>NW_022991213.1:0-553758 GCF_902827175.1 Gymnodraco acuticeps | reverse complement strand
GTATATATATATATATATGTGTGTTTGTTTAAGGTGTCCAGGTGATGCAGACAGGCTGGACCAGAGAGTGAGAGACAGAACTAGACTCCTCACAGCAGTGAACTTCAGCTCAGGTACAAAGACTCTTTTTTCATACTGTACAAAGAATCAAGAAATATATTGGTTTTAAATGAATGAAGTATTGACTTGAATACACTGATATACATTCCATTAAACAATACTAATACTAGATCACCTACACATCAGTTAAATTGAGGGTTTTTTCCATGCAAAAAGTTACATTTAGATGTTAACAAGCAATATGACTTTGTCAGCTTTCTAATTTAATGTATTGAAGGCAAAGATATTTAACACATAGTGAGAACTGCTACTATTTATCTCTCAATATTGTCTGTAAAAAAACGTGGTAAAAGTTATTCTTTCAGTGAGACAACAGAGCAAGCTTTTACAGTTGCACTACGTTTTGATAACAGTTCAATATTATTTTGATAATAACATATATTTCAATGTTGATGAACTTCATACTGTTCATTCATAATCTGATTACAATTACAAAATAATTATATCTACAGCCCCTAAACACACAAACACACCGCTTTCATAAATAACACACTTGTTCTGCAATAATATGTTTTATGTTTCCTGTCATTTTTGTTAGGAAAGGACATGCCTGAAAGACACGACATCTTCTCCTTCTCTGAGGGTCAAGAAGAACATCCAAGAGGAACATTAAAAGCTGATGTTATGAGATTTTAAGACCAGTACAGGACATTCACTAAGAAACTACTTTTATTGTAAAAACAGTCAGCTGATCGAATGCAGCTATTTCCACATCTACACTCCATCCGCTGATTATTTCTATTTGCCTCACTTTATGAGCTTCACATCACTTGTGCCTTGTACCGCAGAGTTTGCAACGTCACAAATAAATGGGGCCAATCTTCAGTCAGATGTGAATGTGTAATCTAACATTTTCAGTAAGAATAATGGACGAAAGGAGTGCAAATACAATTTATTGAAATGTGAACCAAAAGTTAATCAAATGTTTTAGATAAAAAGCACATATGGACAGAAGGTGTAAACCTATTAAATGTATAAGTAAACACATTAGTCAAATAAAGTGACAGACTAGGCCTGTGCAGTTGGTATCAGCTTTGCCCAGCATGGGCTCCTTCATCAGCCCTGGTCCTCCTCGCAGAGGAAAGACCCTCAGTCCTCTCCAAACCAACAGACATGACGTCCATCACACGGAGGTTTCTCCCTGAAGTCTCTGCAGCTCTCTGGACACCACGCTGTCTCAATCCGTTCATCACACAGAGGTTTCTCCCTGAAGTGTCTGCAGCTCTCTGGACACCACGCTGTCTCAATCCGTCCACACTGAATATGAGGGGGAAAATGAAAATAATAAATGCTTTAGACAATAAGAAACATAAAGTTGACTGTTGAGTTGCTTAGTTTTTTTAGATTGTCAATACTATTACTGTATAACTAATATCTCAGGTTAAGAGGCACATTCAAATAAAGATTGGTCTTTAAATACATGTTGTCTTTTGAATTGTTTGTCTAAAGTCAAGGATCTAGAACTGGTACATAGTTTTAATGATACAGTCTGGTTATTATGCTGTTTGGAGGAGGCCTCAAAGGTAAGAGCACTAACTAGCTACCATCACATGTACCTTAGCTTGACTTAAATGTATTAAACGTATAGTTAAGTGATATCAAAATATAAATAACTAATGTCATGCAAACATATTAATATTTGCTTGATTCCAGTGTTGAATTTAGCACAATTGCATACAAACAAGGAGTTTTAAGATTCTGAAATATGCTAAAAACTCAATAACTTAGATTATTATTGATAGTTTTGCTGAATAGTTTCATGTCCGCTTCCCTTAGAAACGTAAAATGCGACGGCAGAGTGCAGATGGGGAGCATGTTAGCTTAGCTTGGTAGCTTCAGCTAGCTCTGGAACTTCCAGCTCGGTGGCAGGAGGTCCCGCCTCGGCTCCGCCTCTTTGCCCTTATTTGGAGAAGGCGGGAGTTGAACTCTGACGTCACTGTTGAGCCGTTAGTGGCCGACTCCGCCTTCACGGCAACTCTGCAGAATCCTATGGGTGACGTCACGGACCCTACGTCCATTTATATATACAGTCTATGGATACACCTGGATAAATAAAGGTTTGAAATTAAATGAATACTGGACTATGACTGGCTTCCAACAACCCAGTCTCATAAAAAAACGTGTAATAACTACGTTGGTCCACAACGTAGGACGTAGTATTTCTACAAAAACGCCTCTGAAATTGTAAGATCCCTACGTTTTTTTTCACCATTCATTCCAATGGCTGGTGTCTATGTCACGTGATCTTCACATTTCTCCCTGCAGAAAAAAAAAACATGGCCGAACTTCGTTTTATTCTCGGTGTAAAATGCCTATTTTAAAGTTAGTTTGGCCATCAAAATGCGTTTTGATGTCATTTGATGCAAGAAAGATGAGTTGTTATTTCAGATTATGTTAGGGTTGCCAACTTCCAGAAATGGAAAAACGGGACACAGGCGCGCGAAGATTTTCGGGTTTCTGGCGGATTTAGTTACTTTTTTTTGTTACTTTATTTCGGGGTTAGGGTTATGTTATTTAATTATTTTGGGGGAGCCAGCCCCCTAGGGTTCGAGGGGTCAAACCCCCCCAAAACCCTCAAAATGCATAGAAAACTATGCATACCTATAACACAATACAAACACAATGGTCTTACACCTGCATTAGGCTACTACATCACATTGTACATCAGCATGTTCAAATCGGATAGGTGGGCACTAGGGACATCTGGGCACCTCGATGTACAATTGGCTATTTTGTCCAAAATGTTAAAAAATAAATATTTGAAAAATGGTATTAAGTAATGCCAAGTATACATGATGTGAACATGCATGGTACATCATTATTAGACTTAATGTTATCCTTCAACCAACCATTTCCCCAGCATTTTCCCATCAATCAGCTGACTGACTCTCTCACACACACACACACACACACACACTGTAGAGTTATATTTGTATTTATTCATGTTAGCAAACTATGGATAAGCTTAAAATGAGAATAATTTGGGTAAAACTGTGAGCTGCATTTGGGGCCTGTTGACATGTGTTTTTGAGGACAAAGGAAGATGGGGGAAGGTGAGAGCATGTCCTGATTTGCATTCAACTTAGATCTAGCTGCAGTGTTTGTGATGTTAAGAGAGGTCCCTTGGGTTTCTCTGGTGGTTATCAACAGTAGCAGTTAAGTGAATACTGTTCAAACAATACCTGTGTTTGTGTTTTATATTGATTTCTCTGTTTTATCCTTTCATAAATGTAAGGACTACAAATGGCTATAAACATTCTGGGCTGGTTGGAGTAAACAGGGTTTTATGGCTCTGTGGGGGAGGTGTAGGTATGCAGGCCTTGAGACCTTTTGTTGGAAAGTGAGCCTGTTTGGTTTCCTGCTGCGTTTCCTGCTGCGTTGCGTCTCCCAATGAGATGACCTGAAAAGATGACCAGCTGACCTAACACCAAACCCCTCCTTCTTACTCTGGTATATATCCGGTGGATCCCTGGCGTTCGGCCTCTTCTTCACATGCTGCCCTCGGGTGAAAGTAGCTCTGCGGTATGCGGACTAGAGCAGGAGTAAGCCGGCATTACTCCTTAAGCATTGCAATATAACTGTAATATATCATGTTGTATTGTAATGATTGTATTGCATTGTCATATTGCCATTAAAGTAGATTATTGTTAACGGTTACTTTGTAGATATGGATTCCTTCCTGTATTATAACCAGCTTCATAGGAACGCGCGGAGATTTGAAAAGCGGACCAGTTATCCCTTTAAATCTCCAACAAAATGGTGACCCGACGTCTAGAGATAACGAAGCTGAGGAAGAATTCAGACGCTTTCAAACATCTCAGACAATCAGCAGGACTCTGCAACTTTGCAAATAAGGTAAGCAGACGATGAAAGTCGCCTGTCTGTAATTGGATACGCTAAAACTTTAGGATTGTCTGTAGGCGTTTCACAGTGTTTTTATAGTTTAAATGGAATATACAATGCATATTTTACTATGTTAGGAAAGTTATATACAAAACGTAAACGTGGATCGACAGGTAGACGAAAGTCCTGCGTGACGTAAAATAGAGCAGTTTGGCGCGGATCTGCAGGTGTTTATTCCTGAGTGGCGTAGAAATGGTGCAGTTTGTGTGAATGCGAGGTTTGAATCCTGCACGGCAAAACCTGAAAACTCGATATATCAGATCGAGTCGCCGTTTAAAACTGGGGTTTAAATAACAGACCAATGCTAAAAGCTTAAAGCCAGAGGTCTGTTATATATTAAACCAAGGTAGAGCGTTTCCCTTTGTCTGGAAACTTCTGCTGCTGCCATCTAGTGGCTGAAAGGGGGTATCACACCCTTGAAACTTCTGCTGCTGCCATCTAGTGGATGAAAGGGGGTATCACACCCTTGAAACTTCTGCTGCTGCCATCTAGTGGCTGAAAGGGGGTATCACACCCTTGAAACTTATGCGAGCTTAGAGTTTAATCATTACATTGCTGGCCGGTATTGTTTGGTAAACTGGTACAAAACAATAAGGGATTGAACATTTTTTACAACGACAGCACCAGGAGATGAGTAAACTCAAGAATCTGTAGAGTGTAAATACATTGTGCAAAACACATTTTACACTCGAACTGTTTGCAAATGTAGACAATATAAATAAATGTTCAGAAAGAAGACATAGGCCTACACTTGATTCAAATTTCATTACTGTGATCCGATTGGTGTGCTCTGCAGGTTTACTATTGTTCGAAGTAACAGTGGGATTTAAAATGAGAGAAGATATGGAGGTGTTCTTTCATAGTGTGTGGAATATGTGATGCTGGAAACATGTAAGTATTTCAGAGTTGTGTTGGGTAAATATGTAACAATGGATGAAACAATTTTTGGAGTTAGTTTTTGTAATATCATAAGTAGACATTAATTATGTTGTTTAGATGGCATTTAACAACTAAGACAGATAGTATGATTAGAAAGAGACAGAGTGGAAAGGGTTGGATTTATTTAACATCAGTGTGCTAGACTTCTTATAGGTAATGTGTACCGGGACCTGGACTCCCCCTCTGAGTTAGAAAGGCTTTGATCCCGACCCTCCAAGCAGACAACGAGACCTAACCCAACAGGAGACTCCTCCTTCTCCATCGTACAGACAGAGAACCAGAGCTGAACCAACAACAACAACAAGACTACATCAAGACTGCAGCCAGAACTATCTCCACCTGTGGCATCCAGAACCAAACCAGCATGCTGACATACAGAGAGATACTCTCATCGGTCCCTCAAACAGGACATGAAGTTCCAAACTGCGCCGCGAGATTTGGCACAATAGACATGAGAGCAGAATCCGCCCTCCATAAAAACAGCAGAGAGACTGTAAAGGAGGAGTGCAACAACAGTGGCATGATGGGGCTGCAGATGTGACTGGGCCAATGGCGGCCTACAAAAGTTACAGCGGATGGATTCAACAGCTGATGGACTGAAGAGAAGACAGAATCAGAGGAGTTGGCATGGTCGATTAGAAGTGAGGAGGCCGGGGTCACGGCTTGAGAAAACCAGGGGAGGAGGAAAGGAGAACGGGAATGAGTGAGTTACACATAAACACACTTATTCACGAAACGCACATTTAAATAACTTGAATTAACTTCATAAATACGTAAAGACAGAAAGATTTATTAATCATTTGGTAAATTAAAAATAGCAGTAAAGAGGAAACTATTAAAGTAAAATGATAATCATCCTAAAACACACTGACAGAGTAGAACCATATTCTTCAATATTTTCATCATGTTAACAATTCATTCTTTAAGACATTTTTATTCACGTGTGAATAAAGTAGCGGTCTCATTGGTTACAATATTGATCACCATTAAAAGGATAGTTTTAGGAACCACTCTATAGGACAAATCTTTGTTTGTATTAATGGCTAGTGCCAAGCCACATATTAAATTCCAATCTAAAGTGTTGATTTCGCCATTGTGGCATAGTTATTACCAGACTTCGGTTTTAAATCCTTGATAAAGGAGGGAGTAATTGTTGCATGTTCGGACACCCAAGGTTCCACACACTGCTAAAGAGTTTAACATCGTTTTTTAAGTAGACCAGAATTATAATGAGCTATGAAATGCAGAGCGACACAGATCCTAGTAATGTTTTGACTCAAGATAATAGTTATTGTACACAAGTTTCTGAAATAGATCATTAGACATTTTAATTAGTAGTGGTACTCGAAGGAAGTGAGTTTTGTACCAAGTTTCAGGTAAAGTGGGAGGCGGAAGTCCCAATGACAAGTGAGAATCATCTTGAAAATTATAGTTGAAATCGTGACATATTTTTGTAGACAAAGGATACTGGCCTATGCTGAAATGTCAAAGTCTCTGCAGAGCACGACACATGGCCAAAAAAGACGGAGACCAACTGACCTTTGACCCTGACCGACAGTGTAACTTGACAAGGCACTGTGGATGACTGACTCTGGGGTGAACCTGACCAAACTTGACATGACGACCAGACAGTGTGAGTGTGAATGAATGCCGGCATGTGATCAGTGTAACTGCATGATTCTAAAACAATAACTAACCAAGCATGTTTTTGGACTAACATATTATTTTGGAGCTCCAAGGGAAACGAGAGGTTTCCTAAAAATTCCACAAAAAGGGGAAACCGCACATGTGATATTTTCCTCTCACATGAGTTGGCGGTTTGCAAATGTAAAACTACAATCTGAAGATTCTGTTTCTTTTAGGCCTGAAGAACGGAGAGGAACACTTCTTTTCACTGAAGTGTTCACTGTGGAAATAATGATAATAATGTTCGTTATGTTCCTAACCAATTACCTGACAGTTTTTGTTCCCCTCCCATTACAGGCTTTTGTTACACATGAGTTCATGTGTAAAAAAGGGGGAGTGAGTATAATGTATAAATGTCAACATGGCTGTAAAATTCACAATTTAAATTTTTCTTTTAAGGATTGAGCATTGAATGTAATTAACCTGCTCCATATCTGGGGATAAGATACTGTTTGATGAATGTTGAGATGTTTCTAAATATTGATTTGAATTATAACAGGTAACACAGAAGCAGTGGCGAAGGGGCTACTGTGAAACCGAAGAAGTTGACCTGTGATAGTTAAACAATTTTGTAATATTTTAACAGACATTAGAGTAACTGAGGTTTGAAATGTAGAAAGAACATATTACAGTTAAGTTAAGCTAAAACATAGTAATGTAATGAGACAGAATTTAATTTAGACAACATCATGTAACTAGCCTGGTAAAGAAGTAAAAGCCATATACTTTATTGCTTAGGTCATTATGAGGATATACATTTCATCTACATTTATAATAGAAAGACATTTGATGACAGTTTGTTGGAATTCTGTATTCATTTTTTCAGCGTGATAATATCTAAGCACTGACAGGTAGAAGCAGTATCACCAGGAAATCATTCACTTTGTTAGTATCGTGATTTTGGTTAATTTTGAATCCATAACATTAGTGTGTTTCTTTACCAGAAACATTAGCAGTTCATATTATATTTGGATTTTAAATAGGATTTCATTTAAAAATAAACACGGATGTTTGTCAGAAATTCAGAGCTATTGAAATATGTTATTTAGTTTACCTAAAGATGTTGAGGTTCTTATTTAGTTGGCACAGTCCAAGTATTAAGATTCTGAAGCTGCACTGGCAGATAGGAGGTCTACAATTAATTTGGAAAACCTGTTCACAGACGGCTGTTGTTTCAAGACACCCCACCAAGAGGCTCCAAGTGGGGCAAAACAGCTGAGCGTAGGCTTGAGGGAGTTGTATCAGATTTCTCCACACAGGTCACCGGCGCCAAAAGGGGGACCCGAGAAGCACGAGGACAAAGTGGCTCAACCCCAGGCTCTCCGACCCCGACCGAGTGACCCAGCGGACCTCTTATGCCGTCTGCCTGGGAGAAAAGGGGGACAGCTCGTACCACGGGAGCCAGTGTGCGGCGGGGAAACCACCTACTAGGACCAGGGGACGACATCAGGACGGACGTGGCCCTGGCAGACGTGGACTACTCGGAAGCAGCAGACTGGAGGAGCAGGACCCTGGAGACATCCTTACAGCAGACGACCCGGGAGGCATCATCAGCGGGCCGGAGAAGGAGGACCCTGGAGACATCTCTACAGCATCGACCCGGAAGCCGCCATCAGCGGGCCGGAGGACGAGGAGGAGGAAGACATCTCTCTAGCAGGCAGCCCAGAAGCTGCTGTCAGCGGATTTGGGGAGACAAAGACACGGCAAGCCAGGACGGCGCAGCAGAGGAGTCTACTTCGCTCTGATCAGTTCTACCCGTGAAGGGAAAGCTGCATCTCCCCCTCCCTATTAGCTGTCCTTGTGGGCTATTCCTCCGGGGGGGGGGGCTGATGATTCTAGCACTCAGCTACCCCCTCATGGTTCCTTCACTGCCATGGAAAGTGGTGTTCGGTCTCCATGAAGGTTTCAAGTACTCTGAATACCAGCTTCGGATGGATTTACGGACACAGTAGAAAATAATGACAGTGGGTATATTTCAAAATGCCTTGTCTAAGTTTATCTCTGGAGAAGGAGATAAAAAGGGGGATTTGTAGAGTTATATTTGTATTTATTCATGTTAGCAAACTATGGATAAGCTTAAAATGAGAATAATTTGGGTAAAACTGTGAGCTGCATTTGGGGCCTGTTGACATGTGTTTTTGAGGACAAAGGAAGATGGGGGAAGGTGAGAGCATGTCCTGATTTGCATTCAACTTAGATCTAGCTGCAGTGTTTGTGATGTTAAGAGAGGTCCCTTGGGTTTCTCTGGTGGTTATCAACAGTAGCAGTTAAGTGAATACTGTTCAAACAATACCTGTGTTTGTGTTTTATATTGATTTCTCTGTTTTATCCTTTCATAAATGTAAGGACTACAAATGGCTATAAACATTCTGGGCTGGTTGGAGTAAACAGGGTTTTATTGCTCTGTGGGGGAGGTGTAGGTATGCAGGCTTTGAGACCTTTTGTTGGAAAGTGAGCCTGTTTGGTTTCCTGCTGCGTTTCCTGCTGCGTTGCGTCTCCCAATGAGATGACCTGAAAAGATGACCAGCTGACCTAACACCAAACCCCTCCTTCTTACTCTGGTATATATCCGGTGGATCCCTGGCGTTCGGCCTCTTCTTCACATGCTGCCCTCGGGTGAAAGTAGCTCTGCGGTATGCGGACTAGAGCAGGAGTAAGCCGGCATTACTCCTTAAGCATTGCAATATAACTGTAATATATCATGTTGTATTGTAATGATTGTATTGCATTGTCATATTGCCATTAAAGTAGATTATTGTTAACGGTTACTTTGTAGATATGGATTCCTTCCTGTATTATAACCAGCTTCATAGGAACGCGCGGAGATTTGAAAAGCGGACCAGTTATCCCTTTAAATCTCCAACAACACACACACACACACACACACACACACACACACACACGCAGAAGACCCGAGACAGATCTCCACTCACGGGCTTTAGCCAACTGTGTTTTTCTTCCACTGTTTGTTGTAAGACACAAGTCTTTTCTTTTTAGAAGGGCCAGGGCCCAGAACCACATCCTCTCTCTCTTCTCCTCTTTCATTATCACCTCCTCCACCGGCAGCGCTCATTTTCCCACACGACCACACAAACAGTGATGCCGCGCCCGCGGCCCACCGGAGAAAATCTCACACACACGTGCGAGCATTGTGCCTGCCCTGTCAACTGAGCGGTCCTAGTGCCCTTCTTATACAGCACACAGGCACGCAGCCAGACACACTGCATTGCGCACAAACAGAAAAATATACACGGGAATCCGGAACAAACAAAGTCCCGTACGGGACACGCCCCTTTTGGCTCAAATACGGGACGTCCCGGCTAATACGGGATGGTTGGCAACCCTAGATTATGTGTGCAGTGGATGCACATGATCTTTAGTTTGCTAGTTATTACGAAGATTACTTCAGGAAATTGTGTCGATACAACGTTTTCATTGTTACCAAGGTGGTTGCTAGGGACGCTGCTATCGATATTATTTATGTTATGTTGTGTAACAGTTTAATGGTGTAATCTTTATTGCTACCCCCTTCCCCGTCTATGTATAGTGTTGGTCCACAGCGCAAACGTATTAGTTTAACAAAATCCGCATCTAAAATTGTGGCATAGATACGTTATTTTCCCCTGTGCAATTCCAGTCTCACATCTCACATCACATCGTCATAAACAAATACCGGAAACAGACCGTAAACACTTTATTCCGAGTGTGCTTGCTTTACTCTTTGAAAGTCATCACATAACGGCATTGTAATACACGGTTCGGCTGCATTAAATATTACATATCTGCCGTAGTTCTCTATTTATAGAGCCCTGATGAGAAGACTTCTAGACAAACATGAGGAACTGAAAACGTGACATGGATCATAAATATATCAGCCATTAAACAACATCTTACATTTCTTTTCACACAATACGTCTCCTTGCAATATCAACACTAATTCGGCTGACTTTTATATTTGATCCAATTGGTAGATAGGCTGTATTTACACCATAAAGGTGCACAGCTGATATAAAGGGACACCTAGTGGTTAAAGCATGTTATTGAATTTCATTATTTTTATTATTAGATATTAATAGGATCCCTATAAAGTATATTCATTACTCGTTATTCTCTACTAATAGTTAATTAAAGACTATATATAATGACTATTTTGCGCATCCCTTTCAAGATTTCAAGATTTTCTAAGGTTTATTGACATATCATATACACAAACGGTGTAGTTATGCAATGAATGAAAAACTTTGTGTATACCTCCAGCAATGTTAACTATGTTGAAGCACTTATTTTAACTGATATTATACATATGTATTATACTCTTATATAAGATGTATGTAGATAGTATAAGAAATGTGCAGAATACGACAGTTTAATGGTGGAGGTACACACATATTGATAGATGTCTTGTAATGCACTGTTGAGGAACCTGCGACCAAAGTTTTTCATCTCCGGCCTTGTCAGGTATTGAACAATCAATAAATATAGAACACAGAATTATTAAATATAAAACACAGAATTTGTGTGATTATACTAAATGATTTACAAATAAACACCACTGCATATTTACAACTGTTACACATGCTGATGTAACGCAAATGTTTCCAACTTGGGATCAATAAAGTATATCTTATCTTAAGATGATCGATGGCTACTGCCATATTTGCAAAATGTACCTCTGAACCTTGACAAGTGCATGTTTCAGGCTTATCAATTAACAACAGGAGGGGTCACAGACATAAGACCATCTGTTAAATAAAGCTCTTCTGACCTTAGCTGGCATGTGGGTAATGCTACCCATTATGGGCACAAGCAATTTTCACCCATTTATTAATTATATGTTTTACATTTGAGTGTTTCCTATCCCCTAAACCTCCAGGGATGTACACAGTTCAATACTGGCCACTTCTTATTATGGGAAATACGAAAACGTCTTTTAAAACTACAACTCCCAGTAGAGACATGCCATAGAACATGTTGCGAACATGTTGCGAACATGGTTGCGAAACACAATAGCCAGCATGTGTAGTTCTGGGGACGGGGGGGGGGGGGGGGGCGACGGGGTGGACCCGTTAAAATCCAGTTTTGGACAGTCTGCCGTGGTTCCATCCCATTTCAAGTGCTGTTTGACGCTCGGCACACTCTCCAATCACAGAGCTTGAGGACTATCACGGGGTTTGTCAAGCGAAGCGGAGAGAATACTTACTTCCGGGTGTAATATTCTGTAAAGCAAATGAGCTGCTCCGACCCTCGGTCCTGACGGACTCCAACTTGTGTTTATGAATAAAAAAACAAATAAATAAACACAAGGATAATTATGTGTTATTGTTGAGTAAATGGAGAATTGCACAGGGGAAAATAACGTATCTATGCCACAAATTTAGATGCGGATTTTGTTAAACTAATACGTTTGCGCTGTGGACCAACACTATACATTGACGGGGAAGGGGGTAGCAATAAAGATAACACCATTAAACAGTTACACAACATAACAGAAATAATATCGATAGCAGCATCCCTAGCAACCACCTTGGTGACAATGAAAACGTAGACACAATTTCCTGAAGTAATCTTCGTAATAACTAGCAAACTAAAGATCATGTGCATCCACTGCACACATAATCTGAAATAACAACTCATATTTCTCGCATCAAATGACATCAAAACGCATTTTAATGGCCAAACTAACTTTAAAATAGGCATTTTACACCGAGAATAAAACGAAGTTCGGCCATGTTTTTTTTTTTCTGCAGGGAGAAATTTGAAGATCACGTGAAGATTCACGTGCCATACCATTGGAATGAATGGTGAAAAAAAACGTAGGGATCTTACAATTTCAGAGGCGTTTTTGTAGAAATACTACGTCTTACGTTGTGGACCAACGTAGTTATTACACGTTTTTTTGTGAGACTGGGTTGCTTCCAAAGCAGTTTATGTAATGTCAGCTTCATGTTTCTACCTCACTTCAAACTAGGTTTCAATGTGAGCTCAGAGACACTTCCCCTCTTCTGCAGTGTGTGTTTTTCTCATATTTTCAACATACCATACTATGTTGTTTTTTATAAAGTATATTTTCAACATACTTTACTATGTCATATTTTCATATATTTTTAACAAACCATAGTCTGTTGGTTTTTCTGATATTTTTGATATAATATGCCACGACTCTTCCTTAAAAGACTGGGTATGCGCTGAGCTTCATTTAAAAAAGAAAGAAAAGGTTTAACATATATATACAGGGTTGGGAGGGTTACTTTGTAAATGTAATCAGTTACTGATTACTGATTACATGGCTCTGAAAGTAATCCGAATACAGTTACAGTTACGTGTAATCAGATTACTTTTAGATTACTTTTGGATTACTTTATTTTTCCATCACAGATGGGCATGTTTTGGTGAACAGGAGACACAAAAAGCAAAAGGAAACTGAATGTGTTTTTACTGTTTTAATGGTTTATCAAGAGCACAACTGAAACATCACATCTGAAACGATGTAACAACATAATACACTTTTTGGGGGCTTGGAACGGGCGTGTCGCCTTCTGTCCTGCCAGTGTTGGCAGGACATGAATTAAAATGTCGAACTCGGACTTCATTTTAAGGACATTTCGGCCAGGGGTGTAGTAGAGCTATATTTGTTTAAGCACCGGATTGGCAAAACAGGAGAGTGTGTGCACCAGTCTGCCTTGATCTATGAATTCATGTCCGTGACACTCATAGTATCTGCTGCCCGCAGCTGTTTTATAGAAGGAAAACCTCCTTCACTTCATGAAATGTATGCAGCACCAGGAGGCAGCGGGAGGGTTAACTCAGCCTCTGAGAAGACGAGCGTGCCGCGCAGTGCCTTTCACGCACCGCCTTCACTGTGTATACCTTCAGAAATAATCATTAGTAAGGCTAAAGAGTGACCGCAGGCTGATGTGTTTTAACCACACACACCTATATATATACACACACACACGCGATTTAAACGCAGACTTTTGTTCCTCCATGTTTCGTTGTTATTGTTTCACTGAGCGAGCGGACACGCTTTTTTGGTCCATCTGCGGCGGTAATGTTTTTGTGCGCTGTGATGATTCGGCTGTACCTTTAGTAATGAATATTAAATGTTGAGAGGAAATCTTTTCACCAATAAGTAATCCAAAATGTATTCACTTCAGGTTTACGAAAGTAACTGTAATCAGATTACTCGTTTTTCAAATGTAACGCGAGCTGAATACAGTTAGCCTACTTGATTTTTGTATTCCGTTACAACCCAACCCTGTACTGTATATGTATGTATATATATATATATATATATATATATATTAGGGCTGTCAAACGATTACAATTTTTAATCAGATTAATCACAGTTTAAAAATTAATTAATCATGATTAATCACCATTCGAACTATGTCCAAAATATGCCATTTCTTTATGTACATTGTTGTGGGAATGGAAAGATAAATGAAAGAAGGCGGATATATCCATTTAACATACAGTATCTATGTTTATTATAACATTTTTCTGCGTGTCAAAATGAAAGACAGCCCACACACCTATCAATCATCAAACCGTGGGGTCTTAATTCATTACGTGTTGATTTCTATCAACGGGAGAGTACTTCAGGAAAGTCGACGGGGGGGGGGGGGCGGCTAGTGGAGTACTTTGTGACCACAGAGTGTGAACGTTGTGATCAGCTGTTTTAGCGCAGTTCTCCAGTGAAGGGGGGGAGTCTCCCTCCGCAGCCGGTTGGCGTAGTTTTGGCACAATTCCGTAGTACAGACCGACGTTAACAGCAGCCCTGTCCGACTGTCGTCCGGTGATCTAACCGCCTTCTGGAAAAGCTTCACAAGTACGTCGGTACGCAAATGCGCTTTGTGACACAAGTGACGGTACGCATTTCAGATTACGCACATAACCTGCGTAGCCTACCAGTTATGTGCACCCCTGTACTACAGCAAAAGTATTCTCTGTCGGGACTTCCTGCAACAACACCACGCCGTTATCTTGATTCTGATTGGCCAGAAGATATTATCAAAGATGTTCTATTCACTACGTGACAAAAGTTTTCAAAACGGTTTCTGGTCTTCGGTATTTCCAGACAAGTGGCGACTGAAATCAATCTTACTAACTACTGTCTGTGCAATTTACTCCGCGCGAGTTGGCAGACTTTATTTTGCTTACTTTAACATCATTTTTCATGGTGGGGCTAAGCCATTTCTTGGTATGGCTGTAGCCTACCCCAGCCATACCCTGGCGCTGCCACTGGTGGGATGTATGGGGCGGGCCATTCTCCAGATGCGTTAAATATTTTAACGCAATTAATTCAAAAAATTCATTACCGCCGTTAACGCGATCATTTTGACAGCATTAATATATATAGTATGAATACAACAAAATCAACATATAATGAAAAACGTCATTAGTGACTTTTAATAAATCAATTTGAATTCAGAGATTTTAATGTATGTCTAAGGTTTCCTTGTGAAACGATAGTTACGTCTGTAACTACGGTTCTATGAGTCCCGGATAACCCGCCAGAGGCGGTGCTTAGCACTGGATGACTTATACCAACCATGTCATGAATAATCCAAGCCCTTGCTCACTACTGGAAGCAGTGGAGCTCGTCAAAAGGACCACGCCCAAAGAATGGGGAGTGGCGACATTAACCCGATAAAACCTGGAGAATGTGCCAGAAGACGCCCACGACGCAGATGGTCTCCAGGGGCGCCCCTGTCAGGGCAGCCCAAGATGTTGAGATGCTCCTTGTAGAGTGGCATCTCAGCCCTGCTGGCAGGGGGCGGCCACTGGCCTTGTAGGCATGTGAGATGGTATCGACAACCCAGTGGGGCAGCCACTGTTTAGAGGGCCAAACCTCTTTAGTACCGCCATGGAAAACGAAGAGCTGCTCCGACTGCCGTATACAGGCAGTAGCATCGATATACGCCCTTAGGGCACCCACAGGGCACAGCAATTCCGACGTGCCGTTCTCCTGAATGTCAAAGCGTGCCAGCTGGACAGTTTGCCACATTTGCCCAAAGGGTAACACCTGAGAGTCCCACCTCAGGCATGTGTCGCTTACGGAGAGGGCATGCAACTCCCCAACTCGCTTCCCTGAGGCTATGGCAAGCAGAAATGCTGCCTTCGTGGACAGCCACTTAAGCCCCACCTGGGCCAGGGGCTCGAAGGGAGAAGATGATCGGGCATCCGACAGCAGGGGCAGGTCCCAGGCCGGATCCCTCAGGGTGCTAGGGGGAAGCTGCCGTAAAGCCCCTCAGGTAGAGGGACACCGACCTATAGCACCCCCTGAGAGACATGCACATACGGTGACAGTCTCCCGGCAGGACGGGAAGGCATGCCCATCAGAAGATAGGCTCTGTCCCTCCAGCGTGACAGAGAGTGGAGGCACTGCTGCGACACCCTGGCTGACATCCTGTGCCTGTGCCACTTGGCGTCCAAGTGAAGGCTGTTCAGCTCCATCTGCATGGGGCGCAACGACAGCAGGCCTAGGGGCACAACAGCTGAGGTAGCCGTTGTTGTGGAAATATTTTCCAAGGCCCATAACTTTGACCCAGTTTATCAGTTCAAGCTGTCCTGACTGAGCACACGCACCTCGTAACCTTGGCTGCTGTGCTCTCAGTGTTCTGTCTCCCTGTTCCTGCCTGTTGGCGTCAGCTGATAGAGGTGTTATGATTCTATGTTCCTGCCTGTTGACGTCAGCTGATAGAGGTGTTATGATTTTATCTTGTTATGCAGCAGTTTGATGATGCTCTCAGAACTAGTTAAATACATGGGTCTGAGGTAGAGTTCTTTAGAATTGACGTGGCAACCCACCCGTGCAGTCTCACCGGGACTGCTGTGATTTGTGATGTGAATGCTCCGGCCGAAACTCCAATAAATCATCAGTGTTTTGACATCAAAGCTACTGCTCCTACCGTGTCTTCTTCCCGAGTCGGTGACTCCCACTTGCATAGCTACACAGAAGTTTCCTTTATAATTTGGCGTTGTCGGCAGGATGCCAACAGATCTTCAGAGCTGGTAAGTGTGATTTTCAAATCTACATTTGGACATTGCCTTACCAGAATCTGTGATTGACGGTATCCTAAAATTACCTGTGAAACTGAGCGGCTGCGTTTCGTTTTGGTTAATGAACATTTGGGGATAATAAACCCAGGGAATCAGTGGCTGGGGACTCAGTCCTGGCTGATTTCCTCTGTATGTGCTGCTCGGGACGGAAGTGCCATACAAGCATACACAGCTCATGTTTAGAGTGACCTTAAAGAAATACATCAGTAAAGTGGAGCTTCTGTGTGAATTGAAAGCAATGTAAAAGATTTGTATTGGACAAATCGCCGAATTCTGAGGGTTTCAGTGGCCAAAACAGCAGTTAAAAATAAGCAGCCAGAGATATTTTCCCCCATCGCCTCTGTGAGCACGGCTCCAGCAGCAGCCACGGGTGTATGTGTAAACATCCCCCGTGTCTGGGTGGCTGCGGCCGTGCAGCTGAGAAGAAGAAAGTCACAGCTTTTTGTCTATATCTTTAACTCACACCACCGCCATCCCTATTAAAAACGGGATGGTCTAAAAGCACTCGTGGTTGTGACCGTCTTCTGCATTGCTGGCAAGGCTGGGGCAGCACGAGGTGCGTGCATCGCCCGATGCGCCACAGCTCTCTACTCTGCTGGAGGAACATTTCCTACGTTGCTTGGAAAGTGTTGCCTACGTTGCTGGACCAGCTGGTGGCGGTCCGGGGTGCATACATAAAAATTCTAGGCTAATTGATCACAGGTGGGCAGTGGCAAGCAAGTGTAGAACAAAACTGTGTTTCATCGTTGTGATGAACTCGATGGCGGGTGTATCGGCTGGTCGAGTAGGACTACAGTTAACTGGGCTGTTTTTGGAGAGAAAGGGTAGAGAAAAAAAATCTATGTTCTCCTGGTCGGGGGTTCATAGCGCCACTAGAATATAGTAGTGGTTGTCGCAAGAGGATAAGCTAGTTATTGCTTTTGGACGGTCTTCAGGCACGATCTTAGCACTTGTACAAGGGTGGACGCGCGAGTAGGTGCTCCATTTCTATAATTCTCTACCCCCTCTGAAAACCTCCGAATTCGGACTAAATTGAGCTGAATGAGCTTTGCTGTCGCGCTGGTGTTTATTGCGAGTTCATGTTTTGTTTGTCTGATTGTTTGTATGGGGGGTCTATATTGGTTTGTCCCGCCGTCTTGTGTATGTTTTGTAACAACTAATAATGAATCAGTCCATAGACAGGGTAAAATGAACTAAACTTTAGTTATCTCACCAAAAGTAAATTACTTGAGAAAAATAAATAATATAAAGATGTAAAGCAAAATTCTGGTCGTATAAATGTGCTGCAAAATGAAAATAAATAGCAAAAGAGTGTTTTTATGTCCTGCCTCTGAGTGTGCAGGGAAAAAATGTAAGCAAGAAGCCCACTGTTCAGGGTGAGCGCTAGGTGTAAGAAGAAAATAAGATTATATTGCTCCATTCTTAAATGGTATTGCTGGTATGTTAAGATATCTTTGTGACCTTGTATAAGCCCTATATGCCCATCCTGCACCCCGAGACCCTCAGAGACCTGCCTGAGGAGATCAGGGTTGCAAAATCTGTGTTGTATTATTCATTTATTCTTAATCTATGTATTGTATAGTAATAATGAATAAAAACGTAATGTATTGAACACATTCCGAAACAAAGCAGATAAGACAGAACTAGACTCAGACATAATACTAATTGTTGTTGAAACCTTTTGCGCTGTTGCTGCAAAATGGAAACCTTGTTGATTGTCTGTTCCAACTGGCCACTGGAATCAGAGAATTAATATAAGTTGAAGTTCAATTACAGTTTTAAAAATAGTTTAACATTCTTTATTAAACTGCTTCAAATTATTTCTCGTATCAACCAATTGGTCTCCATAGACAATACTAAAATTAAAATAGTTGTTAAAGTTTTCTGAAACCGTGCTTATGAACAACAGAGTAAAGGTCGCTGGTTAAGCCAGGATCAATATATTTGTTGAAGTTTTTATTGTGTGCATAATAAATGTTAAATAAATTGAGCAATTCTTTAAAAGTATAATGTTGCAATCTCTTTAAAATAAATAATTACAGTTAAAAAATAGATGTTGTTTTCCAAGGACCTCTCTTTCACAGGCCCACACTTTGAATCATAACATTTCCAAGTCCTACAGAGATCAGTATCACTTTGTGTTGCAAGCCAAATCCAGGGGTTCTACTCGAGCCCACTTTTAAATACCATAAAGAAAAGTATTGAACCCAGCTCGAGCTAAATGTCAAATGTATTTAATTAATGTGCAAGTGTTTTGATTTATTTCAAATGTTCCAGTCTAGAGTTTAGTGTAAACAACATATTGGTTCTCGTAACATTCTCACTGCTGTGCTGTCCCAAATGTTTTAAACATTGGGCAGACACACACACACACACACACACACACACACACACACACACACACACACACACACACACACACACACACACACACACACACACACACACTTTGGATGAGTAATCACTTTATCCAAATTGTAAATTGTTGCCTTTAAAGTTATTAGTAATTCAAGATTAATTATTCAATTAAATGTGGTACATAACATATAATAAACAAAATAACTTTGACTTGATCATTTTGTTCACAACATTAGACCTTGTCCTCTAATCTCTACTAGAATAAGATAAGTGTGCATGTTTGGGTACTTTAACACTCCTGTAATGTACCTAATCTTGTTATCCTTTTCATTACAGAGCTGGGAAAATGGTGTATTGATTAGATTCTGATCCGTGCAAGTCCAATTTTGACTGACTTTAGTTCTAATGTTAAATTGATTTCAACCCATAAGTAATTATTTAGATGAACTCAACATTTCACATGATGGATTAGTGCTCCACATTTTTCCCACTAATTTGTTGTGCAATTAGGCCAATAGTAAAGAGAGACATTGATGACCTTGTGTCCCTTTTGTTGGTACGTGGTTCCATTCTGTCTATGGCCTTGGACGATTTCACTAAGAGTCACCCAGTTCTGACAGTCCGGCTGAGTGCAGTCACAGAGATGCTATGGCTGCTCTACATGAAATGACATTCCCAGAGACAATGCCGCTCCTCAAACTGAACAATACTGTCTTACGTGGGTCTGCTCCCCCCCACCAAGCCATGAACTGAAAGCTTGACATCTGCTTTGAACACCTGGAAGCCTCCCGGTCACACCAGCACCAACCCTTGGGTCAGTCAGATGGGACTAACGGCTTAGCTTAGGGCATTTGGTTCAGAAATATGACTCGTTACCGCAGAGTGGGTTGTTTTTTTAAGGCTATTCATACTGCTATGCAGAGGATGCCTGTAGGTTGGCAAGCTGTTAAAAGCCCCTACTATTTTAAAAAATAGGCCTAATGTCAGGGGCCTCTTAGTTCTACATGTATTCACATTATATAGACAATGTTTCCACCTGGTAAAACTAAAGGCTGCACGGTACTCAGGCTACAATACGACCATTCTGTTCTGCTCTAACGATTCAATTGATAGATTCTACATCAAAACAATTAGCTTTTATTGTTTCCAATGATAACGTCATTTTAAGTGGAGGAATGCAAACCTGTTTTCAAATGTAAGGTTTTGAATTTGTTTGACATGTCTCAGTAATAACACCCACTATAATTTATGCTATGCCTTCAGTGGTAACTCAGATGTTAAGGGGGATGAAGCTTTTCCTCCCAAATCAGATATGCTTTGTTTTTCAACAAAGGTATACAGTTCCTGCATAATATATGTTTCTCACAATTGTTTTTTTGTAAGCTGCACACAGGTGATACTGAGTCTTCTCGAGTAATAGATTACACCATGCTTAAATAGACTCCTAAGTTATTATTTCATATGTGACATATGTAAGAAAAGGGAGGGAAGAGTCAATTATATTAAGTAATTGATTTTATATTGGAACATTTATTTCTCAAACCTGTTTTATGGAAGAGGAAAATATTTCTGATAAACTAATCAAACGGTAAATGGTGAATTAATATAACATTTGGTGAATTAATATAACATTTAGAATAATTGAGAAGGGGTGATATCCACAGGGACTAGCTCACCTTTAACTTAAAATAACATTTCTCTGCTTTGGACTGATGAGTATATGATTTTTGCATGTTAAATGACTAACACAAACCTTACATTTATGCATGTGCATGGGTCAGGAAGGCTCCCAAATAATTCTGAGTGACCTATCCTATTTTTGTATTTAAATGATAATGTGCTAATCCATTACTTTGAGTTGTCTGCACTCAGGAAAACATCCCTATCAGGTGTTACCCAATAACTAGGACAGCTCTGAAGGCCAAGGGTCAGAGAGAGAGGGTCACACTCTCCGGCTGCAGAGGGCACCCCCAGCCACAGGCAAGGAGGCACGAGGTCGTTTGAGATGAGAGGATTCTAATCTTCAACTATCTGAGGAGATGGGATGCTTCTTCACCATTCTGCTCGGTGGGCTCAGGCAGACAACCCTGCGGGACGAGCGAGGACTTCAGAGGCTTCATACCAGGTTCCTTGTTTCTTGGGGGGGCAGATATCTTCCTAACCTCTCCCATCACGGGGGGAGACCTGGATGCGCTACTTGGAATACGCAGTTTTGTCTGGCACTGCTCTCAAGCAGATAGCAGAAGGAATGCAGGCGGATGAGCCTCCAGTTTCACTGGGGGGATCAACTACAGTGCTCACTAATGAGCCACACAAAAGCAGAGCAATTGGGGGGTTTAAATATGGCGCTCTGATGAAGAAGAGTTTGAGCCAATCAGCACCTCAGTGCTAATCTACAGTATCAGGATGCCTTTACACACCAGACACTCTTTGTCATAAAGAGAGGAGGAGAACGAGTCAGAAAGACTGAAGGACACGTTCTTCCAGCTCTCGTACAAAGATGAACTTTGAATTGATTTTATATCTTGGATGTTTACAGATGTACAATTAATGACTGTCTTTATATTTCCAATGACCAGACATGTGTTGAATAGTGGTGATTAATATATTTTTGCCGGATCAGATTACACTTTCGCACTAAACAAAATTAATTCAGATTATAAAGTATTGAATCATAAGATATTTCTACTATTATCACAGATAATGTTAATATCCTTAATCGTCCAGCAATCAGGCTTAACAACACTACTCTGATGTATTATCCATGCACAGAAAGACCTACAATGATGTTTCAAGTACTGGATTAATTTCAGTTTTGGCCCAAAACTAATATTTATAATATTTCATATAACAATTATGTAGCATATTTGATCCTCAAATTAGAGAAGTATAATTTAAAGAAATTGATATTCTATATTCAACATTAGATAAACACAGAAGAATCCTTTCCAAGTACCATAAGTAGATGCTCAGGTAAGTATGGCTAATAGGAATAATTGATAGACTTAATTTGGTACAGATCAGTGGTAGCATTCACAAATGTAATAATTCAAGTTTTAAGAATGTTTAATCCTTCCTTTCCAGGTTTTTACGAAAGTCTTTGAATATTTGCCTAACTTTTCCTTTTCAGATTTTGAACAATGTACTTGACTAAAATGAATGTATTGATTTCACTAAGTGCCTTACTCTTGACTAAAGCGTATTTAAGTAAACGTAAAAGTAATCCTAAAGTTGAGGACACTGCACTTTTGCAGATTACAGATTGATCAAATCACCAGTGTGAATTCTATACTCTAACTGTGAATTTTTAGCTGGATCTCTTACGATCCTGAGTTTTAAAATGCTTTTGACTAGTGATTGCCTTGAAGTAAATCTTTAAAGCGGCAAGCTGGTTTTGATTTTATAGTTTGATGAATGAAATTAACTAATGGTAAATGATAAAAGATATAAGTTTAAAACAAATATTTTTGCTATTGTGCACCTGTGTTTTATGTTTGCTCATTATTATGCTTTTGACAAAGGATGATCAAACACTGATGAGAGATGATTTTTCTATTATGATTGGCTGTATCAATCATTGTGATTGAATGTTTCAATCTTAATGTGATTGTTATTGATGTAATTGATGTTGTGTAAGTCCACACTCAAATCTGAAGATTCCCATTGATTTAAGTATTGAACTAAATATTATTAGACTAAGGTTTTTAGATTATCAAAATTGATAAAAAGAAAGAAACTTTAGATTATCAAAATTGATAAAAAGGAAGAAACTGTTGTGGAAATATTTTCCAAGGCCCATAACTTTGACCCAGTTTATCAGTTCAAACTGTCCTGACTGAGCACACGCACCTCGTAACCTTGGCTGCTGTGCTCTCAGTGTTGTCTCCCTGTTCCTGCCTGTTGGCGTCAGCTGATAGAGGTGTTATGATTCTATGTTCCTGCCTGTTGATGTCAGCTGATAGAGGTGTTATGATTCTATGTTCCTGCCTGTTGACGTCAGCTGATAGAGGTGTTATGATTTTATCTTGTTATGCAGCAGTTTGATGATGTTCTCAGAACTAGTTAAATACATGGGTCTGAGGTAGAGTTCTTTAGAATTGACGTGGCAACCCACCCGTGCAGTCTCACCGGGACTGCTGTGATTTGTGATGTGAATGCTCCGGCCGAAACTCCAATAAATCATCAGTGTTTTGACATCAAAGCTACTGCTCCTACCGTGTTTCCTTCCTGAGTCGGTGACTCCCACTTGCATAGCTACACAGAAGTTTCCTTTACAGCCGTCATCCTTCCCAAGGGCCGGAGGAACTGAATATAAGGCACCCTTTTGCCCTGCCTGAAAATGGGAAGAAGGTGGGAAATGTTGTCCACGCGACGAGGTGTCAGGTAGGCCCTCATGGCGACAGAGTATAGGACCATCCCCAGGTAAGTGACCTGTTGGGAAGGGTCCAGGCAACTATTCTCGGTGCTCACTGTTAGGCCCAACCGGGCTACGTGAGATAAGAGGCACGCCGTATCCTGGGCCACTTGAGACCGGGACGGCGCGCAGACCAGCCAGCCTTCTAAATACGGCAGGACCCTTGGCGCCCTGCCCTTCCGCCACAACCCTGGTGAACACCCTTGGAGAGAGGGAGAGACCAAAGGGAAGCACCCGGAACTGGTAGTGTCGGCCCTGAAAGGCAAACCTTGAGAACTTCCGGCGGTGAGATGCAACCGGCACGTGGAAGTAGGCATCCCTCAAGTCCACGGTTGCGAACCACCCCCCCTGTGCATGTTTTGTGGTCAGCATATGGAATGGCAGCACCTTCAGGAATCTGTTGATTTATCTGAGATCCAAGATCAGGCGAAACCCGAGATATCGGGGCCTAGCCCCCCGGCTCAGGGGGCTCCGGTAAGGGGCACGAAGGCCCCCGGGCGGCGGATGAGTGGGCCGCTGGGACCTCTGCAGACCACCACTGTAAGCTGGTGGCTGAGAGCGGCTGCTAGACGGGCCCCTGGGCCTGATGGGAGTGGCAGGGGCAGGGTTATGCCTGAAGAAGGCGCTAGCCTGAGCCGAGTCGGCCTGCGGAACCTGAGGCTGCAAGCCAGGGCCGCACGACTAGTGGCCGCCATGGAGGCGTCCTCCATGCCCTGCAGAAAGCTCTGAGTAGAGTAGTGGGAAGCGGGGCCCCGTCCTCCACCCCTTCATAGAAGAGGTTTAGCCGAAGCCGCTAGTGACATGGCATCCTCAAGCAGAGGTGCGGCAACCGAAGGAGGGCCAGGCGGCAAGCTAGTATGCCCCCACACCGGCCCCTGGCTGAAGGGCCAAGAGGAGTGACCTCATCCGTTCCATGATGGCAGCTAACTGATCCACCTTAGAGGACAGCCTGTTTCTAGTCCTCCTGTTGGGGGGCGAACCCATAGCCATCACTCCATCAAGTCGCCGGGAACGGCCAGACTGAGCTGGAGGAAGTTTTGACGAGGAGAGGTGTCCATTGGCTGCTGCCAGATGCTCCACCTTTGCGACTCTAGCCAACCTGAGCGCCCGAGGCGTGAAGCTACAGTTCATGCAAGCGCTTTGCGTGAAACCCTCCCTCGAATGCTCGAGGCCAAGGCAAGAGGGGCAGCGGTCATGGTCATCCTCGGGCTCAAGAGAAGCCATACAGGCGCTACATGAATGAGCCATTCTGTAGGTAGCCAGATGCAGCGTAGCCGGGAGCGGGTGCGAGAACACAGCCTTCACCAGCTACCTGCTGAACGGAAAGAGTAGAGCAATGCTCCTACTCGCCTAACACAAAGAGGGATGTAACTACACCCACGTTACCAGCAGAGGGAGCGGGAGCAAGAGCACTGCCTTGAACTAGCTGGATTAAATAAAGAAGTTTAACAGGACAGCTTAGCCGGGCGGCGGCTGCTAGAATCAAGCACACGTCTACCAGGAGCGGGGGCGAGAACACTGCCTTCACTGGTTGAGTTAATTAACTCAACCGAGCACACAAGATATTAGCCAAGTGGCTGCTGCTAACAATCAAAACAATACGTTACCAGGAGCGGGAGCGAGCACGCTGCCTTCACCAGCTGGGTTAAATAATTAAGCTTAACGAAAGTAACCATGGCCAGTGCTTAAAAGTGTCAGCCAAACGGCTGCACACTAGCGCATAATATAATATTAGGAGGGATGAAAACCTCCAGCACAATAAGGGCAACTTTATGCGAGAGGAAGGGAAACACTGTCGTCACCAGAAAGTCTAAGCCAACCAATAAACAAGACAGCAATCAGGACAACTTAGTCAGGCTGACTAGCTAGACAACAAAACGCTGCTAAAGCTGGAAACTCAAAATGCTAATGATAGCTTGGCACAACGCCACGGTCAGAAAAAGTACAAAAGAGCACAACAAGGGCAACTTCAGGGCGAGGGGGCGAAAACGAAAACGTTCAAGCCAAACAAGACAGTAATCAGGACAACTTAGCTGGGAGAGGGAGCGGAAACGATGCCATACACCGACCAAGCCGATACCAAACTGTGGCACCAAACGGTGGCTTCGCGACTGGATCAGTCGTGAAGCTGCACGCAGCCAGCTGTTTTGCAGAGAAATCCTTAGATCAAACGTTCCAACCGAAAAGCTGTAGGCTAAGAGTGTAGCCACGGTACTCTCGCGCAGCGAGAAGATGAAAGGAACAGATCCTCTGACGACACCGGCATATGTAGCCGGTGTCACATGCGTCACAGATTACTTTGTTGTTATTTGGTACTCATGCTGCGCATGCGCGCGATGGAAATATGCAGTGATGATGATTGATATGTATTTATCCAACACATTTAGTAATAATTACTGTAGTGAAATATTTGTATTTATTCATGTTAGCAAACTATGGATAAGCTTAAAATGGGAATAATTTGGGTAAAACTGTGAGCTGGATTTGGGGCCTGTTGACATGTGTGTTTGAGGACAAAGGAAGATGGGGGAAGGTGAGAGCATATCTTGAGTTGCATTCAACTTAGATCTAGCTACAGTGATTGGGGAAACCTAAGGTCTAAGGTGTTAGGGATATTTGGGGCTGCCAATCAAGGAGGTCCAAATGGGAGGATCTGATAACTCCTCCCATTGTCAAAGAGTATAAACACAGACACACACGCGGTGTTCAGCCTCTTTCCTTTGGCTGGCTCACGTGCAGGTAAATTCGGGATCCCAAAGATTAACTGTATTGAATTTGTACTGTATTGATTGTATTGCATTGTCATATTACCATTAAAGTAGATTATTGTTTACTTGGTAGCTCTGGATTTCTTCCTGTATTATAACCAGCTTGATAGGGACGCGCGGAGATTTGAAAAGCGGACCAGATATCCCTTTTAATCTCTAACAAATGGTGACCCGGACGTGCCAGATATAACGAAGCTGAGGAAGAATCCAGACGACCAGAAAGTTTAAATGGAATATACAATGCATATTTTACTATGTTAGGAAAGTTATATACAAAACGTGAACGTTGATCGCCAGGTAGACGGAAAGTCCTGCGTAACGTAAATAGAGCAGTTTGGCGCGGATCTGCAGGTAGTTTATTCCTGAGTGGCGTGGAGATGGTGCAGTTTGTTCGGTGCGAGGTTTGATTCCTGCACGACAAAACCTGGAAACACGATATTTTAGATCGGGTCGCCGTTTAAAACTGGGGTTAAATAACAGACCAAGGCTGAAAGCTAAAAGCCAGAGGTCTGTTATATGTTAAATCGGGGGAGAGCGTTTCCCTTTGTCTGTAAACTTCTGCTGCTGCCATCTAGTGGCTGAAAGGGGGTATCACACCCTTGACATTTGTATGGTTTAGCTTCGAGCTTCGAGTTTAATCTGTAAACTTCTGCTGCTGCCATCTAGTGGCTGAAAGGGGGTATCACACCCTTGACATTTTTCATTACATTGCTGGCCGGTATTGAAGACGGGAAGCACGTTAATAGTAACAACGACAATAGCCCAGTATATTAATTAGAACTGATTTTGGAAAACTGGTACAAAACAATAAGGAATTGAACATTTTTTACAACGACAGCACCAGGAGATGAGTAAACTCAAGAATCTGTAGAGTGTAAATACATTGTGAAAAACACATTTTACACTCGAACTGTTTGCACATCATAGACAAGGAATTTAGACAATATAAATAAATGTTCAGAAAGTAGACATAGGCCTACACTTGATTCAAATTTCATTACTGTGATCCGATTGGTGTGCTCTGCAGGTTTACTATTGTTCGAAGTAACAGTAGGATTTAAAATGAGAGAAAATATGGGGATGTTTTTTTTTTTTCGTAGTGTGTGGAATATGTGATGCTGGAAACATGTAAGTATTTCAGAGTTGCGTTGGGTAAATATGTAACAATGGATGAAACAATTTTTGGAGTGAGTTTTTGTAATATCATTAGTAGACATTAATTATGTTGTTTAGATGGCATTTAACAACTAAGACAGATAGTATGATTAGAAAGAGACAGAGTGGAAAGGGTTGGATTTATTTAACATCAGTGTGCTAGACTTCTTATAGGTAAGGTGTCCCGAGACCTGGACTCCCCCTCTGAGTTAGAAAGGCTTCGATCCCGACCCTCCAAGCAGACAAAAGACCTAACCCAACAGGAGACTCCTCCTTCTCCATCGTACAGACAGAGAACCAGAGCTGAACCAACAACAACAACAACAAGACTACATCAAGACTGCAGCCAGAACTATCTCCACCTGTGGCATCCAGAACCAAACAGCATGCTGACATACAGAGAGATACTCTCATCAGCCCCTCAGACAGGACATGAGAGCAGAATCCGCCCTCCATAAAAACAGCAGAGAGACTGTAAAGGAGGAGTGCAACAACAGTGGCATGATGGGGCTGCAGATGTAACTGGGCCAATGGCTGCCTAAAAAAGTTACAGCGGATGGATTCAACAGCTGATGGACTGAAGAGAAGACAGAATCAGAGGAGTTGGCATGGTCGATTAGAAGTGAGGAGGCCAGGGTCACGGCTTGAGAAAACCAAGGGAGGACGAAAGGAGAACGGGAATGAGTGAGTTTACACATAAACACACTTATTCACAAAACGCACATTTAAATAACTTGAATTAACTTCATAAATACATAAAGACAGAAAGATGTATTAATCAATTGGTAAATTAAAAATAGCAGTAAAGAGGAAACTATTAAAGTAAAATGATAATCATCCTAAAACACACTGACAGAGTAGAACCATATTCTTCAATATTTTCATCATGTTAACAAATCATTCTTTAAGAGATTTTTATTCACGGGTGAATAAAGTAGCGATCTCATTGGTTACAATATTGATCACCATTAAAAGGATAGTTTTAGGAACCACTCTATAGGACAAATCTTTATTTGTATTAATAATGTTAAAGGGAGAGCTGGTGCCAAGCCACATATAAAATTCCAATCTAGAGTGTTGATTTCACCATTGTGGCATAGTTATTATCATAGGAGGGCTTTAAGATGGAAATATAAAACGACTTCGGTTTTAAATCCTTGATAAAGGAGGGAGTAATTGTTGCATGTTCGGACACCCAAGGTTCCACACACTGCTAAAGAGTTTATCATTGTTTTTTAAGTAGACCAGAATTATAATGAGCTATGAATTGCAGAGCGACACAGATCCTAGTAATGTTTTGACTCAAGATAATAGTTATGTACACAAGTTTCTGAAATAGATCATTAGACATTTTAATACTAATTAGGTGTAAATGGATTGCAGTAGTAGTAGTACTCGAAGGAAGTGAGTTTTGTACCAAGTTTCATGAAAAGTGGGAGGCAGAAGTCCCAATGACAAGTGAGAATCATCTTGAAAATCATAGTTGAAATCGTGACATATTTTTGTAGACAAAGGATACTGGCCTATGCTGAAATGTCAAAGTCTCTGCAGAGCACGACACATGGCCAAAAAAGACGGAGACCAACTGACCTTTGACCCTGACCGACAGTGTAACTTGACAAGGCACTGTGGATGACTGACTCTGGGGTGAAGCTGACCAAACTTGACATGACAACCAGACAGTGTGAGTGTGAATGAATGCCGGCATGTGATCAGTGTAACTGCATGATTCTAAAACAATAACCAACCAAGCATGTTTTTGGACTAACATATTATTTTGGTGCTCCAAGGGAAACGAGAGGTTTCCTAAAAATTCCACAAAAAGGGGAAACCGCACATGTGACCCGGTTATATTTTACTCTCACATGAGTTGGTGGTTTGCAAATGTAAAACTAAAATCTAAAGATTCTGTTTCTTTTAGGCCTGAAGGACGGAGAGGAACACTTCTTTTCACTGAAGTGTTTACTGTGGAAATAATGATAATGGATGTCAAATTGTAAATAATGTTCGTTATGTCCCTAACCAATTACCTGACAGTTTTTGTTCCCCTCCCATTACAGGGTTTTGTTACACATGATTTCATGTGTAAAAGGGGGGAGTGTGTATAATGTATAAATGTCAACATGGCTGTAAAATTCACAATTTAAATTTTTCTTTTAAGGATTGACAGAAACCTTCCGCCCCAACCCAGATGTTCAAACTGAGCATTGAATGTAATTAACCTGCTCCATATCTGGGGATAAGATACTGTTTGATGAATGTTGAGATGTTTCTAAATATTGATTTGAGTTATAACAGGTAACACAGAAGCAGTGGCCAAGGGGCTACTGTGAGAGATGTAATTCCAGAATAGAATACCGAAGATGTTGACCTGTGATAATGAAACAATTTTGTAATAGTTTAACATACATTAGAGTAACTGAGGTTTGAAATGTAGAAAGAACATATTACAGTTAAAGCTAAAACATAGTAGTGTATTGAGACAGAATTTAATTTAGACAACATCATGTAACTAGCCTGGTAAAGAAGTAAAAGCCATAGACTTTATTGTTTAGGTCATTATGGGGATATACATTTCATCTAAATTTATAATAGAAAGACATTTGATGACAGTTTGTTGGAATTCTGTATTCATTTTTTCAGCTTGATAATATCTAAGCACTGACAGGTAGAAGCAGTATCACCAGGAAATCATTCACTTTGTTAGTATCATGATTTTGGTTGTTTTTGAATCCATAACATTAGTGTGTTTCTTTGCCAGAAACATTAGCAGTTCATATTATATTTGGATTTTAAATAGGATTTCATTTAAAAATAAACACGGATGCTTGTCAGAAATTCAGAGCTATTGAAATATGTTATTTAGTTTACCTAAAGATGTTGAGGTTCTTATTTAGTTGGCACAATCCAAGTATTAAGATTCTGAAGCTGCACTGGCAGATAGGAGGTCTACAATTAATTTAGAAAACCTGTTCACAGACGGCTGTTGTTTCAAGACACCCCACCAACAGGCTCCAAGTGGGTCAAAACAGCTGAGCGTAGGCTTGAGGGAGTTGTATCAGATTTCTCCACACAGGTTGCTGGCGCCAAAAGGGGGCCCCGAGAAGCACGAGGCCGACACAGCAGAGTTCGTCTGGCTGAAGGTCATCAGGACAAAGTGGCTCAACCCCAGGCTCTCCGGCCATGACCGAGTGACCCAGCGGACCTCTTATGCCGTCTGCCTGGGAGAAAAGGGGGACAGCTCGTACCACGGGAACCAGTGTGCAGCGGGGAAACCACCTGCTAGGACCAGGGGACGACATCAGGACGGACGTGGCCCTGGCAGACGTGGACTACTCGGAAGCAGCGGACTGGAGGAGCAGGACCCTGGAGACATCCTTACAGCAGACGACCCGGGAGGCATCATCAGCGGGCCGGAGAAGGAGGATCGGGAAGACATCTCTACAGCATCGACCCGGAAGCCGCCATCAGCGGGCCGGAGAAGGAGGATCGGGAAGACATCTCTACAGCATCGACCCGGAAGCCGCCATCAGCGGGCCGGAGGAGGAGGAGGAGGAAGACATCTCTCTAGCAGGCAGCCCAGAAGCTGCTGTCAGCGGATCGGGGGGACAAAGACACGGCAAGCCAAGACGGCACAGGGGACTTGTCGAGGCAGCAGAGGAGTCTACTTCTCTCTGATCAGTTCCACCCGTGAAGGGAAAGCCGCATCTCCCCCTCCCTATTAGCTGTCCTTGTGGGCTATTCCTCCGAGGGGGGGGGGGCTGATGATTCTAGCACTCAGCTCATGGTTCCTTCACTGCCATGGAAAGTGGTGTTCTGTCTCAATGAAGTTTTCAAGTACTCTAAATACCAGCTTCGGATGGATTTATACAATGTTTGGGGGACGGACACAGTAGAAAAGAATGATAGTGGGTATATTTCAAAATGCCTTGTCTAAGTTTATCTCTGGAGAAGGAGATACAAAGGGGGATTTGTAGTGAAATATTTGTATTTATTCATGTTAGCAAACTATGGATAAGCTTAAAATGGGAATAATTTGGGTAAAACTGTGAGCTGGATTTGGGGCCTGTTGACATGTGTTTTTGAGGACAAAGGAAGATGGGTGAAGGTGAGAGCATGTCTTGAGTTGCATTCAACTTAGATCTAGCTACAGTGATTGGGGAAACCTAAGGTCTAAGGTGTTAGGGATATTTGGGGCTGCCAATCAAGGAGGTCCAAATGGGAGGATCTGATAACTCACGTGCAGGTAAATTCGGGATCCCAAAGATTAACTGTATTGAATTTGTACTGTATTTATTGTATTGCATTGTCATATTACCATTAAAGTAGATTATTGTTTACTTGGTAGCTCTGGATTTCTTCCTGTATTATAACCAGCTTGATAGGGACGTGCGGAGATTTGAAAAGCGGACCAGATATCCCTTTTAATCTCTAACATTACCTGTTTCTGAAGCAACCTGTGAATAATAAACTAATGCTCTTCAGCAATGATTCTTCTGTATTTATTTTTATCCTCTGGGTTTATCTTATGAAACCAGTGCAGGAACAGAAGACAAGGACACTCCCAGGTAAAGGGCAACACATATCTGTATAGAGGCTGAATACAGTAATACACTACAATTTTCACTTACATGTTAACCATGCTGCAGCAAACATGTCATTAAGCTGAAGGATTCAATGTTTACTGATGTGTGGGATCAGGTAAAGATGTGCAGACATAACAAAAAAACACCCTGCAACTCCTCACAAAATGCTGATGTTTTTAATTGTAATTTAGATGACTGGAAGCAAACATATCATATTTCCTCCCACAGCAGTTTGTTTTCTGTTTAAATTAATTTAATGCATATTTAAAATGTCAGCAGACTGAGATGAGACCACACTGGTGAAGAAAACTCTGTTAAAAGCTATGGTTAAAAGTCATGAAACAACATGGCCGCTCCTCTCGCTCCACCCTCCGGTCAAAAGCTGTCTTTTTGTTGTTGTTTATTTACCTTGGACAAGAATAGCTCTCTATTTTCTCAATTTGTTATCCTTCCAACATTTTTTGAGTATGATGGGAGGGAGCTTCATTTTCGTTTGTCTTACAAACTCCAAATCTTTAAAATATTAATATTGCGAACAAATGTTAGCAGTTATGTTCCTTTTACAAGCTATTTCTTAAAAACACAGTATGTATATATAAATTACATTTCCACATTTTCTGTGACCTTTGGATTTTTTTAGATTTGTGTTGATGGTCAATAGTTGTGTGTTTCTGTGTGTGAAGACAGGCTTGCTCCAACCTCCCTAAACTGTGAAGTTTTTCTCAGAAATCATGGATATGTGTTCTCTAAAAACATCTGTCCTGGGTTCTATGAAAAAACACTCAGATGTTAGTGCTTGTTGAAAGGGGCAAATAAGTTAAAGCAGCATTCTAGTCACTATACAATTTATCACACCTTCGCATTACCTCACTGAAGTTAAAAAACATCTCACAAAACAAAGGTTGACTTTAGATGTCTGAGTGTTTTATTGAACAACAACACGGTGAGAGTGAGCGATCAGCAGACAGAGGGTCAGCTCTAAAGACGCCGCTGTGTGCTTCAGTTAACTCTCAGGAGCCGCAGACAGAGAGAAGTCCCGCCCTGAAACAAGAAATAAATAAGTGTTGTAAGATCTTTTATTTTTATTTTCTTACCATACTTACTCAGTGAGTGAAGCACAGGCGAGCCTCTGTCCAGCGCTCTGAAGAGGAAACCCACCGATGACCTGCAGGAACACTGAGCCTCTCTATGAGAAATGAACAGTGACATTAATCATATTTGAGTTATTAAATTATCAATATTAAGCTGTTATCAGCTCTGTCTGCTCAAAGCTCGTCCTGCGTCATCATGGTCGCCAAGGTAACCCTGGACAGCAGGCGCTCAGGTGATAGAGAGGAGTAGAGACATATAAATAGTGGTTAGAAAAAATAAACATTATTAAAGTGATATATGTATGAATCAACAAGACTTACTGTGTGACTTTGGTGATTCCAAACTAACAAGTTTAAGTCAAACAAAATCACAAAGTAACTAACAGATGGAGGCAGCGGGAGACCAGCAGCTCCTGTGTTCTGCGAGATAAAATGACTGTTTAGTGAATGGAGTCTTGTGGCTTTGAAAGAGATAACGGATTCAGTTTCCTGTTTGAAAGAGCTTTCTGAGGGCACGTTAGGTTAGGTAAATATTTTAAATATAGCATCAGTTGAACATATATTGTTTTTTTTAGGTGGCCCTTTCTCTTAGATGGCTATATTATAGTCAACATTACATTCCTTAGTTTATGTGTTCTCTCATCAGCTTCTCTGAACTGAGAGTGTGCCGACAGCTATGGTGACACAACCCAACTTCAAACTATCCCATCTATCCCTTTAATAATTTGGACCTTTGAAGGCATGCAGGAGGCGTCCTTATAAGATGATGTTTGGCACGCTTTTGTAAGGTATTTTGGTTTGATGAGCTTTGCTCCTGTTGGTTGTTGTTGTTATGTATGTTTAAGGTGCATTAAGTGTTGATGGACAGGTAAAGGTGGTAGCGAGTATGTTCTTTACATTCACATATTACCTTTGCTTTCAGCCAACAATCAAAGGCCTAAAAGCAGGGGTGGTTTCAGTGGCGGTTCTAGGGGGGGGGCCAACAGGGGCCAGTGCACCCCTTCAAAAAAAAGGTTACAATATTACGATTTATTGGAACTAAATCAAATCAGAGACCCGGATGTACAGTGGTGATTAAACTGTTCATTACCTTAAAAAAGCAAATACCGTTTATGTTTTTTAATTAAATTGTCACTTAAAGGTGGGGTAGGTAGGATTCAGAAACCGGCTCGAGTGCACTAAAATTTGAAAGTACACAGCCGAAAAGAATCCGCCCCTTCCTTCAGACTTCGGCCCATTCCCAAACCGCCCCCTACACCCTACCCCTACACCCTACCCCTCCGTTTGCGCGTTCACGCGGAGGGTCCGCCATATTGAGGGCTGTTCCAAAGCAACGCGTGTGGAGGGGGAGTGGGCTATCAAGCCCTCAAACAGCGAGTCTGCAGCGGTGCTGACTTGAGACCGGTCTCTACCTGACCGGAGTCACGCTGTGTGTGTCCGTCAGGAAACACGCTGTTTACAAGTAGTTCCAGCAAACATCCACTGATAAACTGCGATGTTAACAACCTCATGATGACCTCATATGTTTTGAACTGAGGATCAAACCTGTGTTTAGTCTAGAAAAAGGTAAATGTGTGCATTTTATTATAAAGTTGTGTATATTTACAGACTGTTGTAAAAACTAAGAAGCTTATAAACATCAGGTTTAAAACTAAAAGAGCTTTGAAACACAATGAAAGATGTTTGGAGTTTTATTCGAGTTATTAATTTAAACTTTTTGTCAAAGAGATGCTGATTTGAAACCAGTTGTTACATACAGTTACGGCATTTCCTGTTTCTGCCGGAGAGAGGAGAGGCCGTCCCAAAGCTTGCTGCTGTGTTTACTCCCTCCATCTGACAGGAGGGAGCCTCGTTGAGCTGCGAGTGTGGCTACAGACGGAGTTCACTCCGTCACGGAGGGGTAGGGTCGAGGGAGTGGTTTGGGATTGGGCCTTACTTACAGAGCACCTCCTCCAACACACATGAACGTGCAATGCACGCCCAATTACGGCACGCCCAATGAGGGCACAAGATACATTTGTGCGTGCACGAGATGGAAGGCTGACAGACAGGGCGGCAATCCAATCCGTTTAGCTGGGCCGGCTAATCGGATTGGTCGTGCTTTTTACAGTATTACGGCTTCCACAGATGACATTTTTGTATGGATTTTTTGTCAAAGCACTTAAGATATTCATTGCTATCGGGATGTTAAGAGCATTCCATGGAATATAACAAAAAGTGTATCTCGAGCCGGTTTCTGAAATTTACCTACCCCACCTTTAACGTTACTAAAACAAATGAAATCACTTTAAATGAAAAAAACTACTGAAACAAAAGACTGTAACTTAAATGTACAAAAACAAATACCTTTACAAAAACAAATACCAATTACTGTATTTTACGTTTATTTTACACAATTACTTTATACTGTCTTTGTCTTTTTAACCCGCTTTTATTGTGCCCCTCTCATGAAATAACTGGCCCCAGCCTGGCACCCCCAGTAAAATTGGTCTATAACCTCCACTGGGTGGTTTACTGACATTCATGACTGTCTCTGTTTTAATTTGCAAGAAAAAGCCCCAGTTCCCCCTGTTTGCTTGGGATTGAAGAGTCAAGGTCAGAGCAGTTCAGCTTTCAATCGGGGACAGAAATGACTCTCCAAAAATGAATTATTCATTTTACAACAGCCTCACCTTGGAAATATGTATTTTACTTATTCTGCATGTGGCTGCCGGCAAAAACAACAAGAACCTTTGATTACTTGTTAGAACACTTTTCAGAAGGGAGAGGCTGTTTGAAGTAGTTTGAAGGAGATGTACTCTCTGCTTCTGGCTCCCTCTAGTGGTCATGAGAATATATATTCAAATAAGGATAAATCAACAAGACATTATGTATTGTCGCACAACTGAATGAAATCCTTTATTTTTCAACTTAATTAAACAATCATTTCAAACATTAAAAAAGGCACATCACATCCATATTCATCACGTTAATCATGAGAGTTTTCAGTTTGTGTCTTTAAGTATGGTTTTATTGTCGTTTTACATTTGTTTTATGTCCTACCTGGTTTTTATTTTTGTATTATATATTTATTGATGTACAGCACTTTGTTCAACTGTGTTGTTTTTAAATGTGCGGTAGAAATAAAGTTGGATTGGATTGGATATATACAAACTGAGCGAGAAAGAAAAAGATCAAATTAACACATACATCGATATTATAACGTAGATATTGATATAAATATAGGGCTCATTTTGCTATTTAGATTTTTTATTGAGATTTTGAGTACAATTTTTATAAAGAATGCAATAAATACGGGAGATTTTAAGGATAATACAATGATTTCTTCCAAATTCACTCTTTTTGAAGACCAAATTCAACCAAATAACGTTATCCAAAATAGGAAAGTAGTTGTAAATAGTTGCAGACACACAAAGAGAAAAAAAACACACAAGCCCAGAATGGTAATTTTTCTTTATTGTTTAAATTCACCAAAAAGTTTTCTGCATAACTACATCCAACAGCATTTATTGTTGTCGTCACTGTGACCTCCTCAACACCCGAGTGACGATAGTGTGACATCATCAGCGCTGCCATGATGTCACAGCATCATGACGTGGCTCAAACGGCAGAAAATAAACGGTCAATGCATCCCAGAGTCCGTTCGTCAATAAAAGCATCTCGCCGCTACCCGTGTAAAGCACAAACATTGCACATCAACTTATAGCATCAGTTGTCCTTCTTCAAATTCATTTCTGCTTGAAAAACCAAAACCCACCCACCCGTCTCTTCAACATGGATTCAAATAAAACAATAAACTTGAGTGGAAGTGGTTTCTTTTCAACATTAAATGGGTTTATACACTGAATATGACTTTAAATATGCTAGCTGCTGCAGATCTAGTGTTGAAAATGATTATTCAAAAAACCAATAGCACCGTGCACGCTCACAACGCTCCAGTACTGTCATCTCATTCCTTTGCTTTCTGCATCCACATCAAATATTTATCATGCGCAGGCCTACATTTAGAAAGGGGGGGTATTTTGAACAAGGTCTGAACTGGAGAAGATTATCAGTGTTACTTTCTACATAGACTTAGTATTAAATGTATATTCTAAATTATTTTCCCATAGTTTTCAAACTTGAGTCATAAATCTAGAGGCAGGGCCGTAGAAATTGTAAATTCTCCACCCTGTAAGAAATGTTGACTCCAAAAGTGTCTGAAAAATGTATTTATCCTATATAAATGTTTCTGTCAAAATAGATTTAATGCAAACTGTAAGTCCCTATATAACTGTCTCAACGGTCTAAGTATTTTAAACTGGGCATTTTTTTTTTGGTCTAACGCAGTCATATTGAAGAATTTGGGGAAAAATCTATTTCACAAGCGTTCAATAAAGTGTATAGTATTTTAGTTAAAAAGGTATATTCCACATTTTTTTACTGGATGCATTTACAGGTTCGGTCTTAGTTTAAGGTCATTTGATTGTTTGTATATTTATAGTATTTTAATATTCAATGCATGGTTTGGGCTTTTTTTTGTTAAAGTGCATGTTAAACTATACTTACTAACCTCTTCTATCTATACTAGTCTCTTTTCCCTGCTTTATATTTTCTATCTAATATATTATAATTGCCACTTTAACACAACACTGTATATCTTAGCTGTTTTCGGTCTACTTGGTGAGAAACATATGGCTATAATCTCCTTTAGAACCATCTAAATGATGAGGAGCCTAACATACAGTGCGCTTATAGGATTCCACTCCTCAGAAAAAATGAGGGTAAATGTAATTTAGACATTCTTTGTACTAAAAAATTGCATTATTTATGGCTATATAAGCTTTGTTCAAACATAAAGCTCAGTAAATGCAGTCTGCCTTTCTGCTGCATGCCACTCTAAGCACTCCATCCATTCCTTCAGTAATACTGTGATGTTAGTGAAAAAACATGATCCAGATGAAACTGAAATGTGCGCATCCTTCAGAAAGTCCAGGAAATTCAAAAACAGTCTTTCATCATAAACGCAGTTGAAATAAAAAAAATGGCGTCAGAATAAATGTCAAAGCAAAGCGTCCCTCCCACGGTACTTGCATAAAACTCTCCGTTAATCCTCTGCTATATACAGCAATATATTTAATCGTTACATATACGGCTCATCGGAGCCCAGCGAGTCTCTCCAACAGTACTACACCAGTGAGCCAATATTCCTCTTCACCAAGACCAAAAGAACCAAAGGTCAAAGTTTCCTTACACAGTAAAATACATTAGACATCTTTCTAAGAATAATTGGTGTGTTCACATAATTGGAACAGACCTGACTCAAACCAGAAGTGAAATCAGTTCAAATCCAAGTCATCAAATGTTTTTATCTCCTCAACTACGGTGGCCGACAGTGGTCCAAAACACTTCCAATAGGAGGAACGCGCTGTACTTTTACAGATGAGGTAAATATAAAAACAGGAATGTGCCAAAACACATGCAAAGGAAGAAAATATCTTCACCTATTTGAAGACACATGCCCAGCGTTTACAAAACACTGCAAAATACAAAAACGCTGCTAGAAGCTCAAAACACAACGGAAACTGGGAACCTAAAAAGTGATGCACACAGTTTGGCCGGAGCACTTGTTGACATTTGGGGATTATAAAGTTTGCCAACTGTCACAGAAAACTTTAAGTTTTATCGGCTTATTTAAAAAATGCAATCACATCCTGCCGGTATTATTGCAGATCTGCCGTTAGTTAGCTAACGTAGCTAACCAGGTCATTACAAATCCACTGACAAAACACTTACAATTATGAAACAGACTAACTCTGAGAGAGTGATAGTTGGCCAACTTCATAATCCCCAACGTCAACAAGCACTCATGTCCCCTCCTGTTACCTTTGTATTTTTAGCTTCTTGCAGCATTTTGTATATAAAGCGCTTTTAGTAAACGCTGCGCATGTTTCGTCAAGTTGGTGAAGACGTTTCTTTATTTGCATGTTTTAGCACATTTGTGATTTTACATTTGCATTGTTATTTAAACTGCAGCGCATTTCTCCTAATAGAAATATTTTGGGCCGTTGTAGCACGTTTGCACCTGTCGGCCGCCGTATGTAACAAACCCAAAGCAACAACAGAGCTGCTTGTGATTTCAATCAGAATATTTGACACAGGTCTGCCTAATGATTAGCAGACAAAAACTTCATAACTTCATCAGATGATGGACAGAACATTGTGACTCATTCCTGTTTTCAACACTGATTCTGATGAAAAGAAAACAAAGTCATTCTTTTTCAAAAGTACAGAAATGCCATCATAACCACAGAAAACTAAGCCGCCGATTTCTCTATTTTGAAGAATGTAATATATTTTTTGCCTTGAAATAAGGTAAGTGAAAGAGAAGCACTCGCTATGTTTTTTTTGTACAGTAATCCATTGATAATAATCAATGCACAAAAGTAAAAGACAAAAGCACACAAATATCCAAAAACAGAAATTTAGACAGCTCAAGACGAGAGATTTTTTTTCCCCTTTTTCCCATAAATATTTTTTTTTCTCACCTAAAATACACATATTAACCAGCTGTACAATGTTAGGAGGAATTGTGGATTCATCAAAAAAGCACAGTTTTAAGTCAGTCCAGCTTTTACTGGCTTTCTGGAGGAAATTGGAGTCAAGTCCAGGATGGTCCAGTCCGGCTCAGGAGGAGCAGACTGGGGGCCACAGCAGGGGCCCTCGAGCACTTGTAGCGCAGCGCTGGGGGCCTTCGTTTGTTGGGCAGATGGCAGGTACTGTACGATGATTGCTGGGGCAGAAAAAGCTAGTTCAAACGTCGCCCTGTGCAGCTTCACGCAGCTCAGTTCAGCAGTGTGAGGGGGACGTATGATGGTGGTCTCCACGAAAGAGGCGGTCTATAAAGAGGGGCCAGTGAGGCTGGGGGGCTCAGGGAGCAGGAGTCTGAAGCAGAGCTTTGTCAGGATGAAGGGGCTTTCTGGAGGATGAGAAACGCTGCGAGCTGCAGGTGAAGAGGCTGAGAAGAAAGAGGGTTGGGGAGGGGTGATTCATAAATCCAACAGGAGGACAGCCTGGCCGAACTGAAGGAGGGGGGTGGGGGGGTAAAGCTCAAGAGAGTTTTCAGTGAGAGGGAAGTCCAAAGAGACACCTGGAGAAACACACATCGGTCAAATATAACATGTTTGTTCATGCAGTTTTCTATTAGTGTCCTTTCAGTAAAAAGCCTGGACACACCAGAGTTTAAAAAGGCTTTAGTAACCAATTTCACTGCTATGTGAAACATACAATCCTATTTCCACAAGTTATTCATGTTATCACTAGCTACCCCTTCATTTACTTTTATACATTCACTTTCATTATGCTGCTACTTATTTTTTAGCATGGATTTATACTTATTTAATTGTTTTCATTCATATGTGCCTCTTCTTTTATTTTGAATGTATTTATTTATTTTTAAGATATTTGTATGGGCCAGAGAGTGCCTTTATTGATAGATGCAGGGTTGAAAGGGGGGGGGGGGGGCGTTGCCACATAGTTCTGTGAGCCGGAGTCAAACCCACTTACTGGGCAACGGACTCAGCAATTGGACGACAGCTCTGACCACTGAGCTATCCAGATTCCCTAATTGTTTTTATTTAATATGTTTAGCTATTAATCTTTAAAGTGCTTTTGTCTGCTCTGTCCCCTTGTTGTAATAATGAAAGTGTTTCTCGTTGTGGGATGAATAAAGGATTTTTGAACCTTTCTGAACCTTTATAAATGGTGTTGTTGACCAATAGCAAGCTGACAGTGCTGGAGATTGGGGGATGGAGAACCAGAGAGTCCAAAATAAAATACGCTTAATTGGATTTTTAACTTAGTTCCACTGTCCATTTTTATATATACTCCTCTGTTTGAACTGCTCCAGTAAAGAATAATGTATGCAGAATACTTCTTTGAATAAACTGTGTGAACTCTCTGTCCCCTTAGCGACTAATTGTGAGTTTGCAAACTGACTATTAGCAAGTCTGTTAGCGCCGGAAGCTGTGTTTTCCCTCTACAAAACTCCTTATCGCATAAATGATGTAAAATGATATCAGTCAAATTGCGACATTTGAATAAAGTAGTGATCTATTACCATATCGATTTTTCTATAAGTGTAGCATATGCGATTATTAGCATATTCTTTGTTTGTTCTTTACAACACTTTAAAAGGTACACAATCTCCGCACCCTGTTGCATCAAATTAAGGGTTATGTTTCACAGAGTTTTGAAAAACATTTTTTTTTACTTTCTGCAAATAGAGAACATTTCCTAAAATAATGAATGAACGAATATACCTAACTTTATCAAAATGTTCACCTTAGGTGCCCAGCATCTTGAGGTATAGATTGATTTTTTTATATAAAAAACCCCTCTCCAATCAATATAAACCATGACAACCTAACACAGCAGTGCTGAGATGTTCCCACCCACCGATGTGTGCGCTGCTCCCCCTCAGTGTCGCCGCAGAGCTTCAACAGATGGTTTCAAGATGATGGGAGTTCTGCGGGGACAAGAGAGGACATGCTTCACACACTGAACAGACACCAGTGTTTACAGCTTGTCGTGTATTAAAGTACAACATGTGTGTGTCTCACTGGTGTGTCGTTCCACTGCCGCGGCAGGTCCTCTGGCTCGGGGGGGTAGGACATCCAGGACGGGCTCCGATATGAGGACGGCGGCGACATGACGAAGTAATCCGAGTACCCGGGGCGGTTGGCAGATATAGCGTAGACGGCTGTGATTGGGTTTCCTGTCAGGTGTAGACGTTTGTTTAGCAAATGAACTTCACTTATAATGCATTTCAACAGCAGCACTCTGTCATACCCACACTCATAAATAAATAAAACGTCGACTTCGGTGTATTTTGACAAAAGATTACACATAATTGTATTAGGTTAGTTGGAAGCAATAATATTATGTTCAAACAAAAACAAAATTAGGTTCAACTAACTTAATACAATAATCTGTTGACAAAATACATTTGATTAAAGTCAACGGTTCATTTTTTGAGTTCAGGGGTTGAATTGCGATTTGTTATGTTGGGTGGGATGGGTGGGATACAAATGATCATGTGTGATGATAGCCAATATATAATCACCATTATTTTGATATTATTTACACTTCCATAATCTGCTGCAATGCTTCTGATCAAAAAAAGGTCACTTTTTACGGCAATTTGTCATAAACGGAAACAAGTTTAAATGAAGTTAATTACACTACTTTGAGATCAAGAGGATCATGAATAGGATATACAATATTGTGCTCTTGCAAACGTTTTATAGTAAACACCATATCATATGTGAGTGGATTATAACACAGAATATAGTGAGGTGCAATGAGGGTGAGGGGCTCACAGCCAGAGCAGCAAACAGCTGTTGACAGCTCTCCAAAAGGGAAGTCCAAAAACCTCTCCAACACTGGCTGTAGGTAGCGCTTGATTTGATCAACAGCTGTTCTTTTCTATCTTGAAAAACGCGCTTCTTTTAAACATAAATCTTTAGAGACGTGAGGGGCTGATGACGTAAGAGCGTTGGCCGATGTGCCGTGTTCTGAGTCTCATACCTGAGTAGTTGGAGATGGACTGGTCCACGGTGACAGCGGGGAAGGGGGTCCGGGACAGCGGCAGGTAGGGGGCCCCGTTGTGCTGCTGGGCCTGCAGGTCGGGGACCTCTGACACACGGGGCTTCAGACTAACATCAGGGGTGGAGCTGAGAGGAGAGGGGAGGAAACACATGGCAATCACACAACTATTAAATACATTTGCATGCTTTTTACTGCAGGGTTTTAATACAGCAGCTCAAATCAAGCTCAAACATAGAAGAGAGGGACGGATAGGTCGAACTGGTCAAATCAGCTTTGAACTCTTAGTACTTTTATCATATGTTTCTGGTGCAAAAAGATAGACAAAATAGAACTGCTAGCTGAGAAGTCATGTTTTTTTTTCTTTTTATTCAATTACGTATCTCTATGCATACACCAAGTATAGTATACTTCAGTCATGGGCATAAACAGACTCCACTGCATAACCTACTGAAGCCATGAAAACAAATGTTTCCAGGAAAACCAAGAAGGGACAAAGATAATCCAATATGTATTAAATATAATAATCTCAGTTTATTTAAATTCACCCCCTTTTAGGTCAACCAAAACAAATTCCCCTTCTCTTAGGCTAGCCAAAATAAATATATAAAGTATTTAATATGTCCCCACCAGACTTATTATCCCTGGTAATAAGGATAATCATTTGCAACTATACCTTCATGCTGAAATAAAATGACAAAATACACAATATATAAGATTATTAAATATTATATTTCTTTTTGAAATAATAGTTGTAATTTTTTCTTTGACTCATCTCCCTAGCATCTAAATAATATCTTTGTAGACCAATATCTGTAATATTCTCCTCCTCCTTATCTACTGTCCTCTCCTCTGCACTGTTCCAACACTAACCCTGGAACATGCTACACTACAGCCGCACGCCGCAGGGCAGAGGATGTCATTGCCAGCTAATGCCCTGGACCATAATGCAGTGCTGTGCACACTAATGCGTCACCGTGCATACTAAGGAGCAATTACACTGCACTGTCCCTGCACGGAGGATCTGATTTATGACAAGCTGACTCATTAACTGCTTTCTATTCCTGGTTTTCAGTAACAAAAGTAAGCCACATGCCATTTAAATCAACAGCGATGTATCTGCCATACAAAATACAAATTACAAATATTGAAAGTTAAATTGTTTATTTTAAATATATTTGTATTGCTTTTTTCTGCAGTACATCACAGATGGAGCTTGTTACTATGGGATTAGTTTTGTATCATAAAGATAAAGCAACACTTTATCAGAATAAAGCAAAACTATGAGTTTAAAAGAAGAAAAAAACTGAGTCAAGCAAAATAAAATAAATTTCAAAAATAAAACTATAAGTTGCAAACAAATCATTTGTGTAATCATGTAAACTATAAGTCTTTTTTCTTTGTTTTAACATAGGTTTTTGTTTGCAGTTCTTGTTTCTTATTTCTCAATGATCAGACTTTTGCTCTCGCTGCAGCTCTCTCGTTTGCGCTCCCTCATTTTTTGTTTTCGATTTTGACACAAACATCCCAGGTGGGCGGGACTTTCAGGAGTGCGTCCCCATTGGCTACTCAGTTTTTGAGTGACAGCCCAGTCCTCCAGCGAGTGCAGGCAGCTGCGGTGCGGTAGCTAGCTGAGCGTGGACAGAAGACCCCCAGAAGAACCAGCATTTCAATTATTATAATACTACAAGTGAAAATATATGTAAGTATTGATCATTTGTGTTGTTTGTACTATACGGTCTGTTTCTTTATTGTGTTAAGTGAGAAGTAAAGCTGTGCTATGAAAGTTAGCTTGTGCTACCTTTAGATCCATAACAATGCAAGCTAAGTAGCCTAACAGTTAGCTACATAGCTAGCAGTGAGTGAGCGTTCAGACACCGGCGCACACACTCAAACGGACTCGTGTGCCTGACTCTACCAACAGGTTTTCATGATTCTGTTTAGATATGCAAGTATAAGCCACGATATCTTATTTTATTAACACGCTAATTTGATATGAAAATCAATGGAGGCTGAGTTAACTTTGTAGGAAAACCTACCGTCCATGAGCTGTGTTTTATTTGTTAACTTCATATTTTTCATTTCCTAAAACATTTATTTTCCTCTCATATTAACAGTGTGGATCATTGAGACAGCGTGGCGTCCAGAGTCTTATCCCGTTTGCCCACTTCCTCTGAGGGGACAGCACGGAGGGGGGGCATGAAGAAAGAACTGCACCAGCTTCATCCACGCTGGCGTTACTGTTATCACTGGCTCAGTGTCATTTCATTTGACCAAATGTCTTTACATATACATTTAATAGATTTAATTATTATCCACCTTTTTGTTTTATCTCCTTTTATTTAAAACATTCTTTGAGACTTCATCTTCTGGTTCAAATTTCAATAAATGTAATTTGTATAATCACTCTTTTGTCTTTATTCTACATGAAAATGTTAGAGATTCCATTCAAATCTGTTGATTATTCATATGTTCCTCAGGCTAGGAATAGTATGTCGAATTTGTAATGCTAAATGTACATCATTTTCTCACAGGATATAGAATGAAACCACCGATTTTATCCATTGTGTATGAATGCTTCAGCTCTTCAGACCAACATAGTAAGATGTGAGCATGTTCCTAATTGTGTTGGTATGCAACCGGTCTGGTCTGTTTAATAAAGCAAATCTGCCACTTTTATATTGCAGAATGTGTTCAATTAAAGCAGTCTTTAATTGTTTGTCCTAAACATAGCAATATATGCTTTTGAAATGTAACATGTCTTTGAAAAATAATAGTATACAGTTTATATAGTGTATCACCTTTAGCTTAAAAATACATAGATGTGTTTTTTTAATCTATAAAATAAATAGACAGACACTTTATCAATCCCAAATTAGGAAATTATTGAACAGCAGCACTGTGTTCAGGTATTCAAATATTTAAAGTTGGAATAAAGTATGAACTACACATCACAAGTACAATGCACTGCAATCCATAAGGTAAGTCTGATATGTTCAGGAGACACCGACACTAACGTGGCCGAGTGGACTCCGGAGTTTGCTGCATGAGTTGCACCAGCGCCATATAGACTATGGCGCTGGACTGAACTGTATGATCTGTGGTGTAGTGGGCTGTCACTCAAAAGCTGAGTAGCCAATGGGGACACACCCCTGAAAGTCCCGCCCACCTGGGATGTTTGTGTCAAAATCTCAAACAAAAAATGAGGGAGCGCAAACGAGAGAGCTGCAGCGAGAGCAAAAGTCTGACCATTGAGAAAGAAGAAACAAGAACTGCAAACAAAAACCTATGTTAAAACAAAGAAGAAAGACTTATAGTTTACATGATTACACAAATGATTTGTTTGCAACTTATAGTTTTATTTTTGAAATGTATTTTATTTTGCTTGACTTAGTTTTTTTTTCTTTTAAACTCATAGTTTTGCTTTATTCTGAGAAAGTGTTGCTTTATCTTTATGATACAAAACTAATCCCATAGTTTACGAGGTTAAGCGTTATTTTCTCAGTTTGTCCACTAGATGGCAGGCACGCCCCTCCCTGCAGTCCACAAACAGCAGAACAGTCAATCACTCTCTGCAGTGCTAAAGTGCCCCGCAACATGGTGCACAGCAACAGCATTTAAATGAAGAAGCTGCTCAGATCAAATGAAGCGGACTAACATATGGGCCTGAGAGGGAGAGGAAGGGGAGGAGAGTTGACTCATGTGATTGCTGATTAAAATTCATTAGTTTTAATTTTTTGTTCCTGTGCACTCTCCAAATATGAATCATCTGATACTGTGATTAGCCCCAGTGCTGCACTCTGATTGGCTATCAAGTCATCCAGGAATACTTTTAAAGCCACATGAGAGCATTTATTTTTCATGCTAATAGCAAAGTGGATATAAAGTTGTGGTAGATATTCAACTTAAAAACAGCTGCGTATATTCCGCCACTCGCCGACAACAACACGGCACTAGGAGAGTTGTTTGGATTTATAGACAGCATGGAGACTTCACGGCCAGAAGCAGCATTCATTGTAGCAGGGGATTTTAACACCGCTAACATGAAGAAGGTCCTATATACCGAAGTAGGCTACTACCAGCACATCAGCTGTCCGACACGCGGGGAAAATATACTGGACCATGTTTATTCCCCTTTCAAACATGGTTATAAGGCTCTCCCTCGCCCTCCCTTCGGTAAGACCACATCTCACTACTACTGCTGCCTGCTTACAAGCAGAAACTTAAACCGGAAACAACAGATGGAGTTAGGAGTCGGATTCAGCTCTGCAGGATTGCTTTGCCGGAGTGGAGTGTGTTTGAGGACAACAACATCAACACACACACGGATACGGTCATCTGCTACATTGGGAAATGCATCGATGACGTGGTACCGAAGGTTTCTGTACAAACAAACATTCCCAAATCAAAAGCCCTGGATACACGGCGAGGTTCGTACCAAGCTGAAAGCGCGCACAGAGCTGGAGATTTGGAGGAGTTCAGGTTTTCTAGGTATGAACTCCGGAGAGCAATCAGCAGCGCAAAGAGACAATACAAAGACAGGGGCCCTTTCTCATTTCTCTAACTCCCCTCCTCGACGGAGGAGGGGAACCGAGGAGAGGAGGGGAAGCAGCAGGCGGTTAGAGAAATGAGAACTCCTCTCCTCTGAGCGGTCATTTTAAAGAGACGTCCATTAATGATGACAGGTGGCACAGCAGCCCTCTGTCTGATGGACAGATGTGTTCATGATGACTTATATATTTACTTTTAATTCATTCACCGTGCGGTATAATGAGACAATAACAGGCTACAGATGCGGACACACACATACACACACACACACACACACACACACACACACACACACACACACACACACACACACACACACACACACACACACACACACACACACACACACACACACACACACACACACACACACATATAAATATATACCATTTCAGAATCAAACAGAGCACTCTCATAATAACATAACACTATCAGAGACTGGATATATCCCCCCCCTCTCTGGTCGCTACAATGAGGGAAATAAATTACGGGCCAAAAGTTTTATTTACAAGTATTAAAAGTAAGCAGAGGACACCAAACCAACTGAGACCTGTCTGTCCGCTGCATCTACGCACTGTACAACACACACACCTACACACTGTACCACACACACCTACAGCTCCTAAAGCATATTATCAGGCTACAGCCGTTGTGTATTTTATTATGTGAAGCACTAAATGGTTTTAGAAAAATATCGACTCTTTGTTTGTAGATATCTACTAAACAACAGCAAATAAAGAGAGTAGGCCTGTTATACTGAGTGATATATATTATACACACTGCTCTGCTTTCTGCACGGACCTCACAGCTGTTCTCTCTGTAAACATTGCGTTGCGATGAGAGCAGTTAATAAAATAATATCCAGGGGATGCATGCAGAGCTGTCATTGGCTGAGATAAGTCCGGCCGTGCGTCACGACGCTTTGAAACAACTCTGTTCCCGGAAATGCATCCACGAAGGAGCCGTGGAGGACTGTGGAGGACCCATCAGTGTATCCTCGGTTATAGCTCCTCCAGAGAGACTCCTCGACGCTCGATCCTCGGTCCTCGAAGTGCATTGAGAGAAATGAGATGTCCTTCAACATGGCGCGCTAAAATTCATTTCCGGGTCACTACCGGAGGACCGAGGAGTCGAGGAGTCGAGGAGGGGGATTTGATTAAATGAGAAAGGGCCAAGGTGGAATCTGACTTCAAAGGCTGTAACACCCGGAACATGTGGGCGGGACTAAGAACAATGACAGACTGCAAAGGAGCAGCGGGGGGTGCTGCGGGAGTGTCTGCGTGCGCATCTCTCCCAGATGAGCTGAACAGTTTTTTTTGCACGATTTGAGAGCAGCCAGGCTGGGGGTGCGGAGAAGGATCAGGAGCCCTGCCCTTTTGTTTTAAACAGGGCAGATGTGTGCAAATCCTTTAAAAGGGTTAACCCACACAAGGCTCCTGGACCTGATGGCATCCCTGGCCGTGTTCTCGGGGTGTGTGCAGTTCAGCTGGCTGAGGTGTTCACAGACATCTTCAACAGGTCCCTGCTGCAGTCTGTAGTCCCCACATGTTTCAAACACTCCACCATCGTTCCTGTCCCCAAAAAAACAATAACCACCAGCCTCAATGACTACCGCCCAGTAGCACTCACCTCCATCATTATGAAGTGCTTTGAGCGGTTAGTCAAAACCTTCATCTCCTCCTCCCTCCCTGACTCTCTGGACCCCCTGCAGTTTGCCACAGACGACGCCATAGCCCTCACCATCCACACTGCCCTCTCACACCTGGACCAGAGGAACACATATGTGAGAATGCTGTTCATTGATTACAGTTCAGCATTCAACACCATTGTGCCCTCCAAGCTGGTCATCAAGCTCAGAGACCTCAGGCTCAACAGCGCCCTCTGTGACTGGATCCTGAACTTCCTGACGGGCAGACCCCAGGCAGTGCGGGTGGGAAACATCACATCCTCCACCCTGATCCTCAACACCGGAGCCCCTCAAGGCTGCGTGCTCAGCCCTCTCCTCTACTCCCTGTTCACTCACGACTGCGTGGCCACACACAGCTCCAACACCATCGTGAAGTTTGCTGACGGCACGACCGTCATCGGCCTGATCACAGACGGCGACGAGACGGCGTACAGAGAGGAGGTCGAAAACCTGACATCTTGGTGCCAGGGCAACAACCTCCATCTCAACGTCAGCAAAACAAAGGAGCTGATTGTGGATTACAGGAAGCAGCAGAGAGAGGGACACGCCCCCATCGCCATCAATGGGACTACGGTGGAGAGAGTCAGCAGCTTCAGGTTCCTCGGTGTCCACATCACTGAGGACCTGACATGGACTCTTCACACCACCACCATCACCAAGAAAGCTTGACAGCGGCTCTTCTTCCTCCGCAGGCTGAGGAGGTTCAACATGGACTCCAGGATACTCTGCAACTTCTACAGGTGCACCATAGAGAGCATCCTGACCTTCTACAGGTGCACCATAGAGAGCATCCTGACTGGCTGCATCACAGCCTGGTACGGCAGCTGCACCGCCCTCAATCGTAAGGCTTTACAGAGGGTGGTGAAAACTGCACAGAACATCACCAGGACGGAGCTGCCATCCATGGAGGATCTTTACTCCCAGCAGCTCAGGAGGAAAGCCCTTCGGATTATAAAAGACCCCCATCACCCCAGCCACAAACTGTCTGCTGCCGTCTGGCAGGCGTTACCGCAGCATCCGGACAAAAACAACCAGATTCGGAGACAGCTTCATCCCACAGGCAATAAGAATATTAAACAACTGAACTGCTGAAACAATTTAATAACATTCATCTGCTACTTAGTAATTATTTATCTATTATCTAATATATCATTCCAATAACTTGTATATAGACTCGTATTGCACTATTCCACTTTTTTTTTCCTCACTTTTTTTAAACTATTTTTCTTTTTGTATTACTCTTAAAGGTGGGGTAGGTAAGTTTGAGAAACCGGCTCGAGATACACTTTTTGTTATATTCCATGGAATGCTCTTAACATCCCGATAGCAATGAATATCTTAAGTGCTTTGACAATAAATCCATAAAAAAATGTCATCTGTGGAAGCCGTAGTACTGTAAAAAGTACAACCAATCATCTGAGCCGGCCCGGCTAAAGTAACTGGATGGCCTACCTGCCTGTCAGCCTTCCATCTGTGCACAAACTTATCTCGTGCCCTCATTGGTCATGTGTGTGTTCGTGTGTGTTGGAGGAGGGGCTCTGTAAGGAAGTGGCAGATTTTCTCCGGTTGTGTATTTTCAAATTCTAGCGCACTCGAGCCGGTTTCTCAAACTTACCTACCCCACCTTTAATATAGTATATTTTAATATTGTTTTAATATGCTTATCTGTATTATTGTGTTGCATTGTTGGAGAAGCCTGTGACCTATGATTTTCAACGACATAATTACTCTGTAGCTATGTTAGTTTGACAATAAAGAACCTTGAACCTTGAACTGATATTAAATTGGTTTGGATCGTGTCTTTTTTAATGTTTGTGTGTCTGTATTTGTGTGCTACCGTCGTAATGAGGTCCCAGGTGGGGGTCCTGGTCTGGAGGGGATCAGAGGCGGAGGAGATCCGATGCCCATATCAGGAAGCTGGGTGAAGCGGAAACCCTGCAGAAGCCAAAAATAAAACTTAGAGAAATATTCACTAGCATCTGGACTCTAGACAGTAAGAAACATAAAGAAAAAGAGGGAAAGGATTAACAGGCAAACGAAGAAGGCTAGAAAATAAGATGGGTGTCTGATTGAAGAAAACCAAAGATAAAAGCAGACCGGAGCTGCATGAGGCTGTTGTCGTTGGTGGTTTGTGTTCAATCCACGTCTCTTTAATCTCTGCAAAGCTTCTCTCTTACTGAATAGCTGCACACAGAGCACTAACAGTAAGCATTTCTGCATTCTTACGGATCAACTGACAATTTGGAATTATTGAATTATTAAAGGTTGTGTGGTTGCTGACCCTATCTGCAGATAGTGATGTTAAGTAACTCTTTATACTTACCTCTTAAATACTGTAAATATGTACAATTTTGAGGGACTTGTACTTTACTTGAGTATTTCAATTGTTTGCCACTTTGTACCTCTACATCACTACAATTCAGAGGTAAATCGTGTACTTTTACTCCATTACATTATTAAGTACCTTTAATTACTTTACAGATTTGGATTAATGATGTGAAATATAATCAAGTGTTAAGTCAGACTTTAGTTCCACCTGGAGTAATTCACAAGCTACCCTGCAGTATATAAAGTAATTCAAACTAGCTGCACCTTTACCAGCTTTGAGAACACTTTAATGATCAATCATTATAAAACATATCATATATTATTCTGAAATGGAACAATCTGCACAATGACTAATTTTACTTTTGGTACTTTAAGTATATTTTAATGCTAATACGAATAGAATTTGAAAGCAGGACTTTTACTGTAACAGAGTATTCCTACACTCTGGTACTCCTACTTTTACTTAAGTACACAATCTGAGTACTTCTTCCACCTCCGTCTGCAGATAATAACTCCATGTGTGCAAAATATATATAAAACCTGAAGATGTATAATTGGCTCAAGGAGGTTTTTTGTTTACTGGCACCATTACTCAGGCTTCAACTTTGTCTACATGTTTTTAATTAGCATAGCATTGAATATTTGGTCACTGAGTGCTGACCCGAATGCTGATTTATGAGTGTCTAATAACAAAAACATGAACTCAAGGACTGAACTTGTGTAAATACTTGCACTTCGTTTTAATATCCTCATTTTGTGCAGCATGGTACTCCTACTTATATTCTATTTCCTCTACTTTTTTTGGTGCAAAATCTTTGATGTGCTCATAAAATAACAAATCTATGATCCCAGTAGTAATTAAAAAATAAGCATGATACGGACTTACAAATTATTTCATTAATAATTAACCATTCTGAACTTATGAGTACATTGTGATGTATTCATTGGATTTCTCTAAGCCTATATAATACATTATTAATATAAACAGTGGATTCAAAGAATATATGTTGAATAAACATTTTCATTGCAAATATTGAGACTCTCTAAATCCTTTTTTTCCAACAATGATTAGTTAGTATATTTAATCGTATTTAATCATAAAGAAGGAAATAATTATATTTGATTCAGGCAAAACTATGGTAAAATAATTCATTGTGGTAAAATGCATACTTGTCACAAGAGTTTGTGATGTATGTCATATGGTTACCTTTCGTAATCTATTCTCTTCATAGAATCTCTCCTGTTAATACGTTTTATTTCAACTACTTTTTGAAGACATTTTCAAAACAGCTTGTCAACAGCACCACATATGGAATTTCATTTATCTCCATTGTATTAGGGTAGAGTTACAAAACAAACAATGACATACTTCAAGAACTGGACTCATAGTTCTATTCGTTCTCTGTTTCCCTGAAATTGCCTGTTCCCTCTCATTTGGGTCTGCTTAAAATGTCTCTTTTTATGTTTACACCTTCGTCAATGCTTCCTTCCTTTGTTTCCATCAAGCCGCTTATAGCGCGTTTCCACTGCAGCGGGTAGCCCCGTTTAAGCGTCCTTAACCGTCCTCAAGCGGCCAGGCCGGTTTTTGGTGGCGTTTCCATATAGCCTAGTACCGGCCAGCGGGTACTTTTTCCCTCTTTTTCCGGCCTCATAAAATCGTGGTTCCCTCAGACCAGGGCCAGGGCTGAACTAGTGACGTCAACACTCTCGACTGCTGATTGGTCAGAGAGAATCGTCACAAGATTGCGCGCGAGTTCATCCCTAGCGTCGCATATATATCTAGAAGCAAGCTTGCAGCATTTTTATACACAGCATTTTGTAAACGGAGGAGCTACAAAAATGGCTACGTCTAATAAGAAAAGCACACCGTGGTCGACCGAGGGGGTGACGACGTTCCTACATCTCATTGGGGATGATCAAATCCAGCGGGAGCTCGACGGAACAACTCGAAATGTGAACAAAAACAAAGCCGATCGCCCCGCCTACACTGCGTTGCTACCCCAGGTCCTAAACTGTAATGGAAATGCGCCACGGCCTGGGCCGGCCAGCGAGGCAGCCCGAGGCCAGAGTGAGGACGCTTAGGGACGCTTAAACGGGGCTACCCCGCTGCAGTGGAAACGCGCCATTAGACGCCTTAAACAGACAGTGCTAAGGTGTTATCATTCGTTTATTTGTTTTAACTTACAGTTGTTTACTTGTTTGGCTTCCCATGATGCGGACTCGCGTTTATTCACAATAAAATGATATACTTTCGAAACACATTCAACACAGAAAATAGGCCTTTACAACAGTCCAACAAATCAAAACAAAAGAGGCTGTGACTCGACGGCGTGGGTAATGTAGTTCTTTATAGTCTCGACTACAGAGGTCATGATTATGTTACAAAAGTTGGCCTTTTTCTTTAAATAAAAACAAAAGACGTGAACAGTCATATTTTGGTGTTTTGAACCTTTTAGAGAACTTTATGACTTGTAGGGTGTCGTGAAAGGCCCCTCCAAATAAAATGTTTCATTATTATTTGTTATTATTATTATTATTCCTAGTGCTTCTCACCGGTTTAGGCAGGCTGCACTGGTGCATGTCCTCGTAGCCGCTCCTCTGCCGGCCCCCACAGGGATGGTTCATGGTCCCAGGGGCGCTGGTCACCCCGTCGCTGTAGTGGCTGGTGTGGGAGGGATTGTAGGCCCTGTGGGCGTGGTGGTGGTGATGGCTGCTTTTAAGAGAGAGGAATATTAACAAAAACATTAGTGGACAGTAACACTCCCACTCTCTCTGGTTGTTCTCTGGTGTACTTTATGAAAAACAGCGTGGGGTCACAGACATCCTGTTTCTCTCTCTATTCTGTAGTTTAAAACATGCAGATGTGCTTAGAAATAAATCATGTGTAAATGTACTTGGTAGGAGGAGAAGGGGGGTCGTGGTCCGGAGGTGCCAGGCTGAAGGCGTTGCCTAGCAACATGTGCATCTGCGTGCGAACTTCATCAATGGATGGCTGGGAGCTGAGCGTGGAGGAGTCGGAGCCGCGGTGAGCTTTCACCCCCAGGCTGCCGGTGCCGGTGGATCCGCCTCCGTAACCCAGGGAGCTCATCAGCCGGTCTACGTTGGTCTCCTCAAACGGTTCAGCCTCGCCCTGCAGGGTCAGCGGGACAGCGGTGACGTGAGGACAACCAAATCACACGTGATCCTGACAAATCAAGTCACCACCTCTGAGCGACCGTACGGTAAGAAGTTCTGGTTCCCTAAGAACTAATTCTCTGAGGAGTATACGAGGGATGTTGGTGTCAGTCTGATCAGCTCCCAGAGTGACGGGAACACTGGATAAACTGAACTGGCTAACTGTCAGACAGACTAATGCAATGTTAAAATGTTTCCAGAAATATTACAGTGACACACTTACCACATATATTAATACATATGTTTATATAGCAGTATGCTCAACATAACTATCAAACATGACATGCAATAGAAGGAAGGTTCATATCACCCAAAACTAAATCAAATATCAAACAGAAAACAGTCACATGCAGAGCCACAGTCAACTGGAATACATTGCCGGTCCATATCATGTACATTTCAAAAGTTTGCCGATAAATCATCTCCGTATCATAGAGTATAATTTAACTGTGTGTCTGTGGCTATGTACAATTACTAGTATTATTTATGTTTTGCTCAATGATGGTTAAAATAGGATAATCATGTTTGTGTCGTCCTACGTGCACGTATCTTTTGTGCAATTTGACTTTCAGCTAAACACCTTCCACCATCAAGAACTAGAGACTGTAGATGTCCTTTAATTGCTTTTAATGTTGAAGAAAGGGTGAAACTAGTAACAAAACACAATACAAGAAGTACATAAATATGCAAAAGAATATTTACACACATCATACATCATACATTTAATTAACACCAAAGAACATACACACACATGGCTGTAGCACAAAATTATGGCTGTTGCTAACGGTAGTTCTACAGAGGAGTTTACAACACACATTAACTATCATCCCAAAAATATTCTCTATAAATATTATTAATTGCTTCACATATTAACTGGAAATGAAAGAACACTATATCACTTGTACATACCAATAATGCGACCAAGGGCATGGAACGTCAAGGATTAGAGCGGATTGTAGTCGATAAAAAAACATGTGGCTGTCCTGTTCACATGTTGCTTCCTCACTAGGTCACATGTTACATATTTTACTAATTTCAACTACTGCCAACCGGGGGAGATAAATCCAACGAATTAACAACAATGTCCTGATGAAGACAAAACACTCCTTGCCTGGTATCTATAGATAACACCTATTCATTTTGCTTCTAAATATCCATGTTCGAATGTCACTACTTGCTCTTGTAGTCTTCCTCGGAGAGGAGAAGGACTAAGTCTGTAATAGGTCTGAGGAAAAGCTTAGCACCATCTTCTCTGGAGATCTTGACCTCTACGATGTGGACCTTTTTCATCTTTGCTCGGGAATGCCTTGGTGACTAATGCCAATGGCATTGTCTCTTGGCTTGAGAGTCTTTCACAAGAAAAATAGTTCCAACATCAATGTTTGGCTTGCTTCTGTGCCACTTACTCCTTGTCTGCAAAGTTCAATTAATCAATCAATGTTTATTTATATAGCCCAATATCACAAATGTTACATTTGTCTCAGTGGACTTCACAGTTTGTACAGAATATCAGTATGACAATACGACACCCTCTGTCCTTAGACCCTCACATCGTACAAGGAAAAACTTCCAGAGAAAACCCAAAGTTTTAAAGGGAAAATGGGAGAAACCTCAGGGAGAGCAACAGAGGAGGGATCCCTCTCCCAGGACGGACAGACGTGCAATAGATGCCGTGTGTAAATCAAAAAGATAATAAATGTACAGCATAGGTAGTCCAAATGTTTGGAAATGCATGTGTCTATAATAAGAAGATGAATCCACGAGGATGTCAACAATCCTGTGGGAGCCATCAGGGAAGTAGTATGATGAGAGCCAGGCAGGACCGCAGAGACAGGTTCAGCCACGACTCGAAGTCCAGGACTCAGATCCAGTGCTCAGGATAGAAGATCCAGGACACACGACCACAGCAAAATGATTGAGGTTGAGAGGTACTGCTTCCTCCATTTGTTCCAAAAGGCATCTGCAAGGAATTGAACCTGACGCCAGTGACGCTTGTACAGGTCTTTGGGGGTGAAATCCCCCGGAGGAGCTGAGAAGGTACCTTTCTTCTGTGTGAGTAGGGTAGCAGGGGTCAGTACCAATGGATCTGGAGGATCGGTGGATATTGGACCCAAGGGTCTTGCATTCATGATGGCCGTGACTTCTGCCAAAAGAGTTGTGAGAGCCTCATGTCTCTCCACACGGACGCTGTCAATATTTGAAGGAACCTGGAGCTGCTTGCAGGCTCGTGGAAATTGGTGCCTCTATCCGAGCGGATATGCTTCACTGGACCACGTATGGAAATGAACCATCTGAGGGGAGAGAGACGTTTAAGGTCATGTGATCGGTTGCCTGGAAGATGTCGCCTCTGCCTCTTGAAGGGGGAAGGGGGCATCATCCTTTCGGAACCCTTGTTTCATGGTCTTTATGAAGACCTTGTCTTCAATCGAGGGAGCTATTTTGTTATCTTCCTTAGTTCTTTGGAACACTGTACACCCAAGATGGTCTTCTCCTTTGTCACAGGCGGTGTCATCACTGAAGTAGCTCTGTGTGGGGTCAGTTGACGTAAAGTCGCTGTATCTTTCTTTGATGAGGAGGTGATTCGGACAAGGTTGAAAGAGAGATGGACGACCGTTCTCTAGCTTGCTTGTGAAGAGAGTGTTCACCATGGATGGCTTATGAACATTTCCCAAACAGACGTCTCCCACGATGACCCATCCTAGATCGAGCCTCTGAGCATAGGGTCCATCGTGAGGACCATTGATCTGTTCCCGCACCTTGTGTACTCTTATTATGTCCCTTCCAAGGAGAAGCAGTATTGGGGCTTGGTTGTCCATCTTAGGAATCTGAAGAGCTACAGATTTCAGGTGTGCGTGGTGGAGCGCAGCTTCTGGAGTGTCACAACAAACATGTCACAACAAAGTATACTGTGGGATTTGGATAATTCTACGCATTAATACCAAACTGATGAGTGATATACCTGCTGTATCAGCACACACTAACATGCATCTGTCTGCACAAACACACTCCTTGGCGCATACAAGGCTATTAAACCCTATTGAGCGTCCCATCTGAATCCATGAAAAGGCTATAATCATATTCAGGGTCATTGACATTCAGATAGGTAACACGGCTGTTACTGTGGTGCAGCAGAAAGACGTTTCACTCAAAATCTCCCCTTCCCCATTTCATCTGCTCCTTTTTTTCCTCTCTCCATCTTCTCCTGACGTTAAAATTAATCACTTCTCCTCTAATCTTTTTGTCATTTCCTCCCTTTTCTGTCTTTATCTTTCTGTTTGGTGCAGGTTTTTAAAGTCCACTGGAAGGTGATTTGTTAATCCTCGAGGTGTGAGCTCCCAGCATCAGAGTCGGAGCAAAGGATTAAAGTTAGAAATACTCACAGAAGATTATTTTATTAGTTTAACAACGTGTCAGAGCTTTACTCTGCCACCACTACCATGTTTCGGTTCTATCATCACCCTGTATGAGTCAGCTGGTCAGAGGTCTGTATTGCAGTTTTCTATATAGGGAATCAATTAGGTGAATAAATGTGTGTAACATAATATAATCAACAGCACAACAAACTAACGCCTCAAAAATAACCATAAGTACCTCTATAAAATTCAACAAAATATAAAAATGTTAACCTTCTTGAAATTAGCATTTATGTGAAACTGTACTCAGACCCGGCGGCAGACCTGAATCCATGGGGGGGGCATTTGATTGGGAGGTTGGGCCTAACGTACAATTATAAAACGGACAAGTAAAATCAAGCAATCTGATTGGTTCTTAGCCGTGATATAATGAGCGTATATCACGGGTAGGATTGTAGTTACTTTTACTTTCAAGTCATGTATCCCTCCGCGTCTGAGAAAAGCTACAACCGTTACAACTGTTACATTACGTCCATTACGAAACTAACTAACTAACAAAGCTTAAGATGGAAACATTTAAGGTTAACTTCGACCTCCGGGGGGGTCTTACTATGGAGGAGTGGATTGAGGAGTGCCATATCTCCAGAAAAAAAAAGCACCTAAATGATGACATGCAGAGCTACGTGAAGAGCAGGTAGACCAACTGGAGAAGTACCACCATTCAAAAGCTTTCTGATGCGGGTCTTGAAACAAAGCAGAGAAATTATGACCGTCAGTGGCCACAAGTGCGAAAGCTCTCTCCAGAGCTACTGGAAGCCAAATCTCGGGGACCGGAGAAAGTGGAGAAATATTCTCGCCACGCCAAGCAACAGCCTAGAACAACCTCAACCTATACAAGTAACCTCGTAAGCCAGTCTACTGATGCTGGAAAGTTTTTCAGTGGGAGCACAATAAACGCTTAAATATAAGGTAGCGCTGACCACCAGATTCACACACAGATTTAATTCAGAGACCTACGTTTATTCTGACAAAACTTTTTTCTAAAATATAGTGGAAACTAAATATATTTATATTGGATTTACTCAGTATTTTTTTATTGTATTCAATATTACATTCAAGTATTGTTTTGTGTTTTTCCGTTACCTGACATCAACGGCATGTATAATATTAGAATATTTTTGATATATCCAAGAAAATTCCTCATTTGTTTAAACCTACTTGGTAATAAAACCAATTCTGATTCTGACTCTGATTTATATTTAAGACTGTAAAAAATATAATGTTTTACAAAATCCAACTTCAATTTGTTTTGACTTTTGTTAATCTGTGTGGTTCTTCTCGCGTCCAGGAAAGAGATGCTTAAAAAGGAGACTAAATGGAGTCTCTGAGATTGTTTCAAAATTGGTACTTTAATTAATAAAAAGCGTGGTAAAGTCACAAACAGGATATTGTTCGACAGAAAAGCAGCTGTCTCTGGCTCTCACTAGCAGAGAAAAGAGGCCGAACCCCTCAGGTCCGGTTGTTTATATATTCTCTACTGGCTCCTCCCTGCGGGCCGGCTCTCCAACGTTTTAATGTCCGTTGTTACGCATATCAGAGGATACAGACATTGTACATTCAATATATATTTAAACACGCCTTTTCTCCTCCTTAACTCTTTCATGACTTTTCATTTAACACATTCTAAACGCTATAATCAATACTCCAAAAATACAGGAAATACTTCACAGCAGTTTGGTTCCCGGTCGTTCCGAATGTTGTCGCATGCTACCCACATCTGTAAACAATAACGTACTCAAATAAACTGTACCTTAATTTAATATCCAACAATAATAATATCTCGACGTCTATAGTTGTAGCGTTGAAATCAGTAGGTTTCGGTGTGCAACATCATATCATATCGCTGCTAAATTCACCTCTATAGGAAATGGTATATTAGCCTCATGCTAAATGCTAACCGGAGATGAAAGATTTTCAGAATAAAAGCTTAACAACTGGTTGTGCACAAGAACTTCTGGTTTTTCAGTATAAAACAGCATTTAAACTGAAGGTACATTTAAGGTACATTATGCCATCAAAACATTGATTTTAATTTCTAACACTTTACCTAGTTTGCAGTTGGGTATTTTTCTGAATATTTCCCATCACATCCTCTACTCACTTGGTGAAAACTTTGAACTGCATCCTACATATTTTTATTTGCACTGGTGCGCATTTCTTCTGCGTCAGTGTTTTTGAAATAAAGGACCCTGGGTGTTTCTCAATGTCGAGGACGCTTCCTTGGTATGACATGTCTTCCGAGTCAGGTCCTTCAGAAGCGGGGCAAGAATCCTTCCTAGCCTCGGAAAACGAACAATGGTGGAACAGGCTAACAGGTGTGCAAGTGTGCGTCATATGCGAGGCCCCGCCTTAAATGGAGCGCGATTTCCGCCAAAGATTTTGGAAATTGGTCCGTGCGCAAAGCATTGTGGGGATTTTAAGACCGCGGAGGATACATGTGCAGCCTCGAAATTTCCCGCAACGAAGGACGCCGGCCTCAGTAGAATCCCAAGGACCTGGACATTGGAACAGTCCTTCGGCGGGACTCGATGACGTAGCATCCTTGAAATAGTGGCTCTGGAGGAGCCTTCCTCGACATTGAGAAACACCCTCTGTCTCTGCTCTCCTCAGAGGGATCAGGTACTCACGTCGTAGCCGTTGTTGCGGATGCCCCTCCGGGATCGCTCTCTCAGCACCAGCAGGTCCATCTCCGCCTCCACCGGGCTCCGGCAGCTCAGGGACTGCCGGCTCCAGTATGTGGGCTCCCGTGGGTGGGAGTACCTGGATGAAGAGGTGTGAGGAAACACACTGTAACTACAGCTCAGGGCTGTACTGTAGATACTCATCTGCTGCATTTTAGTGGAGGTTCTAGAACATTTTAAGTTGAAACCTAAACCTGAGGGGATTGAACTCCCTTCACAATCACATTCATGATCGCACTAATCTGTCCATATTTAAAACACAAATCAAAACTCACCATTTCAAAGTTGCTTTGAATCTGTGACTAATATTTAAAAAAAAAAAATTTGTAATAATTATTTGGGGAATTTGATCCTGTATATGTATAGTGTCTTCGAGCAGCGCTAATTAAACATGTATTATGCATATTATTGTTAGTATAATTATTTGTATTATTACTTTGTAATTATTGTTATTATTAAAAACTGTTGGGACACATTTTCTCAGTCTTACCTTATTAATCAGTAGTTTGATTTAACATGTTAAGCCTCAGAAATCAATGGACAGGTCATTTAAAAGTGGAAAGTGAGCAACATTAAATTCCATTTTTACATAAAAACCTGAGTGGTGCTTCATGCTCTGGTGTTTCTGCACATCCCTGACGTCGCTTGTCAATCATATGACTTCACACATCCACAGATTGAGAAGGCAAACAGCTGCTTTACATAATCTGAACAGTAGCCTAAGTATAAAACCGGGTAAAGGTTGTGTTAATTCAGTAACTGACACAGGGAGGCAAAACAAACACTTGTCTGTATGAACGTTAAAATATTAATGTGCTGACCAAATATCACCCCTCACTCTACTCACTCCTTATGTGTTGCTAAGCAACTATGCTCTACAGCTGCACATCGACAGCAGTCTGTGGTTCCCGGTGGAAACCTTGTTAAGCACTTTATACTAACACTTCTTGAATAATGATGAAATGGAACAAAACTAGGATATCTGATAGAGTAGGGCTCATATAAGGGTATACTGGGGGCAGCTGCAAGTACTTTAAGTAAAAGTACAAATGCTATGGTCTCAAAATACTCCACTGCAAGTAAATGTCACTATTTCAAAATGTACTCATTCTGCACAATGACCCGTTTTAGAATAATATAGAACAGAATCATTATCAGTTACAGTATCACAAGGAAAAGTTCTCATTACACAGAATAGATCTTTTCACAGTATATTATTATTATGGTTGCTTGTTACTGTTGTTTACTGTATACATGTAGGACCAATTTAGTATTTGACAACAGTTTGGCAATGTTGGAAAACTTAGATACTAGAAATACTGTGTAGATTAGTACTGTAGTACTGTACTGATTTATACAATATCTGCACATCGTGTGTTTCTATTTGTACAAAGTAACTAGTAACTGTGAGTGTTAAAATAAATGTAGTGGAGTAGAAGTATAAAGTAGCATTAAATGGAAATACTTATGTCAAAAAGTACTTAGGTACAATACTTAAGTAAGTGTACTTAGTTACTTTGCACCACTGCCTGAAGTTAAGTATGAACAGAAAATAACACTTATGTTATTAAACATATGTGTGTAATCTGGCTCTGACACTAGATGATACTAGATACTACCCCCATTAACCCCCCCACTGCCTCACTGCAGGTCACTGCACCTTACCTCTTATGACACCCAGCGAACGAGGCCCTCTTCTCCTCAGCGGTCAGTGGCTCCTTGACCCCGTTGTCGTGCCGACTGTGCCTGGCGTCGCGGTGACTGTAGCCGTGGCTGCCGGTCTCGGACAGAGAGAACTCTCCGTAGCCTTTCCTCCGGGACTTCTGCCGCAGCTTGTTCTTGTAGTGCTCGATGTCCGACTTCTGCTTCAGCCCTGCGTGGTTCGCCTGCAGACAATCCATCAGAGGAGGAAAGGAAATTCATTTTCATGCTCCATCTGCTATAAACAACCAATTGAGATGGTTTTTTATTTTTTTATGATGGACTGTTCCTCTGTTTTAAATGTGATACCAAACACTCCCTACAGCTCCATACTCACAGAATGTGTCACACCCTAACATGATATTTTCTGCTAACGCACACTCGATCAATCGCAACTGAACTGGAAACCAGAGAAGGTCAGAGGCAATGTTCTGGTCTTATGTTTATAGATTGAGGGATCATTTATCTTCAGCCTGTGTATCTCTGTCTCAGCTGCAGAGAGGTGCAGAGAGAAATGGAATAAAGAGGAAGGGAGGAAAAGAGTGAGAAGTGACTAAAGGACCGCTTCACCCACACACAAAAACAGATTCAAGAGGCCCTGTTATGTTTTTGGACTTTTTTAAGTAGCGTGCAAGTAAATCGCCTGAAACGCCTCCATTGGATTATTTTGTTTGCTTACCTGACATTCTATTGGCTTACGCTCCAACAGTTTATAAATGATAGTCTAAGGAGCGGGACATCACTGAGTGGTTGACCAATCACAACAGAGCCTGCCAGCTAACCAATCAGAGCAGACTGGGTGAAAAGAGGTGCTGCAGCACAGGCAGTTTGAGACAAATAAAGAGCTTTTTGCACATTGAAATATGTTAACATGTTACAATAGAGGGACAAAAATATGTCGTCTTTAATGGAGAGGTGTGAGAGAGGTTGCCCTGGAGCAGTTGGAGGTTCTATAGGAATTATTATACTAAATGTGACAAATATTTATGCAGTATTAAAACCTTGACCTTGTAAGTCATTATAAAATACTTGATGTTAATGGCCTAAGACCATTTTTAAACATTATTATTTATCAGGGCTTAAAATAACACACTATAACACAGTAAAGGCATACAATTAATACATCATGATTCTGCCTTATACTGTCAACGCTGCAGGATCACCTCACAGCTGAGTATGATAAGCCTTGAGGGTGTGTGTGCATTATGGATATGTGTGTGTGAGCAGACTCACCTCCCCATTGAGGACCACAGAGTCCTGGCTGTGGGAGGAGGAGGAGGGGTAGGAGTAGGTGGGCTGAGCAGTCATTGGTTTGATGGTGATGAGACGCAGGGAGCTGGAATGGTCTTCATAGGGGTCTGAGAGGAAGAGGAAAACAAATAGGTTAGACAGAAACATTACTTCCAGGAAGCTGAGATCAATTACACATTCGGCCAATTCCCTGTAATTCAAACACAAATGTTGTTCAATCATCCGAGTATAATTGTAAAATGTAAGAACAAAACTTTACCAATGCATGAGTGTCTGTACCAGGACCTGCATCTACCTCCTGGTGTTGTGTTGTGTTGCTTCCATTGGCCTTCACTCCAAAAATAAAATGACTCAAATGTAAAATGCTTTGGTTGTCAGGGTAACTCTTGACATTAGAGCAATACACTTCTAACTATGTTTGGGTCCCATGGCTCAGACTTCACAAATCACTACTGAGTGCAGTTTTTTGTTGTATGGCTCGATGAGTAAACATCATCTGTATGGCGTGAGGTCAGATCGCGCAGTAAATGAGGCTCTGTCTGTATGTAATAGTGTGTGTGTGTGTGTGGTTCTGCACTGGCTCCACTGTGACTCAATGTCTGCCTTTAGCCCAGCTCATAACCCACACTGTCACCATGGCGCCTGCAGCTCAGCACACTCCACTGTTACCGTGGTGACCCTCACTGAGTGACATGTAGGTCAGGACAGGTGGTTTTAGGAGCAGCAGAGGCTGTGAACCAGGTCCCACACCAGGACACTGTGTGGATAACATGTACTCCCCCATAAGACGTAATACTACTGTCACAAGAGCTGCTGAACATGGGAGGGTTGATTTAAATATATGTATATGTACTGTGGTGGAATGTAACTACATGTACTCAAGTACTGTACTTGACTACTATTTTATTATGCCATTTTGTACTACATTTTCGAGGCAAAATAGTGTACTCTTAATACATTAATCCAACACTCATAGTTCCATGCTTCTTTTACATTAAAAATCAAATGACATATTTGATATATCATGCAGTACTCTACTCCTTAGAAAATCATTTTAAATTGGATAAACATTGACAAACTACAACATTAAAAGCTCTTACATATATTTATAAGCGAATAAACGCAACAATATAGTATTTTATAATAATATGATACATTCAAAAGAGCCATTGTGCATAATGAGTACTTTTACTTTAGATACTTGCATTTGTGTGATAATACTTCCTTTCATCTACTTACAGTAAGTAACATTTTGAAATCAAGACTTTACTTGTTATGGAGTATTTTCCGACCAAAGTATTTCTACTTTTACTTAAGTAAAGGATCTGAGAACATCTTCCATCTCTCTCTCTCTCTCTGACTCACTTTAATAAAGAAAATGTGTTGTTTAATGTCCTATGGGATAAACATTATAACTTATTCACATATTTCCTTGACTGTATTTTCCCTAATGTCTGCAGTGATCAACATATTTCAACTCAATAAAGTATTGAATTGAGTCCTTTAGCCACACAAGCATATTTGTTTCCCTTAATTTGACTATGTATTTGCATTCACAGCTCGCAGAATACCGAAAGGCCATTGGCATTTACATGTATCCGTGCACAGAAAAGGCCACGGAGTGATGTGATGATAAAGATCACTTTGAGTGTCTCATTGATACCAATACCTTTATTTAATGTCATCCTCCTTTTCCCTCACCTTTAGCATTTCTCTTCAAGGTCAACTGAATCAAGTTGCTTTCAGGCTAACAGTCTGTACTGTAGCTTTAAGAAGGCAAGACATATGCTAATGCTGAAGCAGTGATATTTATATATAGAGCAACTAGGTGTCCCAACCTTCTTAAATTGCCGATGTTTCTGCCGTTTTCGACTACATTGCTCCTTATTATCCTTCATATGATTAATAATGAAATCCTTCTTTCCCTCCTTTTTTATTAATCTGTCATTTTCCTGAACACTTTCCAGCGTTCCCCTGTCTGCATTTCTTTAATCTGTCCTTTTTCCTCCTTCTTAAAAAACCAATTCTGTCCATCTCTTCCTGAGAAAATGAAACAAATGTTCTTCTTCTCCTCCGGGGATTCGTTCAGTTGCTTGCATAAACACTATAAATCACACAAATTACTGTTAACCTTGGTGTGCTGATGCAAAAGAGATTGGAAAATCACAGCGTCCCAACATTTCTCCGAACAGAGGCAGCTGTGTGGCAGCGTTATCCGAGATCTGAGCGATGTTTATGCAACCAATTGTGAGCGTGCAGAGCCGGAAACACATCTGCTTGTAATCTGCTCAACAAGTCATGTCGTAGATACAGTTCATTTACCTGCACCAGGTGCGCAGATAAAAGCCTGTATCGTATAATCATGAGTTTGAATAGGACTCGTTGTCAATATAAGAATATGATTATTCACACTGGAGAGGGAGCTGTGTGGATGCATACTAATAATCCAAGCAACAGCCATATGAAGTGACTTTTTTAACATTCCAAAAAATGCATGTTTTGCATCAATGCGTTGTGGAAACAAGTATAATTTTAAATCCTAGTGGAGTGCTTAAAAATGCCAAGTATGTTAGTCTAATGTAATTTAGCTGTATGCAACATAAGGAGTTTTTGATTTCCGTTTCAGTTATCAAATAAACTTGGAAATGTATGACCCACAGATATGCATTGTATACATGGGAGGCTGTGGCTCAGTGGAAGTGAGCTTATCTTTAGATCAGGGGACCACTGGTTCAATCCCCACTACAGTCAGCAGTTTTGTCCTTGAGCAAGACACTTCACACCAAATTGCTCCCGTGGGGATTGCCCACAGTAGTGAGTGTTAATGGCGCAGTTTCCACTACAGCGCGGTCTAAGCATGACGTGCGAGGCCCGTTTTTGGTTGCGTTTCCACTAGGCGTAGTACCGGCTAGCGGGTACTATTTCACAGTTTTTCTGGCCCCATAAAATCGAGGTTCTTAGCGGGCCAACAACCAGGCTGAGTCGGGCTGAGTATGCTAAACTAGAGAGAGAATCGCTGGCAAGGCGGCTACAACTACAACAAGATGAACATATTTGACCGTGATTTAATTGTAATACACGTTTCAAAATGATGCCGAAGTAACAACATACTGATACCGGTTAGTAAAAACCATGAATTAATGCTTTGACAAGTCTGCAGACAGACGGCAGGCGAAAAACCCTTTTAAAATGCGTGTTTTCTGAATGGAGCTTGGCTAAGCTAATGTTATATATGCTCCGACCGTCCACACTCACAACAACGGCCTATACAGACATAAATAAACCAGCGACTGTATTCGCCATGACACAGACAGTCTGTGGTTTGTTCTTGTTTAACTTTTGTCTAGTTTCTGAACAGATATGAGGAGCTGTGAGCTCTGAGTGCTAAGAGCTAACGGCTGATGTTGTTTTTCTGTGGTTCTCATTGACGATGACGTCACGGCTCTGCCTACACTGCGTTACTATAGTTACTGCCCCAGCTACTAAACTGTAATGGAAACGCAGCATAAAGTGAGCCTGGCCTAACAAGGCCTAACTATGCCGTACTAAGCCGAGCGAGGCCCTGCAATGGAAATGCGCCATAATTCACTTTGGGTAAAAGCATCTAACAAGTGAAACTAAATGTATAACAATTTATTATTGCTGAAGCAGAAATAGGATAACACTGGTCAGGGTTCATACACTTTTTCACCAATGATTTTCAATGACTTTTCCATGACTTCTCCATGACCGTTACCTAATTTTCCATGACCAAAAAAATTACTCTTTCTTACCACTGAAACATTTTTATTTTAACATGGTAAGCTGGAAAATAAGGTCTGCATATGAAACATGTTGTGCCTATCTAAAACAAATCAAATAGTAGGCTTACTAGCTCCTACAGACTAAAGCCACTGTAGACTAGAGGGTGTGATTGTAAAAATCTCTCACCAGCAAAATACCTCTACAGTTAAATGCCATTTTACGTTTCATTACTAAACGATACAGTATTTATTATCGTTATAGTATTACTATTTCGGCGATTAGATAAAATATAAATTATATTTGATGCAACTTTAGTTACATTTCCATGACTTTTCCAAAACTTTGGGAAATAAATTGTTTTCCATATGGTCCTTTTCAGAATAATATGCATGTAATAAATTATTATAATGCATTCATGTATTTAGCCACTCAATGTTATGCAAAGGTAGTGTTTATAGTTTATATAGTATAATGCTAGGAAGCTTAACCTATAATAATACAACATACTTTATTAGTTCATTTATATTTTGTATTATTCATATTTATCTGCAAAGTAAAACTGTAAATTGATGCGGTGGATTAAAAAGTACAACTATTTTCTCAAAAAATAATCAAGCAAAAGTATAAATAAGTAGGGAAGTTCTAGTACCTTACATATTGACTTATTTGACACATTTGTACAGCTTATTAAACAGATTTGCAGAAGTTCCTGCTACAGTGCGAGTCTGCAGGAGCACGTTTTGCCATGATGACACATCTTCTGTGTCTGTCAAGGGATGCTATTGGGCTGAGAAATACTTCTTCCCATTAACTTGCATCAGGAAAGAGACGTCTGTAAATGAGCGTATATATAAATATATATATTTACAAGTTAAATGCATTGCCCAGTACAAACTCTTGAATAGCATGTAAATCAGTAGGAGCTAAAAGTTGTAAAATGTTCTAAAAGCTGAATACAGAACAATCCCCCTATAGTCCCCGCCTGCTGCGCTGTATCAAGTTCTCTGAATACATCCCAGTGACTCATACACAGACTCACAAGGTGAGAGCGACACCATCGTTGCTGTTTCAGCTGGTATAATGACAGTGCTGATTTGTTTTTCATAGCTCCTCAGAGTTTGTCTCACAGGTTTAACGATGAGTCATTTAGCTAACGCTCAAACCATATGCTGTGGGTTGTATGCATCGAAAAACACCTAATCTGACGGAACGCTGTCACAACTCTCAGAGAACTCCCCAACTTTGTTGTCTTTCCTCAGTGATTCCAATCTAAAGTAACTTGATGCTGTGCTTATGTCTGCCATCTTTTAGCTCTCATCTCTATATTACATTTTCAGCAATTCATACTGGAACAAAGTCAGATGAAAACACTGAAATACAAACACCTGAGATGTCTCTCTTGATTCAGTTATGAGTGAAAAGACATGTGATGAGTGTGTGTTGTCACTGACGATGACAGGAGCTAGCTGAGTCACGGCATGTACTGTATGAGTGTGTTTGTGCTCATGTGTACTTTATTACATCTTAGTAATCATCCTTTGGGTAAAATATAATAGTGTAAGAGTGTGTGATGTGTGTGTGGAGGGTGACCAATACTTGTTTATTACCAATGACAGTCTTTCTAGTGGTTGCAGACGTAAAGGAAATGATTCATCTATTTATGTGTTTGTCTGTCTATTAATCTCAGAGTTTTTCCATCACTTATATTCTCTTTCATCTTTTATCCTTTCTGTATCGATGTATCTCTCTCTGAGCCCCCCTCTCCATATCTCACCCCCCCCCCCCCCCCCTCACCATTGGTGCTCCTCTCCTTCCCGTTCCTGCTGCTGCTGCCGGTCGCCGTCCTCCGGGCTGAAGAGCTCTTGCTGGTGTTTAGCTTCGCGGAGCCGTTGCTCGACACCGAGCCGTCCTCCTCGCTTGGCAACGGCCTGTAGTATCCATGGCAACAGAGTGAAGCAAGAACAGGAAGGAGAGCTTGTGAGTCTCAGGGTGTACAGAAGCAGTGCAACATCTCAAGGCTAATACTGGAAACATACTGGCAAACTTTAAATGTTATAAAAGAAACCTGAAAAGGAGCACGATATAAAACTCAGTTAATGTAATTTGAGCATGTTTTCGTTATGTGTTTTCTTCCCTTTACTTTTTCTCATATGTCTTTTACTTCTTTTGTTATAGAGCTGCAACTAATAATTATATTCAGTATTGATTATTTTGCCTATTTATTTATTTTTTCAATTGGTTTGGTCTATAAAAGGTCAGTTTCACAAAGTGCAATGTGATGCTTAAAATGTCAAAAAAATTCAAAGACAAAAAGGGGGAAATCTCCATATTTGAGAGCCATTTTTTTGCACTTAAATGTGTTATTTTCTTTTGATTATGTTTCTCTTGATTACCTAATTGATACGTTCATAGTTGTTGCAGCAATAGAACAAAAGGACAAAATGTCAGTCAAATCCCGCCAGAAATTCTAGTATGATCACAGAATTCTGATGCTATCAATGCTATTAGCATTCTGGCAGTACTCCCTCAAATCAAAATGTATTACAATGTTGGTTTTCATAACTTGCTCATGTGTTTTGGAATGATAATAATTGTTTGGTTGCAGTTACAGAGTGGTGCAGGAATGAGTCCTGAAATCCTGAAACAAATTCGCCTTTTATCCATTTTGGTTCCCTCGTCTCGAAATCAAAGTTTTGCTGACGTGTTTTTGGTTACATGCATGAAAGAAGGTCTAGGGATAAGGCAAGCCAAGTGGATTTTCATATTTTGTTCTATATAATACGTCGGTAAATACCTAACTCGTGAATCTCTGAAGCCTCTATGTGCCTTAAATAAGTATAACTAAACGCCATCACACCGAACATTAGCCGCCGTTAGCTTAGCGGTTGTGATTTAGAGCCATGCAACCTTGATGTTATAGCCTAACATTAGATTTTTTTTTATAAAGTGGTTTTGATATATGGAGATAATCATTCTGACAAAATGTATGTGTAAGCATCATACATTTGTCTCTGACACAAAGCTTATTTTTGAGCCCGTGAAATGCTAAGTTCTAGCTCAACCTACACAAATAAGTCCTCACTGCACCACTCTATTGTGAGACATTTATTTGCTTTTCTATTTATACAACGATCCTATATGAGAGCATAGGAAATGTGCGGACACACTGGAAAAATGTAAAAGACAAGTGGAACAGCAACAACCCTGATTTTGTTGGGCAGGTTGTTGAACAGCCAAGGGCTTAGAAGCAGCTCAGTATATGAATGCATGCCAAACCAAATACACACACAAAAACTTGACTGTTGAGGAGCCAACATACTGGTGCAGAAACATGTATGAAGACATGTATGCTTTGTTCTTGCCTCAGGTAAACCAGGCACATAACCACGTACAGGACACACACAAACACACATGCACACACACACACATGTTTGGCCTACAGGCATGTAAGCGGCAGCAGCAAAAACAACATGACAGGCGTGTCTACATGTGGTGTGAGATTCACAAATCAGCAACACCGGACATTACAGAGCCACAGGCGAGGATAACACCCTGACTGTGCACACACACACACACACACACACACACACACACACACACACACACACACACACACACACACACACACACACACACACACACACACACACACACACACACACACACACATACACACACACAGCAGCAGCAGCGGTCAATGGCTGGCCGAGTCTCAGTCAAAGTCATGTGGAATTAGACAAAGAGTAGGAGGGTGGAGGGATGAATACAGTGTGTGTGTTCCATATGAGCCTGCGCAGGAAGGCCAACAGAATGGATAATCATGCCGCTGGAAAGTAACGTTCATCTCCCGCCTCTCTTTGTGTGTTGTGCCTCACACTCTGCAGCCCTCTGGAGAAGGCAGCAGTGAGCAGAATAAATGCTCCTGTCTTTCCACGTACCGCCGCGGTTAGCATTCAGCTCACACCTCTCTGTTTCCTCAGACAGGTGAATGGTTGTACAGCTGGAACAGTCGCTGTTGGTTCTAACATTGTTTGGCTTGTTTAACTCATATTGGGTCAAGGAAATACCACAGCTGATTTGCATCGTCTACAAATGTCTCACTGTTAGGCAATAATTCAAATAAATCTTATTCTCTTTTTTTTTTTTTAAGGTATGGTATTCTCAATATGTATGGATAGTATTTTAAGGGTATTATGTGGCGTAACAGAGTCATGGACCGTATGATTTTTGGAAACCCAATTTAGATTATGTTAAGATAAAGTGTTAAAGCATAGTTGGATAATGGTTCATGTGTGATAGCTTACTTATTTTACAATGTTTTAGTTACTATATATTCAACAATTCCATTCGAATGACGATTTACAATACAAGATTTCCGAACAACATTTCTATCTAGGCAGGACTTGGTTGGACACACCCATCAGGGCGGATTAAGTGATACATAGAAACTTTTTAATATCTCTTTCTATAATGTTTTAAGATACTTACATTTACAGTCTGAGCCTGTAAATGGCAAAAATAAACTTTTAGTGGATGTACATTGATAACATTGAATGCGCAATTGCTCCAATATAATTAATGTAGTCAATTAGTCACAGAAAGCGGAGAAAATAGGGTGCAGGTTGAAAATAACCAAAGATACCCTTCAAATGAAAGGTGTAGAGAGTGAAGAGTTCACTGTATAGTCAGTAGGGGGTGATTTTGAACATACTAAATGTCTTTGTCTTATATTTATTTGGTCAACTAGTTTGTTTATTCTTCTCCCTGCTTCTTTGCAACCATAGAATGTGCAGAATATATTTGTAGGTGTGACCAGCAGCTCTAAAGGTTGCTTTGTAGGTCAGTTGGAAAGGTCACACAATTTTCCCCAACAGTTGTTAATGTTAACCTACAGTATGATGCCAGAATTTGGCCTAAGTGTGTATCTGTGGACGTGTGCACTTGTGTTTATGCCAATAGAGCGGTGCAGAAATGAGTCCTAATCCCAGAAATGAGTTAGCATTTTTACTACTTCAAGGCTCCCTCATCTAGAGATGTTGGTTAGTTTCCTTGAATATTGTCTGTAGTTAATACAAGCTTACAGCATTTTATTGTTTTGTTTAATGAAATGAAGTTAGTGATAACCCCACTGAAACTTTTATGTGTGTAAGTGGCTAAACTAGATTGTTAGACATTACACCAACTCAAGTCCAACTCAAGTCCAACAAGTGGGCAAAAATACAAAGGAAATGCATTAATGCGCTATTGGCAAACAGGGGTGTGACCAAAAGAGTGACCAATATCAAATGACACATTAATTCACGGGCCACTGAACTGTCTCTGAGTCATACAATTAGATTAACGGAGTGACTTTTTAAAAAGTTGTTTGCACTACCCACCACACAGCCCTTTCCATAGTTCATGACCTGTTTCTTGTAAGCAACACCCACTTTGACTCATTAACCCTTTCTCGTCGACACTTGTGGTTAACAGCTTCTTTTAGATAGTTTATATTGTAGTTCATTATTGATTTTAATGGTACATTGGAAGTTAATACTGTGGTGACATAAATGAGAAGTGAATCAAAAGTTTCGAGAGGCATGGCTCTACAAATGGCGAGTGAGTGAAATTGGGTTTTTCTCTAGCTTCTTATCATATTCATTGTTTGACAAAGACGCAAACAAAGTCATTGTGTTCCCATGAATCTCGGCTGTCCTTTGTGCTTAATGCTAATGTATTTGTTAGCATAATATGCTAGCATGTTGTCTGGACCCAAGTGACTTAAATCTCTTGTTATTTATACTGAGTTCCCCATATACATATATGGGAGTATTCAATGAATGAATAAGGGAGTGAATCCAGCTTTAGTTTTTAGTTTTACTCCTGAGTTTTTACATATGGGCCCTGTTCTAATCTAACTTTGATTGTCTGATTTAGCACACCAAGCCTGTCTGTGCATGTGAAAAGAGAAAATACCTTAGAAGTGTGTTCAGTACCACTATAAAAGTACCATAATAATTGCATCTTGTTGTTACTGTGGTGTGAAATCCCCCTCTTATCCTATCACGTTGCTTTCTGCAGACGTTCCTATTGAGTGTACACCCAGGTGGTAGAAAAACCCATGATACCTTTCTTTGAAAATGGCTCCAGATAAGATACATATGTGCGTATATGCAGGTTTGTAAAGCTGATTATCGCACTGTGCCAGCTCTTCCGGCATTTTTACTCTGTCATCATTGTTGCACTGAATGGCTCCCTCTGGCATGGCTTTAGCCAGGGTTATAAATATACATGTGTTTATCATCCCCAGGAAGCAAAGCAAAACTAATCCCACCTCTTTTCATTTTCCTTTAGAAAGTATGTGTGAATATGAGGCGCTGTGTTTGTGAATTAGCATTTCTGTGAGAGGAGGCATCTCATTTCTGACTTCCCAAAAGAAAGATGTCGCTGTGTCTGGGTGTAGCTCTAAGTAAAGGAGTGGAAGTTTTAAGAAATTGTTTTAGCATTTTGTTCTAAATGATATTTATTTCATTCATAGAAAGGATTATAATTATAATCCCAGTTAAATCTATTGGGGATAAAACTGTTTAGACATTTAGGTAAATGCTTTTAAAACTGCAAGATTACGACAGATGTTGACAAATCATTGCTGGTGCATAAGAATAGCAGTAACAAAGAAGATTAGTGCAGAAAAATGAATGGTAAAGACAGATGGAATATATGGAAGAATTGTATAAATTAAATGCCAGGATGAGTCAAATAAACATAAAACGCAACCTACATTTAGCAATATCCGCCATAGCTTTCTAATCTCATGTACAGTAATCCTAGACAGTAGAGTACCCAGTGAACCAAACTAATCCACTTTATGCTCTCAGTGCCTTTCAGGACAAACGGACATCTGTTTATCGGGCAGTTTGGGTCGTAAGAATGTGATTAACATTTTGGCTAAATCAGTATTATAGGAAAGTAAGAAGAGGGGCTCACTTCATGTTTGCTTCTCATATAACTCACAATTTCTCAATTTCTTGCACATGTTTTCTAAAAGATAATTATCTGAAAACTACCACTACCACTTTCCTGAAAATAAGTCAGGGGTGTGGGATTTTTTTTTTTACAACCTGTAAAAATGTGTGGGAAAGCAGAGGCTCAACATGTATAAGTTTCCAACATCCAGTGTTGCTAATTCTTTTAGTTCATTTTTTTTTACTGAAAGAGACAAAGAAAAATGTTCCTCCAAAAATAATAAATACAATTTGTATCGTCTGTATGAGGTGGTTAAATCTGTATTTATATTAAATAGGGAAGTTGGTGAGGAAGCTATAAGTAATAATTTGGACTGCTACATTTAAAAAAGTTGATACAATTCTGTGTTCAAATTATTTTCTACTGCTATTAATACTTCTCTTGCTTAACATGTACTGTATATGATGCGTACAGATTATACAGAATTAACCTTTGAAATAAATTAAAAACTATGATAAAACATGATGTGTACTTTTCACAACACAGTCCTTAAATACTGAGCAAAAAAATAAAAACTTAGATTTTTACACAAATCTGTGCTACAGTATTTTGCATGCACTTGATGAAAATTAAATAACACCTGTGCAACACCAGGTTACAACTTCTTAAAGATATTCACTACATCCATGTTTACATTACACTTAAATCATTTGGCTAAACACACACATATCTATAGATACAGCTCTGGACACAATTAAGAGACCACTGCTGGTTTTACTATTTATAGGTATGTGTTTAAGTAAAATATACAATTTTTAATTTAATTTGATAAAATACTGAAAACATTTATCTGTGTTGGAATTCAACAGACACGGATGGAATGGCTGCCATACAGGTAGAGATTGAGATTTAAGAACAATTGTGGTCTCTTTATTTTTTCCAGAGCTGTATATATAGTATCTCTAGAATTTCCCATCTGTACTATTTCATGTCTTGAATTCCTATTCATTGTGTGTTTCCCTTTTATGCATATTTCAAGAAAGTTGATGAAGGGATTCTGAGATCAATAGTCTTTTGTTGCCAAACTTGAAAACTATACAGACATTACTTTGATGTTGGGATTAAAGTATGATTATTTATAAGATGATTTATGGGGTGTTGATGTTTAATTTAAATCTGTAAATAAGTTGCTTCTGGTGAAGCTCTTTGTGTTTTATGTCTGTAGGTTTTAATCAGAGTGAGTTATCAAATGTTTTCATCTGGGAAACGGAAGAAAAATATATAATAACAGCAAATATGGTAATGCTGTCAGATAAAATCATATTTTAATATATAAAGAATTAATTATTACTACACTGAATAAAAATATAAATGCAACACTTTTGTTTTTGCTCCCATTTTTCATGAGATGAACTCAAAGATCTAAAACATTTTCTATATACACTAAATAACCATTTATCTCAAATATTGTTCACAAATCTGAAAAAATCTGTGATAGTGAGCACTTCTCCTTTGCCGAGATAATCCATCCCACCTCACAGGTGTGGCATATCAAGATGCTGATTAGACAGCATGATTATTGCACAGGTGTGCCTTAGGCTGGCCACAATAAAAGGCCACTCTGAAAGTGCAGTTTTGCTTTATTGGGGGGGTCCGAAAACCAGTATCAGTCAGTATCTGGTGTGACCACCAGTGCAACACATCTCCTTCGCATAGAGTTGATCAGGTTGTTGATTGTGGCCTGTGGAATGTTGGTCCACTCCATCTGTGGCATTGTGCTGTGTGATGTGGCCTTTTATTGTGGCCAGCCTAAGGCACACCTGTGCAATAATCATGCTGTCTAATCAGCATCTTGATATGCCACACCTGTGAGGTGGGATGGATTATCTTGGCAAAGGATAAGTGCTCACTATCACAGATTTTTTCAGATTTGTGAACAATATTTGAGAGAAATGGTTATTTTGTGTATATAGAAAATGTTTTAGATCTTTGAGTTCATCTCATGAAAAATGGGAGCAAAAACAAAAGTGTTGCATTTATATTTTTGTTCAGTGTATGTATATCTTCTAAGTGCTGATACATATTGTTGACCATTACAGAAATCTCACTAAAACTGATCATTATTTTGTATACCACAGTCATGTACACAAGCAGGTTCTCCATAGCAGCTGCAGTAGCTGAGGCTGTGTAAAGGGATGCTAACAGTTGCTAGACGGTGCAGTATCTCTGAGTGGAGGAGAATATGGCCAGCCTGTGTTCACATGAGATCATACAGCTGGCTCCATGGGGTCCAGCAGATGTATCCTGAGGCCTGAGTCATTTAAAGGGGAAGTGTGAATCATCAGTAATAAACCCCCTCACTCACGCAGGGACAGTGTTTCTATTTTTATCTAAAACCTTCATTCAAAAAAGGTTTGAAATGATGATTGCATCAATGTGAGAATAAACAGCTTCTTTTTGCTAAAGGAAACCTTTCCATCCCACCAGGATTCAGTGAATGTGTCCGACCATGGCTCAGAGGTGTGAGGCTGTTAACAGCTCAGAATTATCGTTGCAATTATCCATCCATAATAATGCGATCCATGTGGCACCTTCACTTCTCCTCTGCAGTCATCACACATCATTGGTGGAACAGCGCTGTTAAAATCACCTTGTGTTAGAGCTATACTTTGTTTTGCAAGATTTCATATTTCAACTTTTATTTTCATGCTGTTCTGTAGAACCACCTTGCCGTGTTTCCTATATTCATATTGTTATTAACTTAATGACATTTAGCTGATGCATTTATCCAAAGCAACTTACACACAGTTCAATACCGTAGACATGCCTTACGGGAGCAGTTAGAGGTTCAGTATCTGGCACAAGGGTACTTTGACACGTGCACTGCAAGAGGTGGTATTGAACCGGTAACCTTCTGATTTGGAGATCAGTGCACTAAGCTTCATTTATTTGTTATAAAACTCCCAAAATAGGCAAGTCAAGCAATGTCATCACCTCTACTTCCCCCTTTCAACACTGTATCTGCACTCTCTGGCCCAAAACAAGAAACAAAACAAAAATCTCTACACTATCTCAAATAAAACGTATATACAAAATGGAAAGAAGGAAAAAGACGAGACTAAATAGATAAAGGGATTTATGTCGAAGATAATTGTCACACCTCATGACCTCAACACTTAACGCAACAATGTGGTCTGGAAAACCCTTTCAGTTTTACTCATTTTACTGTTAATGTTGTTCATGAAGCCTTATCTAAGTTAGATCCTAAGAAACCGGCTGGCCCGGATAACGTAGAACCTTTATTTTTAAAGATAGCTGCAGATTTTATTGCTCTTCCTCTCACTACTCTTTTTAACCTCTCCCTCAGCACAAATGCAATTCCAAAAATATGGAAGTCAGCTTATGTCTTGCCTTTACTAAAAGGAGGGGAGGCAACTATTTTAAATAACTATAGGCCAATCTCTAAATTGTCAGTTCTGGCGAAGGTGCTCGAACGCCTAGTGAGTGAGCAAGTAAAGGAGTTTTTATGTAAAAATGATATCCTGTCTAAACATCAGTCAGGCTTCAGAAAGCAACCTAGCACCATCACTGCGACAATGAAAGTGGTGAATGACAGTACGAGTATTTGTACAATAAGCAGAGTTGTGCAGCTCTATTTATTGACCTTTCCAAAGCGTTTGATACCGTCGATCATCGCATCTTAAAGCAGAGGCTTGTCAGTATCGGCATATCCAGCCATGCAGTGGGTTGGTTTGTGAACTACCTCTCTGAAAGGTCCCAATGTGTTCACTTTGATGGGCTGTCTTCTGAGTGGTTAAACATTGCTAATGGTGTTCCTCAAGGTTCTGTTTTAGGTCCACTATTATTCTTCATCTACATCAATAGTTTAGGTGAAAATGTTGATGAAGCTACTTTACATTTGTATGCGGACGATACTGTGATGTATTGTGCAGGTCCCTCCATTAAGGAGGCTGGTGTTAAATTGCAGGCTGTTTTTAACATTATTCAGACTCAGCTCTCTGAACTAAAGCTTATTTTAAATGTTGATAAAACCAAGGTAATGCTCTTTTCAAAAGCTAAAAAGACACCAGAGCCTGTTTTGGATATTGTAACTGTGCAAGGAAAAATACTTGAAGTGGTTACCTGTTACAAATACTTGGGTATCTGGCTTGATGATTGTCTCAGTTTTAAACTTCAGGTCAATAATCTGCTTAAAAAGCTGAGGGTTAGACTAGGTTTCTTTTTCAGAAACAAGTCCTGTTTCTCTTTTGAAGCCAGGAAAAGGCTGTGACCTTTTTACCTGTGCTGGACTATGGTGATCTGGTCTATACAGTATGAATGCACCTGCCTATTGCCTGGACAAGTTAGATGCCGCCTATCACAGTGCACTGAGATTTGTCACTAATTGTAAAGCACTTACTCATCACTGTACCTGTATACCAAGGCAGGTTTGCCTTCACTTACTGTACGGAGGCTCAGTCATTGGTACACGTTTATTTATAAAGCCATGTTGGGTAAACTCCCGTATTACATCTGTTCACTGATAACACAGAGAGTTGCAAGCAGCTATTGTCTGAGATCGCATGATGTAGTCTTGTTAGATGTGCCAAGAGCAAGGTAAGACAGCTTTTATGTGCGCAGTGCCACTTGCTTGGAACAGTCTACAACTAAAATTGAAACTGAGCAATTTTATTCCTCTGAATGTTTTTAAAGTAAGTCTAAGTGAAATGCTCTTTGAAACTATGGGTATCTGTAAATGTTGATAAGTATGTAAATGTAGCTTGTAAATATGTTGTATGATATCCTCAATTGTTTTATGTTGTTGTATGTTTTATGTCGAACCTAATTGCTGCAGGTCTCCCTTGAAAAAGAGATCTATGATCTCAAGGGACAATCTGGATAAATAAAGGTTTGAAATGAAATGTATGGTTCTGCTGAAAACTTATCTTGCATCAACATACAAATAAATGATCATTTGATCATTATTGTTTGGTGTCAGTTTTAAGTTAATTTGACTCTTATTTTGAAGGCAGCAGCAGGCACTACTGTAGGTGATCGGTAATGTGGTTTGCTTTGGAAAAGGCATATCGTTTTTACCAGGGAAATGAAAAAACTCTTTGTATGTTTGATTGTTAAAACGCGAGATAACTGCATTTTTCATTCACTTCCTGGTGCCTCAGCGTCTGTTTAATTCTGCTTTTTGGCTTGTTTATTTTAGTTTTAGGACAAAGGCGGCTACACCTAGTATTTTGTTTCCTCTAAATGTGCCTGTAAATACGTGGATTGTGTCTTTCTGTCTTTCTGTCTCCAAACAGCTTCTTGTTAACACTGGACTTATCTTCCGATCGCGTCAATCTGTCACAGTGTGCTCTGCTTACTGTTGGCTTCTCTCTGGCTTAACACTGCGACGCGCAAACAAACACTGATGTTTCCCGCTCTAAAGCTTGGGGTCGAGTCTTGGCTTGTTCGCTAAATGACACAGCTGCTCCTTCACAAGGCTTCCAGCTGGGAACATCCATTCAACTCCTCAGACTGCTGAACCTGTGCAGAATCACAGGCTAAAGGGATGATTTGAATTAGCAGGCTTTGCCAAAACATCTACGTCTCATATGAATGATGTATGATGATGTGAGCAGTGCCCTCTCTGCAGACTCTGACTGACATCTATTACAGCTGAGTAAGGAGTCTGCCTTTAAATATGCAAATTAGCGTACTGTACTGTTTCCAAATCAACAATAATCAGGTTCTTAAGATTTCCCCATGTCAATGCTTTTGGATAGTAGCAGCGGTTGAAAAAGTACTCCGATCTTGTACCATAGTGTTGAAATACTGTGTTATAATTACAAATTCTGAATTAAAATGTGATTTAAGTAAAAGCACAACAATGTTAGCATCCATACTTAAAAGATTTCAGAATAATACATGTTTTATTTATTGTTACTATTATTGATTCATTAATGTGTTTGTTGCAGCTGGTTAAGGTGAAGCTGATTTCATGTATTTATATACTGCAGGGTAATTTACTCCAGGTATATGTAATGTCTAATTAATGCTTTAATTATAAATGAAATCAGTCATTTGAATTTTGAACAATTACTAGTATCTAAGTGGAAGTGTGAAGTTTCAGAAAACGACAATACTAGAAAAATATCAAAAATGCATTAATTTAATAAATGTGCTAAGTAATTTTTCACCACTGGATAAAAGCAATTGCTGCGCTAATGAATATTTGTGAATGAAAGTGTTAGAAATTAGCAATAAAAAAGATGTACTGAAGGTTGTGCAGTTTCCCTCAATTCTTTAGAGTTATTCAGGCTGGCAGTCTTACCCTCCTTTGTGTATGTCAGCAGACGGAGGCCTCTTGCTGCCGGTCCCATCCTGGTGGACCTTCTTATCCAACGACATTGACAGAGGAGCATCTCGTACAGGCAGCCCCACCAGCACCAGCGTATCCTTGGTGACGGAGACGGCATCGTCCCCAGTCCGACCCATGTGCTTCTTGGCGTAGTCAAAGCCCTGGACAGGCTGGCAGAGAAAAAGATGACACGCACCAGGAGTCAGAGGAACCTCCATTCTTACAAGGTCACAGACATGGCAACGTGCATCAACACGTCAGGAAGTGAGTTTCAAACTGACTGGCAAAGAAGATATTTCAGTGTTTGATTTCCAAATGGATAAACAATAACTCAGAAAAGGTCATTCTTGTGTTTATCCAATGGGTGTTGTTTTCAGTTTGCCTGTCGGAGTGATGCACATCAAGCAACTCAGGAAGTAAAGCACATGCAAAAACAGCCAAAGGCAACACACTTGAATTTCACTGTACAGTACATCTTACTACACTCTACAAAGCACAGGATGATAATTGGTGAGAAAGATAATGCAAGTCAACGTCATCTATTTGTCACGCTAATGTGCAATGAGTGATAAGTCTTCCGCAACATATTTAGCACATTTTGACATCATAACGATTGTTTCAAATTGGCATAGAAAAGTATAGCAAAGACATCATAAGATAACTTTATCATGAAAGCTAATTAGGGTTGTCGTTTTAAAGTCTGCATCTCTTGTGTTTTGTGGTCATGACATTAGTTAATGTGACTGTCTGCCTGATTTAACAATGACAATAATGGTTTAAGCATAGAGTTTAAAAACCTTGAATGGCTGCATGAAAACAAGCTCTCTATTTGAAAAGAAGTATAACATGGTTAATGCAGAGAAAGGGAACACCATCAGAAAATCATTAAATAAAATACACTTCTGTATTTTGGGTATTATATTGTCTGCCTAAAAGGAAGACCAAGGACATGTGATTCGCTGCAGTAGAACATTCAAATTCATCTCAGTTTCACCAAAAATGTTTTTAAAAAGGAAAAAAGTCTCATCTTGTTGTACATCTTAAAATGTATCATTTTTTATAATAATCAGTTAGTCAATACACAGATTAAATATATAGTTATTTAAGTCGACTGTTATGGCTATCGAAGAAACTGGAGTCAGCATTTGAAGACTTTTTCAAATGATATTTTTGGTTAAATGTATCGCAGACAGGTTGGGCTGAATTAAAGGTCTGTCCTTGACTTCCCATGTGCGTGAATATTTAGAATCTGAGATTTTTAGGTGACGATGGATATTTGATTATATCAAATAAACCACCACTTTAAAATCCAGGAACAACCAAAAGAAACAAATGGATTAAGGCATTTGACTCCAATATAAACAAAGCAATGACTTGCAGCTACCTTGACGTGGTCTCCTGAATAATAATTTAAAAATCGTGTTTCTCCAATTTCAGATAAAGGTAATTGGATGGACCTCCCTTCCTGAATAAGTTGTATTATCAGTCTCTGAACACCACAGCTGGCATGCATAATGAAAAAGTTGAACAAATATATAAAGAGTGAAGCTCTTCACAGCACCTTTGAAGTCAGGGGTTTTGGCATAAAGAGACAAAAGCTGCAGAAGATGTGTTTTACTTAAGCCTCGGAGGTCTGGACACATTAATTGTATTACTAAATGCCTTTCAATTTACAGAATAGAGAACGAGGTTGGGTTACATAACTGTTTCTCCCCTTTTCTATTTTGAGCGGCTCTAAAATGGGACGCCTGATGCGTGTGAGGATGCATGCTTAATTCTGAGTGCATGTGAGGTTAGGCGGCTCGGGCATCCGCGTTGACGGCGTTGTTAATAATTCATCAGTCATACACACCACTCAGCCATCATCTAGTTTAAACACACGTGGCTGTAGCTGTGGATGGATGTCGGGAAATTGATATATGGTCATATAGAGTGAGAAAGAGAGGAAATAGGCACTCTTGCCTTGGCATTAATATATGGATTGATGGCATGGGTATGTGCACGCACCTTTTAAAGGCTGAAGTGATGCATGGTGACAGTTGTGACTATCGTGTGAAAGATGTATGGAGAGTGCTAGTGATCATCTGCCTATGGCGTCAGGCTGTTCAAAGGTTAGAAAGGGGGTTAGCTGTGTGTGTGTGTGTGTGTGTGTGTGTGTGTGTGTGTGTGTGTGTGTGTGTTTATAACGTGTGAACAAAGGGCAGTGTACTAAAGAGAGCCTATAATAATAATAATAATATACATTTTATTTGGGGGGCGCCTTTCATAGCACCCAAGGACACCTTACTGTCACAGTAGAGCGAAGGAAGCAGGACCCAAATGCAGATAAACTGATAATACCTTTATTTCAAGGATAGTGAAATATAGAACTAGGACAGACAGAATACTGACCGGTGAACACAGTCAACAACGAAAGACGAACCGACAAAGACAGACAGAAAAACCAGAACTTAAATACACACAAGACTAATCACACAAACAAGACACAGGTGAGGAGGGAGGAGAAAACACAGAGGCACCAGGTGAACACAATCGGGTAATCAGGGAGGGAAAACAGACAGAAAGCAACAGGCAGGAAACGGGGGTGAACAATTTACAAAATAAAACAGGAAACTCAAAGATAGAAAAAGACAAGACAAAACAACAACACAGACAGATCGTGACACTTACAGGGCATAGGAGCAATATAGGGAACAATTAAAACAGTGGATTTAGTGAAATATCAGCCGGGGTAAAACAAGACAAACAACAGGAAATGGACGACAGAAGAACATGCCTTTTTAGGATTTTCCCTTGCACTCCCTTTCCTGTAGAGTGTTACATAGCTTTTGTTTGCATGTTAATGGTCGGCAAAGGCTAAAATCCCAAAGTTCCCTCCTGGGTGAGTTTCTCCCTCTTTGTCTGAAACGCCTCCATTGGACTCCTTTGTTGACTTCTGTGACATAGAGGTAACTGAGTTATTTAGTTTGTTAAAATTTCAGCTATTCTGTTTAGTCTGTCATCAGATTATTTAATACGATTTGTTAAAGGCTCAGGGCAATCTCGATGACAAAGGTCAATGTCCCCCCCCCCCCCTGTGAGCCGGCCGCGAGCATGGTCGCCGCGTCTTTATTACGTCATCACAACAACACGTTAGGTTACCAACGTAAGCCTGTTCTGACATTCGGTGATATTTTTTCGGTGCTAAAACCCTTTCGGCCGAAAGCCGAAAGGGCCTTTTTAACCATTTTCGGCCGATAATTGTCGGTGGCCGAATATTCGGTGCATCCCTAGTAAATACACATCTGAGTTGACAAATATGACATGTGGGGTTCCTCAAGGCTCCATCTTGGGGCCTCTTCTCTTTAACATCTACATGCTACCACTGGCTCAGATAATGAAAAACAACAAAATAAGTTACCATAGCTATGCAGATGACACACAGATTTACGTAACAATTTCACCAGGAGACTATGCTCCAATTCAAACACTGAGTAAGTGCATTGAACACATCAATGACTGGATGTGTCAGAACTTTCTCCAATTAAACAAAGATAAAACTGAGGTAAAGGTTTTTGGAGCCAAGTCAGAACGTATAAAAGTTAGCGCTGAGCTTCAGTCTGCAATGTTCAAAACAACAGATAAAGCCAGAAATCTAGGTGTAGTCATGGACTCTGACGTGAGTTTCAACAGTCACATTAAAACAGTTACTAAATCAGTCTACTATCACCTAAAGAATATATCTAGGATTAAAAGACTAATGTCACAGCAGGATTTGGAAAAACTTGTCCATGCTTTTATCTTCAGAAGACTCGACTACTGTAATGGTGTCTTCACAGGTCTCACTAAAAAATCTATTAGGAAGCTGCAGCTGATTCAGAACGCCGCTGCTCGAGTCCTCACTAACACTAAGAAAGTGGATCACATCACTCCTGTTCTGAAGTCTTTACACTGGCTTCCTGTGTGTCAAAGAATAGATTTCAAAAATACTGCTGCTGGTTTATAAAGCACTGAATGGTTTAAGCCCAAAATACATTTCTGACCTCCTGCTAAATGATGAACCATCCAGATCTCTCAGGTCTTCAGGGACTGGTCAGCTTTCTGTCCCCAGAGTCAGAACTAAACATGATAAAGCAGCATTCAGTTATTATGCTCCAAATATCTGGAACAAACTCCCAGAAACCTGCAGGTCCGCTGCAACTCTGACTACTTTTAAATCCAGACTAAAGACTTTTCTTTTTGCTGCTGCTTTTAATTGAACTATTCATATCTTAGACTGCACTGTAACTTTTATCCATGTACTTTTTTCTTTTAAATGTTTCTTTTATTATCTTTTCTTTTTAATGACTGATTTGAAATGCCATTTTCCTAATGTCTTTCATTTTTTGTAAAGCACTTTGAATTGCCTTGTGTTTAAAGGTGCTATATAAATAAACTTGTCTTGCCATCACTGCATTATGTGTATGGATTATTGGGAGGAAACAGTAGATGTGGTGTCAGGGGTGTTGAACTGAGCGTGACGACCTGCACATCGACAGTAAAAGAGGTGTCACTCAGTGGCTGCTGGGTAATGGATGTCATGCTAGAGACTGTATGGATTCTCAGAAATGACAGGGCCGAGGGGTGTAACCATGGAGAGTGCCAGACATATCACGACTCCTATTTTACCGCACTGGCTCAAGGTCTTATCGTTTCTGTCTGTTCTTTCACACATCTTCATTTCATGTTTGCCTCTGCCTCCTCTTTTCTCCTCCATCTCTGCCTCTCTTCAACTGTCCACTGACGGCGTGTTGACTTAACAAATGGCCACGTTTCATCTTGTGCGAGCCGCTCAGTTGAATGAAGACTGCAGACAGGGCTTGTAGTATAGCCTCTGATCAGTCTGTCAGAGATTAATGGTGGTTCTCCTACACATCCAGTTAGGAGAGTGAAGGAGTAAAAGAGAAGCAAAGAAGCTGCGTCTAATCAATTCTGTTACAGAAAGTTGTCACGTGAAATGACTGCGACCACGAGCCTTCGCTGCGCCATCAAATGATCCACCCTTGTTTTCCTTTCCTGCACTATCAAACAGAAGCATCTCCTCTCGCCTAATTTTAACTCGGAGCAACAGCCAACAGCAGCTTGATGAGGTACAGCAGATGGACAATATATGCTCTAATCCCCATGCGGCCATATTGATTTAGATTCAGCTCTAGCAGGGCGAGCAGTTGAAGCTGCAGCAACAACAAAAAACTTACCAAAGACATTTAAGAAGTAAAATAAGAAACACAAAAGAGAGGAGTGGGCGCATCAGTATGTTCCTGCGCCGCTTAGATAAACTCCTCCTGGGGCAGTTAGGTGCCATGATGCAGCAAAATGCAAAATACCTTGAGCTCTTTAAATGTCAGCCTCTGCGCTGTTCTTTCATTGAACACCTTACAAATGGGAATGGATTGCCTCTACTTCTGCTGATTCCACCTTTAATGTGCTCCGCATGTAAGCCTACTATCCAATACAAGAGGAAGGCACCGAGGGAGTAAAAGCCATTTTGAAGAATGTTCCGGATGCACAGTGTACGTGCAGCGTGATGAAGTACGCCCGACTCTGCAAAATCACTCTTTAATGCTTAAACACACATGCTCACCTAATATAAAGTATTGATCAGCAGCTTTAGCTTGTCCTGCATGGTAACTGATAGCCGAGTGGATTGGGAGCTCAAGACACAACTGCATACAGACACATGAATATACACAGTAGATCAATGTGATGGAGTCCATTAGATTGTTTAGGTCTGGTTAGTAAAGGAGAAAATAGGAGTTGAGAAATGCCTTTTCAATCTCCTTGCAGAATGCTATTCTCTTTAAATAGCATTCCTCCCTATGTTGTGGTACTGTTGGTTTTTACACCGGATGCAAATCATACCAAAGACCACTAATTCAAGTGGACCCAGGCACGGTTCCTTAAACCATTTGGTATGTAGTTTTCAGAGTAATCCAACCAACTGGGCTTTAAAGAAAAGTGTACTTGGATTTAGGCCGAATCCGTGATGTGAAAACCTCCTTAGCTTCTGGGGGCGATGGACAATATTTCAGTGGTTCTGGTGTATCCAGCTAATGTTCAGCCAAGAGATAACGGCTATCTCTATATGATCTTCTCTTCTGCGCACCGTCATTGTTTACGTTCCTAAGCAACTTGAGATGAGTAGTTAAGTTATATACCAGGTATATTTGCAAAGACTCTTGGGTTGGATGTCATTATCCAGATAAATTACCGAGACAAAGATGACATGAGTGCAAATTGGAGCTTAAAGGACTCCTCCACGTTTATCAAATCTACTTTAAAGAGTAATCCAACATCACTGGCCTCTAGTTCATTACATTACATTACATGTCACTTGTTAGATGCTTTTATCCAAAGCGGCTTACATACATTCAATACTGTGGGCAATCCCCACAGGAGCAATTTGGGGTGAAGTGTCATGTCCAAGGACACAGCGGAATGTTGACTGCAGTGGGATTCGAACCAGTGCCCCTGTGATCCGAAGATCAGCGAAATAACCACTGAGCCACAACCATCAAAGATGCAAGTATGTTTCAACTCACACTCCTGACCTGGGTTTGGGAAAAATGTGTGCTTTTTACTAAATGTACAATTTCCCTCCGGAATAGGGACCTTTTCCATGTTATCCGCTTTATAACTTAGATTTCTGACACATTTCAGTGTTTCTTAAGGCCCTGACACACCTACCCGATTTTGGGAGTCAGAGGCTGTCAGAGGCAGTCGGGCATTCGCGGCGCCCTTCTCAGGTTGGTGTGTCCCGCACCGTCGTTGCTTTACGGCACATTTTCACACCTCCCGCGGCCGATTCAACATGTTGAATCGGCCAAAGAAAGTCAGCCAAAGAAATCACTCTGATTGGCTGTTGCCTCTTTTGAATGACGAATACACACTACCGCTGCCTTCTGGTAAGGACAGTTATTGCCACTCGTCGACTGAAGTCTTTGCGGTGTGTTCGTAGGCGGGCGGCGTAGGCGAGCGGCGTAGGCGAGCGGCGTAGGCGACCCAGGCGAAGTAGCGGACGTAAAAGTCGGGACGCCTTCGGTACGCGTTCTTTGGTGTCAGGTTGGTGTGTAGCGGCCTATAGGGCATAACAAAGATACCAATTACAGAGGACATTCAATCTTTACATTTCGGCGAGTCTTGTATAAATATAAACCAGAAAACATTTAAACGTATGTGTATTCAAGACACTGGAGTGTTTAGTTCCAGTTTGCCTCTTGCCGTAAACTCTTCCCGAACTAAACCCGTGTGAAATATGTATCACATTTGTTTGTGCATGCCACTGCTTGGGATAGGGACAGTGTAAATACCACTGTGCTTTAGAAACAGTGATTGTGGCCTCGCGGCACCATTTTAGAAATCACATATTTTGGGGACTCTTTAATATTTGATGCGTTCTTTCGGAAAACACAAAATAATGTTTGCAGTAATTGTAAAAGCAAACAAAACCTTTATAGTTATAGCTTGTACATTTAAATTGTAATACTGTAGTATAAAGAGACACACTAAAGACACATCTATACAAACTCTATATTTATGCTCCATCACGAAAATGTCCTGCCTACCCATCCATGGCTTCCCTCACATCTCCTCCTCTTGAGGAATGAGGGGAGGGACAGGCTGAACCAAAAATAACCAGCGGATCAGCTGACATCCACCATAACAGCTGTAACCACCAGCGTTTTAACATGTTTTTGTACCAGTTATCTGTCGCTAATCATCTGCTATGGGTCTAGCCATGATAACGTACATAATTCAGTGGAGATACTATAGAAAAAAGAATTGGGTTGGGGGTCTGTGAAGGCTTCCCGCTGAGCCACTGTGAGATGAGAGTGGCTTCATGTGAGAGGATAAACCTTGAAAAGGAAAGGAGCTGGCAGAAAGGCTGATGACACAAGCTTGAGTCACATTTTATGGATGCTACATAATAAAAATAGATTGGTTTGGTTTGCAGGTTTTGAGGGCTCTTTTCCACTATGCATGTAGATGAGTCTGGGTTAAAAATGGCTTCTTCTGGCTGGCAGCTTATTTGCCCATTTTTACGAGATTTTTTACTTCCCGATCGGCTCACCCCAAATCAATTTAAATCATACACAATGATTCTAGTTCTTTTTTAACCTTTCCTCGTTACCACTTCCTCTCTCCCTCCTATTGATGTCCAAATAGCCAATGAGGATGGAGGAATGTCTACAGCCCAGAAACCACATGCACACATTTACCCAGCAACAAGGACAGGCAGCACATACAATCAGCAGCCAAAAAGGCAGTACAATACTTGTTCATTAAAGACAGTCAGTGAAAATCAGGAAGTAGTGCAGAAACTAATATTTCATTAAATAATTATTTATCCAGATGTTTTCAAGAGTGGTAGTATGAGGTAATTGTTCATAGTCAGTGTATTACCTAAAGTAGATTGTGGTTGACATGATATTAATACTGCTTTAACTTGCCATCAGACAGAGCTTGCAGGGATGTGAAGCTGTGATGTGAAGATGTGAACGCAGGGGGCCCCCCCCCCTAACGGTTTTTTTCGAGACTGTGTCTCAGGGCATCTATATATATCTATATATATCTATATATAAACATCTATATTGATTTCTGACTTTTCTACATCCAACTCACAGGTTTATCATTACTTTGAGAACAAAGATTATTAATGTAACCCTTTTAGAAGGGAAGATATGGTAATTTGTTCAGGGAATGTCATTTTCGAGCCTGAGACCTGAAAAACAGGCTCAGGGTTGAACAGGTTATCTTTGCTCTAGTTAAAGTGAAAATCCCTCAGTTGGTTAGTATGTTATACACACAATAACACAAACTAACTAACCAAACAAGGCAGTGGTGGACCAGAAACTTCCATATTCTGCAGTTTGGTGTCTAGTTTTCTATATATATATTTCCCTCCCACACACATGTACCCCCTGCCTGAAACGCCTCCAGTGGACTCCTTTCTTCTGGAAGATAGTGACATCACTGTGTAACAGCGCTTTATTGGCTAGCACTCCATCACATTGTACGTGATATGTTAATGTTGTTGACCAATCACAACAGATCCGGCCAGCTAACCAATCAGAGCAGACTGGGCTCTGGTTTCAGACAGAGGGTGAAAAGAGGTGCTGCAGCACAGGCAGTATGAGAGACAAATAAAGAGCATTTTGAACATTAGAGCATGGAGACATGTCACAGTAGAGGCACTGAATAAAAATATTAACCTGAAAAGGAGCAGAATAGGGCCATTTTAAATATAGCGTACATTTTTACTGAGTGATTTTTTACATGGTTAAAATGTGCTCCTGTCTGTTTCTTCCAAACTGGGGGTGTGCCGACTGCCTCCTATTATAGGTATACACTGACTGGATCACTATCTCATACAACCCCACTCAATAACAAGCCAAACTATTCCTTTAATGTTTTAATCATGTTGTCAGTCAGTCAATTAGTCAGTAATCCTCCTAACCAGTGCTTAGTCAATACCTGGTGGTGGTAACTGCCCTCCCTTCGATATGAGGTCTACAAGGAGAGAGTCATAGGGACAAGGTAAGGAAGGGGTTAATATAATAACAGAACACAATAGTGGACAATGGGAAATGACCAGATAGAATAGGATAGGATAGGATAGAAAGCATATTAATTGTGTGGAAATGGTGTTAAAATTAAGAATTTAGGATACAATTAAAAAAGAAAAATCAATTATGTATACAGTGATTTGAGTAATATCTGGATTATAATTAATCCAGAGTATACTTTTAACCTAACTGTGGCATTAAACAATCTTTACTACTCCACTTGTTGCTACCTTGCATAGAACAGCACTGCATTATGGGTACATTTGGATGTATTCCTTTACAAAAATAATTGCTTGTTTTATCAGGATATCACTGAGGAGCATGAGGAACTTTGTAAAAATGTTTGTCAAACTGTTTTACTGACGGTCAAAGCTATTTAAGTCTTCTTTGATTCGGAGGAAGAATGATTCTGTATGCTGGTTTATTCATTACATTGGGGAGCAGTCTGTTTGTTTGTTTGTTTGTTTGTAGCCTTTATTTAACCAGGTGAAAGCCCCTTGAGATCAAAAGATCTCTTTTTCAAGGGTGACCTGCAGGACATTAGTTACACATGTAACATAAAAACAACAGAACAACAATAAGGATGACATACAACATAATGTGCAGGGTACAGTTTACAAACTCTGTACATTATGTCTGTGTTAACAGCTAGACCTGAATGAGACCAGAGCGTGGTCGATAATTATTCAGTGCATGTGTAGTGCAATGACAGGAATCCTCAGAGGAAGTATAATCATGATATCAAATGGGAAACCTACTTCCAGATTTTCTGAGATATGTTCAGAGCCTTTTCAGATGAAATGAGGCCGGCCAGCTTATTGCCTGTTTACCACTTCACTGGCTGCAAGCAGCTGTTGTTCTGGCGTCATTCATGTGCAGGAGAACAATCTGACCTGAGCACAGCAGCTGGTGGCAATCCATTTGACACATGCTCATTTCAAGTGATTGATTTGTCTTTAGCGTCTAATAAGTTGATGTAGTGTGAACGCTATTATTGTGAAAGGGCCAACATTACCCCCAAGGTTCACTTCCAGTACACTGAGCCCGGCCCATTGTTTTTCAGCCGATTAGACTTCAAAGCATGCGTGATTAGCAATGACCACGGGCGATTGGGCAGAGAGAAAAACAAGACTGCACATATGGGATTACATTTTTCTAAACTGAAGACACAACTGCGTGATGTGTCGCTCATTCAAAACCTGACTATGATAACTTTGATAACATTTCTATGTAGAATTAGCATTTGGGACATTGTTAAAGGGAACATCCTCTGAATGAATTCCAATAAGTTGTGTCCATGGGTATAGTCTGAAAGTTGCTTCATGAGGAATAAATAGCAGACCTGATTTTCTTCTGCCACAGATGTTTGTTTTCTTTTTTACACCCATATGAACTTTCTTATTATATCTTTCAAAACAATTTTCTTCAATTTTTCTATGAACTACTGCTAATATTAATATATGGCGCTAGGATTTATTTCACCATTAGTAGCCAAACCCTTTTAAACTGTGATATTCAGCTTTCATATTTGTTTAATACTAATACATCAGTGTATATGTTTGTTAAATATTGTAGTACAACATTTGTGCACATTTTGATTTAATTTAAAATTATCTTCCGTTGGACATTTTACTTAGATTTTTATAAATAAGTTTTGATTTTATTTGTTTATTGTACATTATTACTTGAGCTTCTTAGGTTAATAAATAGTGTTAGTCTTTTAAATGACTTTTTAATAATGTATCAATTGTATTCTAAATTAGAGCAACAGTCACATTTCCCCGGGGATATTTAAAGTATTTGGACTCTGATTCTTCAGTCCCATTTAAAAAGAACATGAATTAGAAAATGGACGTAGTTCCCCTTCAAGGTGAAGCAGTGCTGTTAGAACACAATGGGGTGAGACTTTACTCAATAAGAGTGATGCAACAGCTGGTTATCATTAATAATTGGTAAATGAAAGAAGAACATGAAGGAAAAAAAGTAGAAAGAGAAAAAGGATATAGACATGAAACAAAATGAGAAGAAATGGATAAAGATGGAGTACGTTTGAGTAAGTCTTACCTTGGAGCGGGTTTTGAAGTTCCTGAAGGGGCCACTTTTAAACATGACCCGGTTCCGCTTACACATAATGAAGGACACCATGACGATAACCACCATCAACAGGAAGAGAGGCGTCAGAACGGCCACGATCCACAGGTTGCTGGGCGGTGTCTTCACCACAGCTGCAAACAAACAAATATCATTTATCAGTATTTAAGTATGCATTCAATCACTTCTGAGCAGTTAAGCTACTTAATGAACTGCCAGTAAGCACAAAGCAGAAATAAACACTTTTCATTTCTACCTTCCATCTTTTACATTTGTATCGCCTAAAAGGGAGACTGCAGAAAAAAAGAACTCCGATCATATCTATATTTTTAACACTCAATATTCTTAAAAAAAGATGCAAGAACTGAACATCACTCAAGTATAACATACAGTGTGGCAGAAAAGGACTGACATTTTTTGTTGATATTCACATCCAATCATTTGAATATCATAAGGGAGGAAGTCTAGAAAATATATCTAATCTAAGAAAAACGAAATGTGTTTTTAAGCAAGACAATTAACACAGTATTGAATGTATTGTCCATTAGCTACCATTCATCTAGAGCTCGATATGAGACATGTTATAATACAATGTTAAATCCTCGATTTATTCCATCCTACATTTTCTGGCTGTAGCTTCAAATTTAGCCCAACATTTTCTCATCTCACTAAGCAAAAAAGCAAAAACTGGTAAGAGTATCTCCCAGAAATGTCAATATGTTCATTTAAATTGTACCAAAAATGCATAATAAATCTCAAAACTGTAATGAAAGTAAACACATCGAGAACTGTGTTTCAAAGTTAAAAAGACTTGTTATAACATAAAGATGATCACATCAATGTCCTCCTTATAACTAAGGTTTCCAAGCAGTTTGCCTAAGAGATGTTTTCATCTAAATGATGAATGCAGTTTGTTTCCACTGAGCCTGTGAAGGCAAGCGGAATACATTTGATAAGAACACAGTGTTCAGCTGCAGGCTGAGCGCGGTGAGGAGGAGCTGTGAGAGGCGCTGACGGTTGTTTCTCCAGTTTCTTAATTATAGATTCTGATGAAAGGTGAGAGGGAACACTCCGTCCTCATCAGCAGCTACAGTTTGAACGTCTACCCAAACAATAAACACTACTACAACCCTCTGAAGTTATCCTAAAGATGAAAAAAGGGAATGCTTTTGGTAATGTCTTTACAATGGCAGCAGAATACGAAGGGTGCATCCATAATATGTTTGTAACCATTTGCATAAAAGCTAAATGCAAATAAATGTGTCTGTAAAAATGCAAAAGCCAAAGGGATATAGTCCTATTTTATGCTAATTGTTTCTATAGCTGGAATAAATCAGCAAGTACATAGACAGATGGGAATTGAGCAGTGTGTGTATATTAATGTTGCATTTCAATCGCAGTTAGCTATGTTTAAAACAGATATAGGACATGGATGTATTGTCAGTGGAGTTTTTTCTCTTTCCTCCCAGGACTGAGATTGATTCCATCTCACTTTAAGGCTCAGAAATTAGGTTATGTCTTATCTGTATAAAAAACAGTGTAACAATGATCATTGGTTGTTTACAGGGGGTTGTGTTGAATATTTGTTTAGCTGAGAAATAGTGTTGCCTGTATATTTCTGAGAAACATATGTCCAGCTGGTTCTTAGCTGGTTCTTAGCTAACACAGGCAAGCTCACACACAGACTGGTAGCCTTAAACAGTCAATGTAGATACTGTTAATCATTTAATTTATAGCGGGATATTTGCCTGATTCAAACATATTGGGTATATTGTTGTTATACAAGTCCATTGTTAGTCTTTTGGAGGACCAAACCTTAGAGGTGGTTGTGGTATGTCACAGTTATATATGTGGCTCCTTTATTTGAAATGGTTTGGAACCAAGACACCTGTCAAGTATGTCCAGTGTAGATTTATACATTTCATATATTTGATTGTGTATGTCCTATGAGAGATCCCCAGGAGACTGATGCCAAAAATGCTCCCAACAAAAAGATGTTTGCGTGGATTGGCTGACCTGCTTTTTCCTTTACACACATGATACTTAATATCCAAAACTGTTTTTTTCACAACACCATGACCTTGCTGACCTCTCAAACTCTAGCCCACTCCCACACTCCCTTCCATATTCATGGGGCTTCAACCTAAAGCGCCTCACACTCAGGGACCTTACACGGCTTTGTAAACATATTTATGACACTGTATTCAATATTAATTCCAACCATTTGTGTACTCATATGTGCCTTAAAGCTGGCACCTTACCGTTAAAGATGTATGTAATATGTATACAACAATGTATCATATACACAACAACCTGTACATACTGCCACACACAGATGTGCTGCATCTTTGCTAAACATCTTTGCTCCTATATGTAGCATTTACCAAGGATTTGAAAGTTAATGCAGTATGACTTAATCTGGTTGGGATTATAGATAGGAAATGTACCTGCTTCTTCATGGTTGGATGAATTTAGTGTAAGTCGCCTCTGATAAAAACATCAGCTAAATGAAATGTAATTTAATGTATTTTGAATATACTATAACCTCATCTGCAATTCATCTACTATTTGCACATTCAGGTTGAAACTGCATTTCCTTGTACTCTGCTCTATAACAATCACTTTGAATCTGATTAAATATTGTAACGTATAAAGCTTACGTTCGGCCTGCACTTGTACGAAGTATCCCAGGGTCAGAGCCATGGTCTGTGAGTCCAGGCTGCTGAGGGTCTTGGCGGCGGTGAAGCCGGTGATGGGGGCTCCGTTCAGCTGGGCGTAGTAGGTCATCTCCGCCGGGTTCTTGGGACCGGGCAGCCGGCGCATGCTCACCATCTGTAGGAGAACAGTAAAAAAGTGTTTAATATCTCAAGCTGATAAAGACATTCAGTCAATCAAAAGTCTGAATCATAGTTTATTTTTGAACACTTTGACGCACAACATATCATATGTAGCCAAATGTAATATACCATCCTTAATCTCTTCCCCCTAACAGATTAAAAATACTTTATCCACGGTTGTCCAATCAAAACCCTTTGATCACTTGCAGCGAGATAACTGCACATGGGGAAGACACTGGAGGATAACTGAGTCACTTGGAATCTCAGTTTCTTTTCATCATACATCTAACACTTTTTTTTTGGAGAACCCATCACACGGTTCTAATCAAGTGTTGTAATTTAATTTTGTCATAAAAAGCAGGGATGTGTGGTATTAAATGGCTGGATGATTTCTCCCCCCCCCCCCGTACTTCTTGTATCTTCCTTCTGCAGCTATAAAACTGGTCATCTGTGACTTCCCATAAAACCTGGCGGGTGTGTCGGCATAAAGCTAGGGATCGTTCATTTGAACAATGGGTAGGGAGTCGACAAATACAGAGAACAAAATACACAAACCTATGTACTGCTGAATACAATACCACCATAACGTCTCAATATAATGTTAAGATCGCCATATTTTAAAGGGCCATACCCTCTTAGAGCAGTACAATAAAATCACATATATGTTATTTTCCAAAGTATGCTGTACCATAAGTGTTTCTTAGCTTGAAACATGTTAAGCATACATCATCATTTATTATTTTGCCCATTTATTCATTTTAAAATGTGAGATTATGATTGTAAGCAGTGCCAGGTTTAAGAGCCTTTCTTGTCGATGCATTTAAAGAAACTTTGATATGTGACGAGCTAGTAGAGCTCGTCACAGAGCTGCTTAGTGCATATCATAGACTAAAACTGTAAATGCAGTTAGCAAAGATGGGCTGAAATGGGAAACTGGTTCTTTTAAAGCAAATACAAATACAAGTATAAACAAACCATATGGTAATACAGACATTATTTATGTGCAGGAATGAGTTTTAAACCCCGAAATGAGTTAGCATTGTAGCACTTTCAGGTTCCCTTATCTCGAAGTTAACGTTTTTGTTTAGATGTTTGAAATAAGGTCTGTTGCTGAAGAGATTTTCACGTTTTCTTCTTCGAAAATAAAGTAAATACCTCACTGGTGAATGTTTTAAGCTTCAGTGTGTTATAAAAACACAATAGTTGCTAACAAGTGGCTAAATGAGACTACTAAACATCATCACGCCGAACATTAGCTATTGTTAGTTCAGCACAGGTGATGCTCAGTCATGTGACGTCATGTAGTTTGTTTATAGCCTTACATTAGCTTTTAACTTCTAGCTATAGCATTTACCCTTATAAAAAAAATATCATAAAAGTGGTGATTATCCTGCTGAGCAAAACGTGTACAACATAAAGGTGTTGCCACTGAGATTATTTTCTGCAATATTCTGAAATCCAATGAAAGATCCCATTGCTTTTTGCCGAGGGAGCCCTTGTGATGCTAACTTCTGTGTTGGCCTACACATATACGTTATCACTGAACCACTCTATGACAGACTCAAATCACACCCCACCCACCTGTACGGTGTAGCTCCCTACGGAGGTGGCCCTCCGGGCTCGAGCCGCCCGAGTGCCCTGCCTCCCGGCCACCAGGAAGAGCTCGGCCAGACGCTGCTCCATCAGACTGGCAAAGCTCTGGTAGTTGGCCTCCAGAGAGGAGCTGTCTACATCCTGGATCACTGTGAGTAGAGATAAGAAGGGAAGGGTTAAGGAGGTAAAGAGGGGTTCAGGAGGGCATAGTGTGGGATAATTGACAATATGAGGAAGGATAGGAACAGAGGGAAGAAAGGTAAGGATCAAGGGAGTGAGAAAATATATAAGGGAGAGATTTGTGGTATTGATATAGAGGAGAACAAACTAAATAAAGCAGATGAGATATGAAAGAGGAATGGATGATCTATCTTTTCATTTTAAAGCTTCCATTATAGCAATGCACTGTGGGCCTCCATCTCAAACACACAGACATAAATACACAAACACACCCATAGGTGCTTGTATCAATCTTTCTCTTAAGTGTGTTTCTTACTAGAGGCTAAAGTAACTGAGATGGATCAGTGGACACACACACACACACACACACACACACACACACACACACACACACACACACACACACACACACACACACACACACACACAGACAATGAGAGAGCCAATACTATTTTGCTGAATCACACAACAGCGGGCACCGGGGCATTTAACTAACGGCTGTTCTGTCCGATCGATGCGGATCATGATTACCGTTGATCACCCAGCAGCTGTGTGTGTGTGTGTGTGTGTGTGTGTGTGTGTGTGTGTGTGTGTGTGTGTGTGTGTGTGTGTGTGTGTGTGTGTGTGTGTGTGTGTGTGTGTGTGTGTGTGTGTGTGTGTGTGTGTGTGTGTGTGTGTGTGTGTGTGTGTGTGTGTGTGTGTGTGTGTGTGGGCTGGTATCATGGTGGGGGAACACATAAAGCATATTGAGCGAGAGCAATTTACCTGTTATCACCCAATAGTTCTTGGTTGCTGTGGACGTGTTGAGATTATGGTATTCAAGGGCTGCAGAGAAGGAGAGAAAGACAAAGTTAAGTTATTAGAGAACTTTTTCAACACCACATTCATTTGGGGAAACAGGCTAATGCATTTTGTAAAGTGCATACATATAGTTCCTACTTAGCACTTTCCAAATAGTAAAACAATTTTCAAGAAGAAAGTATTTATTTTTGTATTTTCACTTATTTCCTGAGGGCCTTTGGGATAATGATTATTTGATTTGATCCCATAGACAGTCAACGATTGAGACAGAAGATGGCCTAATATTGTGTGACATGACTTCAGACTACTCCAAACACATATAAAAGCTCTACCCTAAAGCATTTATGAGGTTTCGACTGTGGGAAAGCGCAACAGTGTATCTCCTTAACCGACTCAGACATATTTAGGCTAGCTACTCTGGGATCCAACCGCACACATGATGATGTGGCTACCTCCCCTGCTATTCTACCTGGTCGGCTACCTGGTGCTGGGGATCTCCGGGACCGGTGTCGCTCCCGACGCTGAACACCCACAAGACACACCTGCGCTTGATGTGTGGCCTACCCCAGGCACCATGGCTTCCCTGGATTCAGTAAGAGTTTTTGCCATGATGACAACCCCGCTGCTCGCGGAGGACCTTCTCTCATGGACGTCTCATCTACCCGGGGTTCTGCCGCGAGGACTACGCTGTCTATGGGCCCAGGGAAATGGGAGACTTTCCACCTATGCAGCGCGCACTTGCGACGGTAAGCCGACCAGCCCAGGAGGACCTGGCTTCTAATTCTCCTACTCCTGATGTCGGGTAACGTGAAACCGAATCCAGGCCCAGAACTGTCTCAGCTGCAAACGCCAGAGGAGTTTAGAACGAAAGACGGATTACGTCTTTTTCACCTTAATGTTCGCAGCATGATTAATAAGATGGACTCCATCAGAATATGGGCCGATTCGACTGACTCTGATATCATTGTCCTTTCTGAGACGTGGCTCAAAAAGTCGATTACAAATGATATGATAAATATAAAAGATTACAATGTCTTTAGAACAGACCGTGTGGGAAAAGGGGGCGGGTTGCGATTTATGTTAAAAACCATTTAGACTGCACCTGCATCGAATCCCTAACAAAACCAAAATGCTTTGAACTCTCTGTAATTAAACTATCGCTCCCAAGTGGTTCAGACATTATAGTGGTCGGATGCTACCGCCCGCCCGCTGCCTCAAGCGAAGCCACGAATATACTCTCCAATCTTCTCCATAACTGGACTAAATCCGAGATGGTTTTACTCGGAGACCTAAACTGGGACTGGCAAACGGATTTACAAAACTCTTTCAAGGACACTTGTGACTCTCTCTGTTTGGTGCAACTAGTTAACTCGCCAACTCGGTTAAACCAAAAAGATTTAGAGAAGTCCACTTTGATTGATGTTATTCTTACAAACGCACCTCACCGTTTCTCCGCAGTAGGCACGTTTTGTAATGATATAAGCGACCACTGCGCAATTGCTTGTGTGAGAACCTGTAAGATCCCTAAAGGAAAGCCACGTCTCATTCACAAGAGGCGATTCAAACATTTCGATGAGCAGGCGTTTCTACATGATGTTTTTAATAGTGATTTACACATTGTTTCACTTATGACCGATGTTGAGTTAGCATGGAATTATTTTAAATCCACCTTCTTGGCTATATGTGACAAGCATGCTCCTTTTTAGGACATCTAGGATAAGCGGTAAAGACAACCCCTGGTTTAATGATTCTATATCCTCTCTCATTCGACAGAGAGACACTGGGCTAAAGCAAAGAAATCGAATATTCCATTAGATTGGAATCTGTATAGGACATTAAGAAACAAATGCACTAAGCTGATTAAAGACTCTAAATGTGCCTACTATCTTAATGCAATACATGACAATTTGAATAACCCTGCAAAGTTTTGGAAACTTGTTAAATCCTCCTCAGGTTCTATCACTCCAAACAGCCTTCCTGATCTCTTAAGGGTAAATCAGAGTGAAATCAAGGGCAAAATGGATATTGCAGACAGCTTTAATAATTATTTTATTTCTGCTGGCTCAATCTTTGATTCTAGCAACTCAGGGATGATCGCTGCAGAAGGAGAGCCAGGTCCTCCGCCACTTGACCCTGATCAACTGTTCACCTTTGCCCCCATCTTGACCGCTCAGGTTCACAAAGCTTTAATGAGCCTAGATGTAAAGAAATCTTCAGGCCCAGACCATAATATTCTTAACGAGTCTCAGTCAGGCTTCAGATCAGGCCATAGTACTACTTCAGCGGCTATGCTAGTCTCAAATGACATAATTGAAGCACTAGACAAGAAAAAACACTGTGCAGCATTGTTTGTTGATCTGTCTAAAGCTTTTGATTCTGTGGATCATGCATTGCTACTGCAGAGGCTTGGCTGCATAGGTCTTGGCAAAATGGCTTTGAGCTGGTTTAAAAACTATCTATCTGAAAGAACTCAGTGTGTCTCAGTAGAAGATTATACCTCAGCTGCTCTTACTGTAAACAAAGGTGTTCCACAAGGTTCTATTTTGGCCCCTGTCTTATTCTCCATCTTTATAAATGAACTAGGAAATGGGATAAACCCAGCACGGTTTCATTTATACGCCGATGATACAGTTGTTTACACAGTGGCTTCCTCTTTAACTCAGGCCATAGAGCTTCTACAGGATGCTTTTAATACACTGCAACACTCCTTGCTAAGGCTAAGACTGGTCCTTAATGCAAAAAAGACCAAGTACATGACCTTCTCTCGCTCTCGAGCTAATACAGCTGTCCCTCCGATTCTGACACTGGAAGGGACATGCCTTGACAAAGTAGCATCCTACAAATATCTGGGCATATGGATTGATGAAAAGATGGCCTTTGATGTTCATATTGGGAACCTACTGAGAAAACTTAGACCTAAACTGGGCTTTTTCTTCCGTTTAAAGAAATGTTTCCTGTCTGAAGCCAGGAAGAGAATTGTGCAGAGTTCCTTTCTGTCTGTATTAGACTATGGCGATGTGATCTATATGCATGCTCCTTCCTCCCTGCTTAAAAAGCTGGATTCTGCGTACCATACTGCTATACGTTTTGTAACGGGTGCAGGCTCTCGCACCCACCACTGCACTTTGTATCAGTCCTTAGGATGGTCCTCTCTGTACCAAAGAAGACAATCACACATGTTGATTTGTATCCTTAAGTCATTGCTAGGTAAGCTGCCCTTATATATCTCCAGACTTCTGTCCTTTTATACTTGCTTTTTTAATACCAGACGAGCAGCAAATGGGATGCTTTTAAATGTTCCTTTGATGCAGTCAGAGCTTGGTAAAGCTGCATTCTCCCACTATGCTCCCTTTTTATGGAATACGCTGCAAGTAAAACTTTGTCTAGAGGCACTTCCTACTGTAAATGCTTTTAAAGGTATGCTACGATTAGCCCTTCATGAAACATGTAACTGTTTTACCTGATGCTATTGCTGATGTGATTATGCTTCTTGCCACTGCACAAATGGCCTTCTGTATTTATATTTGAATTGTATGTTTTTTGTTTAATGCCCTTGTTTTATGTTGAAACTTGTTGTGTGCCGTGTTGGTCAGGACTCCCTGGAAGAAGAGATCTTGTATCTCAATGGGACATTCCTGGATAAATAAAGGATAAATAAAAAATCCTCTTTTCATCACTAATGTAATAACCAACTTTATTCATAATCCTTCATTGAAAATAACTAGATTATTTTATATTGTTTGTGTCCAAATGTAAAGGTATAGACATGCCTTTAAATGCCCCATTGTTGGATTAGCATGAATGACCTTGTCGACATCCACGTAATAAGGAAACACCTCCTTTGGAGTCCTTTGTTTACTTCAGTAACATAATGACATCACTATGTAACTCTTCCGCTTATATTGGCTAGCACTCCAACAGATTGTATGTGATAGGCTAAGGTGGGAGACATCTCTAAGCTGTTGATCAATCACAACAGGGCCAGCCAGCTAACCAATCAGAGCAGACTGGGCTCTGGTTTCAGACAGAGGGTGAAAAGAGGTGCTGCATCACAGTATGAGAAGATAAAGAGCTTTTTGAACATTAAAGCATGGAGACATGTCCCAGTAGAGACACAAAATACTAATATGAACCTTAACATTCGCATCATATATCCTCTTTAAGTATTTCCCCAACTAAATCTAAATCGTTCTAGAAGCATCCAAGTTATTTTTCAATTAGCATCATTATACAGAACAAGGAATGATAACAGCACAGCAGGCTGTAACTTACAACAAAGTGAGTCTTGTTTTAAAAATACCATACTACAAAAATAACTGAAATGTAAACAGAGGGCTGATGGAACCGGAGGGCAGCTCGCCTGGTTTCTCCTCTGTGTTCCAGTGCTTTCTCTCTCCGAGTGCAGCGGCTAAACTAGTGTTGAACCGGAGGCTGGTAGCTCCTCTGTGCCGTGCTGTGTGACTGACTACAGCTGACAGCCTGTCAGCAGGCAGGAGACGCTGCAGAGTGTGGGAGGACTTTAAAACTGAGCTTTGACCGCATTTGAATTATTTTACTGTGTGTGCTTCTTCTACCACAGATGATGAAAAGGTAATAGGTTCACAAGACTCATGTCGGCCGTAAGATTAGGTTCAGTGATCTGGACTGTAATAGATTGATGAATAGTATATTTAAAGCACAGTATATTATTCCCCATGGGGAAATGCAGGTATGTTGTTGCTATACACATTTACAGTTCAAATACAGACACTAAGCCTGAAATACAAACACGCACAAAGTCATGCATTTTATGGAGAGGTGTCAGAGGAAAGGGCTGCCGCTTTTCGGCAATACAAAAATCATGTGCAGTTAAGAAAATACAGGGACCCCAAGACTGTGACAAATCATTTAGTTATCCCCAGTATAACTTAAGGATATTTGTGTGCAGTTTGTAGAACAATCACCTTAGCTAGTATTTTCTTTTTAGTGAAGGCATTTAAGATGTGCTGAAAAAGGATTTGGAAAACTTTGATTTGTCTACATTGGACAAATCGTATCAATGCGTTTTTGCACAGAACAAGTATCTTAGATTGTTTTATTCGACAGCATCCACATACATTTTAGATAGAAACCCCTTAATAGTATGCCAAATATAAGAAATGATGAATCCTTTACTTAGTATAGGATAAATAACGTAGCAGGCACACATAAGTAAAACAAAAGAACAAAATATAAACAGGTACACATCTATGGTAAAAATAAATAAATACCAGCACTACGGAGATAAGTAAGTTAAAAAAATGTGTGAGGAAGCAGCCATTAATAACATAAATAGATTGAAATAGTGTATCTATGCCCTTATTTGGGGTATTTTCTGTCAAGTTTTGTCATGATTCATATACTATGATTTTCTTTTCTTTTTTTAGTTTTGAAGGGTTCCTGTGTGCTCGGCCACAGATCTGCAGAGGAAGATATTTTTAATTGACCCCTGGCATTGGGGTTCAAATATATATCTTGTCAAGTTTTTTATAACCTTTATATATATTTGTATCTCTCACTGTCTACTTCTTCTCTCCATCCACTCCAGCTATCATTCTTTGTTTCTGCCCCTGATTCTCTACCTGTTTACGTGTCAGGCTGTTCATTTCCTAAAACGCTTGTTCCCTTCCGTCCAGCAGACTGTCTCCTCCCGTCTTCCTCTACTCATCATGCCTCTCTCATTCCGTCGGCCTCTTTCTGTGTCCTGCTCATCCTTCCACCTCTCTCCTCTTATCTCCCATCTGCCTGGTTCACCATCTGTCTCCACCTGACTCCTCCGAGCTGGCTGTCTGCCGAGAGTTGTGTTCAGCTCGAGTCAATGGTGTTGCGTTGTGTTTCTGCTCAGAACAGAATGTCTGCGTCCCTGATGCTCCTTCAGATTTACATTCACCAAGCTCCACAACAAGCTCACATAAATACTTAAGATGCTGGAGTGTGAAGCTTCAGACGCATAAGGTGCCCTTTAGAGGGTCAGTTTAATGGGCCGACAAATCCAGCACATTCGTAGCATTACCGCTGCAGCGTTGGGGAGGAGTAGAAGAAGCTCTGGCTGAAAACTAATAATAAGAAAATGCACTATGACCGGTTTTAAGGGTAGGCGTTATCCTACATTTGTCTTACTGTTCACATACCCCATGAAAAGATGGAGAAGAAAGTGCTATCTCAATATTTCCTGACTTGCATACCCTTCACACTCATCCCCAGGCTTATTCATTCTTATTGTTTATGTTAACATTGTGGGGGATGTGACTTAGGGGGTTCAGGGGGTCTTTTTGGGGGGTAAAACCTTTGGCTTAATCCAATGTAATGTACTGTTATGTTCCAAATGTGTCACACGAAAAAAGTGTTCTTTCTTTCTTGATTCCATGCTGTAGACTTGGAGGCAGATGCCCGCTTTGATTCCTTCAGATAGTGAAGGTCAATATGCCCATCAGCTATCCTGGTTCCAAAATGGTGGAACGAGCTTCCCATTGATAAAGACAGCAGAAGGTCTTCACATTTTCCATCTCAGACTGAAAACCTACCAGTTTTGATCGCACCTTGGCTAATAAAGGAAAAAATAAGCCGTCTTAAAGAACAGAAAGGGTTTCCATGGTGATGCCAAGTGGGTTTGGATGTGCCCATGTGAAGTGTGATGTTTTAGCCCGTTGGGTGTTTAGAGTACGCACAAATAGATACTAATCTAATCTCACCAGGCTAAAATTAGCTCATTCAGGGGACATGGGCTACAGATTGCCTGGGGCATGATTCAGATGATAGGAGCTGTACAGCTGTTTGCCCTTTTCAAATCTCACAGATGGCTTCAGAGGCTGGAGTGGAATACAAACAGATCTCATGTGCTCCTCTTCGGGGACCACAGTTGGTTTTTATGTTTTTAAGTATTTGGAGTTCAATAAAACACAAACAATGTCTGTGTGTACTACTGCTGTAATTGATGTTTACTGTAATTAAAGACTATTGTGTGTTTTTAATCCAGCTGATACTTGACAGACAGGAATATAATTACTGAGTATTTATATGACAAATCATAAAGAATACAAAATGACACTGACTAATTTGGATTATACCTACTGTGTGTTTTCCTCTAACATTTTGCCAATATACCGTAAAGTATTCCAGAAAAAAACATCTGCCTCCTTAAATTGTAATGTTTATACAACTAATGTGACTCAAATATGTTTTATAATGTCAGCCTGATTACATTTTTACAAATATAAATGAATACATTTAATTGAACGTTATTCTGTAAGTATTTTTTTATATTGAACCATTATCTTTTCCTGGCTGAAAAACTTAATTTATCAATCAACTCAATAAGAAGAACTAGACATATACCAACATTAGCTTTAATTAAGAGTGGAGTTTAAAGGTCACATGTCAAGCTTTTCCGGTTATTACCCATCCCCTTGTGTGTTATGAAGGTTTTTATGCATGTAAACGGTGTGCAGAGTCAAAACCCTCAAAGTACACTCTGTAGCGAGTAAAACTCTAACACAGAAAATACCTCCCCAAAACGCCTCGTTGGTGAAACGTCATCATCCATTTGATTCTTCCGGGTACATCATGATGTCATGTCGTACCCGGAACGAAATGGACCAATCCGCGGAGCCGTTACGTTACGTCCGCGGAGCCGTTACGTTAAGCCCCCGCTGATTGGTCCAAATTGACCAATCCACGGACTTCCTCACACTCACACTGATCTCTCCTCCCTGGCTGATAACAGACAGTTGGGATCGCGGCGAAATTCTCTCTGCAGACCCATTCTCACAGCATTTATCAACCTTTTTCTTACTCAATATCAAGCCACACTTATTGTTTTTACTTCGGCTGTGACTTTGTGTGTGCTCAGGGTGAGTTTGGCTGTGTTACGCTGTGTATCGCTAAACAAGGAAATCACACCTCCACGGAGCTTAGCGCGATTCACAACGTCCCGACTGGTCCCGACCATAGACTGTATATATAAATGGACGTAGGGTCCGTGACGTCACCCATAGGATTCTGCAGTTGCCGTGAAGCCCTTAGTAGGCGGAGTCGGCCACTAACGGCTCGACGGTGTCGTCAGAGTCTAACTCCCGCCTTCTCCCGCCTTCTCCCGCCTTCTCCAAATAAGGGCAAAGAGATGGAGCTGAGGCGGAGCCGAGGCGGGACCTGCTGCCACCGAGCGTGACGTTCGAGTCCTAGCTCAGGCTAAGAAGCTAAGCTAACATGCTCTCAGTATCAATCGAATGTAAAACATGATTGATGAAAGTAGTAAATCGGTCAGATTTGACCCGAAGACAACAGGAGGGTTAATGCCATATTCACTTAGTAACGCATGAACAACTTTTACAAATATTTCTATATAGTCTGTGTTGGTAAATGTCATCTAGGTTGCACATTTCCTGCTGAAATACATGCATACCAAGTCACTGCGTGGCACTTTGGTTTTGATAAAACAGTGTAGTTCCACTATATAAACGTTACATTCATAATCAAACGAGACAATCTGCAAGATAATTAGTTATTTGGTATTATTCTTAATGCTTGTCATTCACACGTTAATAAAATAAAATAAGCACCGATATATAGCAGAATAATTGTGGCGGTGTTCAGCTTAATAAGCCTTGTTCAACATCATTTATTTAGCTAATACTACAGCCGGCTGCAGGCGAACCAAGTCCGCGTTACGATGCATTCCTTGATCTCCAGTTATAACGCCGGACTCCGCCGCTGGCCGAAGCTAACGGAGCCCCAGGGTGCTAGCTACGGCCGCCGGGACGCGCTAGCGAGCTAGCACCCTGCAGCCCCCGTTAGCTTCGGCGGCGTGGACTCCGGCGGCCCACCCCTTTTAACATTTGCTCCCGTTTAGCATTATGGGCGTCATAGCCATATAGTATAAAAGTCTTACCCAAGGCTGAATCATAAACTAAACTGTATATATGTATAAAGGGTTACGTCCTTATTTGGCTAATAAGCTACATAACAGGCTAAGCTAACAAGCACACAAACACCTGCTAACGGGGTTAACATGTATAATATTATCATTTTACTCACCGAAAAAAGCTGAAAGTAGACTTCTTGGAAGATCTGTTAGTACATTCAAGCGCACAGCACGACATTTTAATTATCTGGTATTTGTAACAATATTCCCTAACAGGCACGATCACCACGAACACAGCTAAAGGATCAAGTACAGTAAACTACAACTAACTAACGTTGTAGCCTCTATGGTTGTAGCCTAGCAGATTGGACAAGTTGCTGTTAGCTGACAGTGAGGCACGTATCTGTCAATCAAAGTGACCACGCCCTAATGTATGCACAAACTTTAAGACCTAATATAAATATAAAGGGTCGCGTTAGAAAACAATTTACTCACAGATCCATAATCATGAAGGTGGAATCTAACTATATCGATAATAAAATGTATGGAGCCAGGGGTAGAAACATGTTTTTTTCTGCTGTAAAATCGGGCATTTTAACATGGGGGTCTATGGAAATTGCTCCTTTCTGAGGGGAGGGGGGGGGGGGGGGGGCAAGAGCTGCAACGAGCCGTTTAGTGGAGAGAGTGAATACACGTAGTTTACAGAGATGCTGTATGCGAAACAATGTGAGTTTGGAAAATTGCACAGTATAAATATATTCTAGTAGACCTCAACAATGGAATTATGATCAGTGGAAATGGCCATGACACCTCTCCTTTAAGACCCTATTGTCTTACTTGGTTTGGAAAAAATTGAGTAGGTTCAAATAAATTCTCATTTTATCTCTTTTTTGGTCTCTACCAACTCCTAAGGAAAAACCGTCTGGCTCATTAGCTGCTCCACTACACCCATCTGCTCAACTCTGACTTTATCTGTTGGATATTTGGTTTTGGGTAGAAAGAATTAAGTGGCTTTATTAGTTAAAAACTGTGACCTGCTGGTGCAGGGAAACAAGGTTGACAAGAGCAGCGAATGAAAAAAGTAAAGATTTATATGAGCAGACCCAAACAATTACCTAAAATTTGCTAAAAAGCTGAGTAGAGCTGAGGAGAACTTGTGTGACAAAGCCATTCAAGCAGCTTTAACCAATCGCAGTAGTAGCCAAGCACAGAGATGTGAATCCCAGTCTTTGGTGTCAAAATGCAGTAATTTATACAGCAACTAACCACCCTGACATCTAACTATTACTTTCAATGTAGCAAATGATGTGGGTGAAGATAGTCCAGACCACAGCTATGTTTATTAAGCATTATATTTTAATGTATTTTGTAATCTGACATCCTTTCTGCTCTGAAAATCATGATATAGTGTGACATCCTTCTTTAATCACACAATATATAGTAACCCTCTATTCCCCTCGGGGGGAAACATACGCTAAGTCATGAATCATTCATTGCCCTGCAGTGGACCCAATGGTTCTCAGAAGTCAGGACTTTAAAGGAACCCTACACATGGCTATGTCACTCTGTCTCAGCCCAGCAGCACACTTAGGCAATGACTGAATATAAAATTAGCATGAAGAGAGTTATTGGTAATGTCCAAGTCTGTAGTAAGAAAACAATGAGCAGCAGCGGCCTTTTCACAGAGGTTACTCTGTTGCTGTGTCTCAATTTGCACAATTTCCATAGTAACCTGCCATGTTATAAACTGTGAACATTGTACAGTGTGTCAATTTGGACTTTTTAGTGTTGTCTTAAATTTCACACTGCTGCTATGCCATGACGGGAAGTGATGATGGCCGCTGTTAGCAAGTTAGCTATAGCAATGTTGTCACTCATTGTAGTAAATCATTCTAGACTGCACAATTGACCAAAGAAAAACATGACAGAGGCTTCTTTCCAACACCAGTATTGTGGTACGTTAAAAACAAGTGAAGAAATGTTTATAACATCTCACATGTTTAACTTTGGTGTGTTAACAAGTCCAACAGAAACAGTGGCAGGTTGCGCAACTCAGTTACGTATAGCCAATATGATTTTCCTTAAGTACAAGCAGTGTGCAAAAGGCCCCAGGAAGTGCCGGGTGTTGAAGCAAATTTTCAAACAAATACCGTGTCAGTCTTTGATGTTATTGGACCCAAAACGTTTTCTTTTTCATTGACTTCAATTGGGAAAGATACATCTGTAAATAAACATTTCATTTTCTTAAGGTAAATCCGTTACCCAGTACTAACAGTTGAACAGCCCTTATTTAGATCATTAGGGCTCAAAAAAACATTTTCCCTTTCCATTAATTTCATTTAGCTGAGACCGGTGGATCAGAGGTGGGGCTTAAGGGAAATGACAGTGCGCACCCTCTATGGGCCCAAGTCCCCTGGTCCTTTTTGTACTTCTAGTCGGTCCATATTTGGCTTCATGCTTCACTGAGTAACTTTCAAATGGAATGATCAGGGGCCCGCCTCCGATGCTTTGACTAGTTCTCTTTATACATCCATAGTAGTGTGCAGTGTTCCACACTATACTCTTGAAATGTTGAGTCCACCATCAGGGTACTCATAGTTCACTGTATTTTGCCATACTTTGCATTGGGTTGCACTTATGCACTCAATTTGGCACATGAAAGTACAGAAGTATGCAGATTGAGACACAGCACAGGTCGGGTTAGGTCATGTCCCATCCTCTAGCTCAAAATATCTCTATTCGTTTTTGTCAATATTGTAGCTCTTCACTGCTGGCAGCCATCCCACCTCCATCCCTGCCAGCTGAGCCTTTTAAGACTCAAATAAAGCTCTGAATGTAAAACTTTTTTCTGATTCAAGCGAGCTGCTCTGTACACTTGTTCCCTTTCTGCTGCTGGGAATCTTATACAAATAAATGGAAAAGGTATGTGGGTTCAGCTTCTATCCGGCTGTGCTTTCAAATTCAGATTCACATCCTGAGGGCTATGTTTGGGATGTGTTAGAAAAAGTATAGCTCCCTCATATTTCCTTAGCAAACTAGTGGTGAAGATCAACATTTATCAGCAGATCCAAGTATATTAGTACGTTCTTTACCTTGAAGAAATATATTGCAATCAATGCAGAAAACAATAAAGGAAGAAAATAAGAGTCTCAAAAGGTCACTCACACCATAAATGAACACTGACTTTATAGGAGAGAATCAATGAGTTAAAAAAACATCCTTTATGAAATATTTATTTAGATATTTCTGTTAAACTCTGTGAATTATTACAAATTAATCATAATTGCCCAGCAGTGTCTCAAATTAGATGATGATGTTCTCTGAGATTGCTTGGAGATACATCAAGTGAAGGAGTATCAAGCACTGACTGAAATGTCATTTGTTGGACAGAAATCATTAACTGTGTTAGACAATGCATTGAGTTTAAAGAGAAGCATGTCTTTCAGGACATCAACATAGTTTTATGTAAAAATCACTATAAGAAGTATATAGTTGTTAAAGTAAACACAATGTTGTACTTGACCATTTCATTCAGTTTGACTCTACTAATTTATTTGATTTAACAGCCCGGGTTAAACTATTAAACGGGGTTAAAGTTGACAGATATACTAAATAAAAAGCCTACTAATAAAATTACATCTAATATTTAAACGTAAATACAAATTAAATACTGCTTAAAACAAGGTCTTGGTTGCTGTGGCAGTTATGGCTCAAGAAGTCTAAACTGACGTTACGATCTATACTGTATGGCTGTGTCAATACATTTTTCTCTTTGTTATGCCTTTACAAATCTATAATTGTCAGAAGTCAATAAATGGCCGGATTTGGCAAAGGGCCATTCATTGAGTAGGTTTGCTCTAGATAATTTACAAAAAATGTTGAGCACATTTATTAGAACGTTTGCAGAATATACTGCAAAGGTGCCCTGTCGTTTTTTGGGTTTTTCTTTCACTGTAGTGACGAACAAGAAGAAAGTATGGAAGCCTGTTTGAGATAGCCAAGTCAATATAATGAGATATTAAGTCAATATAATGAGATATTAAGTCAATATAATGAGATAACTAAGTCAATATAATGAGATATTAAGTCAATATAATGAGATATTAAGTCAATATAATGAGATATTAAGTCAATATAATGAGATAACTAAGTCAATATAATGAGATATTAAGTCAATATAATGAGATATTAAGTCAATATAATGAGATAACTAAGTCAATATAATGAGATATTAAGTCAATATAATGAGATAACTAAGTCAATATAATGAGATATTAAGTCAATATAATGAGATATTAAGTCAATATAATGAGATAACTAAGTCAATATAATGAGATATTAAGTCAATATAATGAGATATTAAGTCAATATAATGAGATATTAAGTCAATATAATGAGATATTAAGTCAATATAATGAGATATTAAGTCAATATAATGAGATATTAAGTCAATATAATGAGATAACTAAGTCAATATAATGAGATATTAAGTCAATATAATGATATATTAAGTCAATATAATGAGATATTAAGTCAATATAATGAGATATTAAGTCAATATAATGAGATATTAAGTCAATATAATGAGATAGTAAGTCAATATAATGTGATAATTAAGTCAATATAATGAGATAACTAAGTCAATATAATGAGATAGCTAAGTCAATATAATGAGATATTAAGTCAATATAATGATATATTAAGTCAATATAATGAGATATTAAGTCAATATAATGAGATATTAAGTCAATATAATGAGATATTAAGTCAATATAATGGGATGTTAAGTCAATATAATGAGATATTAAGTCAATATAATGAGATAACTAAGTCAATATAATGAGATATTAAGTCAATATAATGGGATGTTAAGTCAATATAATGAGATATTAAGTCAATATAATGGGATGTTAAGTCAATATAATGAGATAACTAAGTCAATATAATGGGATAACTAAGTCAATATAATGGGATAACTAAGTCAATATAATGGGATAACTAAGTCAATATAATGGGATGTTAAGTCAATATAATGAGATAACTAAGTCAATATAATGAGATAGTAAGTCAATATAATAACTTACATGATTTTTTAATTTTTTTTTCCTGTGGTGCAAACAGGCTTCCATAGTATGAGACTTGTAAGTAAGTCTGTAGTAATATTATTTTTATAAGCCTATAAGAGTGTAAACAGACTCTTAAAAACAAGTGAAATCCAAAATGGTAACTAAAAACGTAAGTAGAAAATGCTCTCAGGAAGGAATAAAGGATTTCTGATTCAGATTAATGACGCTCTGTAGGCTCTGTCTCCAGGATGTAGCCCAGCCCAGGTGACAAATCATCTAGAACAAAAGTTCATGGAAAATGCATTTTTGCCTAAGCATCCCCTGTCCCCACACCCCCAACCAATGCATTTTCTTTGGGAAGTTTTTGACCACACATGGATGTAAACATTTCAGGACTTGAGAAGACTTTGTACTAAAAACAATAGTATGTTTTACAGATAACGCATTTTGTTGAGAAACACTTGGTTAACTTTGGTTTGTTAAAAAGAAAACTTTTCAGGGCATCTTTAATGAAAAAATAATGCCTGTTGTACATAAGCAAACACAGAAGAGATGAAGGCAGGGATCACTGATTGTAACGTCTCCATGCAGAACCACAGCTGTCCCTTTACACCTTAAAAATGCATTGTGCTTGTACTCACGCTCAGCGATGACCATGGGGGGGTAGAACAGGAAGTATCCCACCAGCTCTGCGGTCAGCTGGTTGAGGAGGCCGCTGGAAATGGTCCCGTTGAGAATGGCGTCCTGGTTCTTCACCACGTACACCACGGAGACGGAGGGAGAGCCCGCCTCCTGGTACACACTCTGGATCTGAGGGCCATATTAGAATTATTATTCAACTGTTTTTTTTTAATGGCAAACACATTAAAGTAAAGAGACAGCATGAATCATTTAACCTCCATACAGAAATACAAAATGTTATGAAACCAAATGTCTATAAAGAATGCATGACAGAGCCCCAGACACAGCATGACACTTTGAATGAAAGTTTTTTTCTCTGATAAGACCTGCTCTGGAAAGAATGGGACTGAGTCACTGTTGTGTCTTCTCAAATGTGTTAGTTATGTTTATGTATGTTGTCTGTCATTTCCTGTTTTACCTCTTGTCTTTCATTTCAGGCCCTGTTTCTTCCTCCCCTTGTGTGTTTTTCCCGCCATCATCAGCGTCTGCCCCGCCCCTGATTGTTTCCACCTGTTCCCACTCACCCCATGTTTAAATAGTCCTGTCTCTCCCCTGTCCTGTGTCAGTTCGTCTTGTTTGTTTCTCCAAATGGTCGTGCCATGCCTCAGCTCAGAAAGGATCGCTTTCACTCATGTCAGGTTTTGTTGTTAATTTTGTAGGCTTAAGTTTTTCTTAAATTCTCTTTTTGTTATGCTTAGTTTTTTCCTCCTTGTGAGTGCTTTTTGTTTATGCCAGTAGTGATGGCAAAATGAAGCTTTGAATGAAGCATCGAACCACTTGGACAATTGTGTCGGAAATAGGTTCATTTCTCGAAGCTTCAGTTACAGCGACCTCTCCTGGCGAAGTGCAAGGCTGCAGTGGGTTTAACGTATCTTTGCCTTGAAAAATATTTGATGCACACACACACTAAGACTGAATATCATGTTCTATTTGCAATTAAAGATTGATAATTGTGTGTATTGGGTTATTGAGAAGAGACTAGAGAGTGCTGGAAAAATGTTTGGGAGGAGAGGGCCTTTTATCAGTTATTAAAGTATTAAAGTTGAAAAGCAATGATTAAAAGATCATCCATTCCGGGCTTTGAACCAGCTGCGCGGAGGACATCGCCGCATTCGGGCCGCCAGCGCTATCCACTGGGCTAACTATTCCTTAAACTATTGGACTGTTTTTATATTACTCATAATTGTCTTTTTGTTCACAACTTCTCCACATTTCAAAGTGTTTCCTGAACCAGAACGACCTATCTTTCTTCCTGGCTTGATCTATAATGATACAATTCAAATGCAATACCAACAACAACTCAACAGCAACAACGCAAACTACGACAACCCACACATTGCATATTGTTTAGAGCGGTTATAAAGTGTTGAAGCGCTCAAATTCGAAACTATTTCAACCTGTCACCTGTCAGAATCGAGACAAGGCAGTGCATTGAATCACGTGATTGGACGGTGAACCAGTGAGTTGATTTATTCAAGAAATGAAGCAGTTGCTGCTTCGGACGTCACATGTCACGTGATTTGAAGCAAGCCTCTATGGAATAGGAAGTCCAGGGTTGAAGCTCCGTTCGAAGCTTCAGTGTCAAACTGCCTTCACAATATGCAGGTACCTACTCTGTTAAGAGGGATTACCTGATCTTTGGAATTACAAAATACATTTAGTTACATTCAAGACTTTGTCTCTGGGTAGTGCATTTGGGTTCATCAGTTTGTATCGAGGTCGTGACAGAACGAACTGACCAAAAATGGACCCAGCCGACCCAAAAGCGCTCCAGACTGCATTGTTTGTCCAAGGCAGTTTAATTCACCAGCATCAAGAGTAAGAGGTTTGTCGGACCGCAAGGAGGGTTTTCAGACCACTGTAACCGCACAGGTCAATCAGCTGGTGACACAGCTTCAACAGATCCTCACCCGTCTAGAGACTCCAGATGTGCCGACTGCGCCACCTCCCGTCAATCCTGCAGCTGGCCAGGCCGAGGTTCGCTCAGCATTTGTTCCATTTCGGTTGGCATCACCAGAGAGGTTTTTCGGGGAGTCTGGAAACTGCAGAACGTTCCTGGTCCAGTGTGATCTACACTGTAAACACAATCCAGTGGCGTTTGTTTCTGAGGAAGCCAAGATCGCCTTCTTGGTCTCCCACCTCACCGGCAGAGCCGCGGCATGGGCCACGGCTGAATGGGCTCGAGACTCTCCCATATGCAGGTCGTATTCCGCTTTTTACGACACAATGAGCCGGGTGTTCGATCAGACTTCAACCTCCAGGCAGGCCACCCGGAGTCTTATGCAGATAAAACAGCACTCCTACCCTGTCATAGATTACGCCATAACATTTCGGACCGCAGCCTCAGACAGTGGCTGGAACACTTGATAGATGCGTTTATGAACGGACTGTCAGATCAAGTCATCTGGGTGGAATACTCCCACAATACTCTTCCCTCGGCTTCTACAGGTCTCTCCCCCTTCCAGTGCGCCTATGGATATCAACCCCCGCTGTTCCGAGCCAACGAGGAGGAGGTCAGAGTCCCGTCTGCGCACGCCATGGTCCGATGTTGTCGGAAGGTCTGGGCCGGAGCTCGGCAGGCACTCCTTCGGACATCCGCTAGGATGAAGGCAGCGGCAGATAATTCCCGCCGTGCGGCTCCCGTCTACAAACCGGGTCAGCGTGGCTGGTTATCCACTAAAGACCCACCCCTACATGTTCATTCCAGGAAGTTGGCACCAAGGTTCGCGGGTCCTTTCCCAATTCAGAACATTATTAACCCTGTCGCGGTGCGTCTCCGACTCCACAGGTCTCTCAAGGTCCACCCCATGTTCCACGTCAGCAAAATCAAGCCTGTTCAGGAGAGTGCCCTGGTTCCCGCCTCCAAGGCCCCTCCACCACCCCGGGTCAGGAAGCTACTAGCGGTCCGCAAATGGGGCCAAGGACATCAATACCTGGTTGAATGGGAGGGATACGGTCCTGAGGAGCGCTTATGGGTAGCTCCCACACTTATCATTGATAAGACTCTGATCAGGGACTTCCACGATCGTCGTCCTGATCAGCCTGGGCCGTCAGGAGTCGTCCCTAGAGGGGGGGGGGGGGGGGGGGGGGGTTTGCTTAGTTTTTTCCTCCTTGTGAGCACTTTTTGTTTATGCCAGTACCTACTCTGTTAAGAGGGATTACCTGATCTTTGGAATTAAAAAATAAATGTTGTTACATTCAAGACTTTGTCTCTGGGTCGTGCATTTGGGTTCATCAGTTTGTATCGAGGTCGTGACAGTCACCATAGTAAAGTGGATTATGATACGAGTAATTCCCATCCCTGTTCCTCCATGAGTGTTAATATTTCAGAGGAGAGGATGAATTATGAATGGAGCCTATATCTGCCTCTGCTGGCTGAGACCTACTTTATGATTATGATGGTGTGTGTGTGTGTGTGTGTGTGTGTGTGTGTGTGTGTGTGTGTGTGTGTGTGTGTGTGTGTGTGTGTGTGTGTGTGTGTGTGTGTGTGTGTATGTGTGTGTGTGTGTGTGTGTGTGTGTGTGTGTGTGTGTATCCTGCAGTCATGAGAGTACCTTGACAGTCATAGAAAGAGACAGAACATTAGAACAACGCAGCAGAGAACAGAAGAGCTGAATGAGATTAAACATAAAAGGGGGGAATGAGCTTTGATTGTGTCTCTGGAAACAAAATTCATTATATCATCGTCTAATTGCAATTTGCCTCCAACTAGCTGACTAGTCTGACCTTTATTGAATAATTATAGAGCCATGTTAAGATTTATATGTGTTAATTAGCAATAAAGCAGAGCAACAGTGGTCGAAATGTAGCAGGTATGTAAAAGAGTGTTGTAAGTGTCCAGAATCATTAGCAGAGATATGTTGTTCACATTAGCCTGATCACATGCAAATATGACATGTTTGGCTCTCTGAATCAAGCCCTATAAATATCCTCTGTAGCCCACCTCCACAGTGAGCCTGCTGTAGGTCTCTAGCACTTTGTCCTGAGCCTCGTCGTAGGCGTTTTCCAGCCTCTGCTCCAACATCTGGACGAAACTGCAGGAGTAGATGTTATCTGTCGGGCCGACGAACCTCAAAACTGTGGGGGAATGATTGGAAAAAGCAATATTAGGGATTAAAGAAAACAAAGAGACAGAAAAAAGACAATTACTACACTCTAATCGATCCTTTGTGGTCTCTAAATGTTAATTGAACAAGCAATGGGTGTGTCGATTTTTGAAAAGTAGAATAATTTACAATAATACTTAGAGATTAAAGACGTAAAATAAAGCATGACACAAAGATTTAGTGAAGCACTCTTTAGTGCACCAGTCAATCATTAAAATAAATGTAAATCCCTGATCAAATCTACGTTGGAGAGTCTTGAACATATTGGCTTCAGTGACTGTAATATTGTGCTCAATGTCTGTTTCGTATAGTATCGTTTCGTATCGTTTCGTTTTGTATCGTTTCGTATCGTTTCGTATCACATCAAATCGTATTATATTGTATTTTACGTATCAAATTGTTTCATATTGCATTGTATTATATGGAATTGTATCGCATGGAACCGTATCATATTATATCGTATCGTTTTGTGTTATTTCCTTGTTATTACATGACTTATAATACCTGTAAAAAAATATGTTTTGTGTTTTGGGCAGAGTACATGTATGTATGGATAAACCAAGTCAATAAATAAAAAGTAGAAAAAACAATAATATACAGTTGTTAAACCTCTCCTTTGAAGCATATACATTGTATGATCCTTCTAATACCCCCAAACCATGAGTTATGAATGTAAGTAAACAATCTAAAGGCTATAAAGAAGCTTGACTGATATATAAAGTACTGCGAAAGACTGAACTTTTTTTGGCAGGAGAACCAGGACGAAAGTAAAAAGGCATTTTCCTCCAAGCCCATACAGCTTTGACATGCTTTATTTTTAAACACGTACAGCCTTCAACACTCACCAGAATTGGAAAATAGAGATGTTTTGGATGCGATAAGTACATTTTGAAAGGACATACAGGATTTAATGATCATAGCCATTTTCTTTTTGTGTTCTTTTGAAATGTAGTTTATCTAAAAAGTGTTATATGCACTTTGTCCCCACTCTCCCCTATATCACTATTGTTATTATCAGTTTAAAGAATTTGGTAGCAAATGCATCAATAGCAACATAACTAGAAAAGGAAAAGAGAAACGATTTAGAAACTCCACAACACTCTATCATCCAGCAGTATGTGGAATCTGTATCTGTTTTAGGCATTAATGAAAGAATTGCTCCAGATAGACGCTTCCTGTGTGACGATAAACCTCAGCAGTGAAAAGAGGATTATCTCCACTATCTGGAATTAGAACAACTAAAATAGTCCTCGCCATTCCGTACTGTGGCAGCAGGGTAAACAATATTGAGTCCATCAGCAGATTATAGAGGATGTTATTAATGTTGTCTCAGTCCTTTTTATTGTAGTCACCCTCCATTCTCTCCCCGTCTCCTCTTTTTTAAAACCCCTCTAAAGGACGGAGATAGGAGCAGAGGAACAATATTGTGACCTAAATTCATACGTCGTAATACTTCATCTCCAAAAAAAGGCGATACGATTCTTTCACATCTTTCACTGGTCTCATAGTCTGCTACACATTGCTGGCACAAACAGCGTTGACCCAGTTGATAATCTTATGCAAATTGGGCTGTGGATAGTGAATTGGTTTATACTAGAGTATTTATGGTTTATGAGATGAACATGCCCAGAAAGGGATTTTTATTCTCGCCTAAAGTGCCTACTTTATACACAGCCGCACATTAACCTGGGAATAGGTTTTACTGCAGTGTACATCACTCTACAGGCGAGGAAATGTGTCATTTGGAAATGTACCATAGCGCAGTTGGGATTACAGTAAATTGACATAGCACAGTCATTGATGGTTTCCAATTTGTGATTAAAGCCACTATGTTGAGGATTTGTGAATGTCTGAATATGGCAACACCCGGTGGTAGTAATATCAAAAGTCCCGACTGCACACATGGATCTAATATATAATGCTGTGAAAGCAATTCATAAATTGCTGCAATTTTCACAACTGCTCTCTTGTTTTTCTAAAACATCAGTTATAAGAATAATTTAAAGCAATAATTGTAAAATCAGCTCATAAACACTTGGCTATTCACACATCCAGCAGAAAGAGCTACATAAGCAATCATTTGGAGTCTGCTCAGATAAGTTTAGTATAAATATACCCTTTTGCTCTGCTTGCTCTCTAAAAAACAATAAGTGTTTTGTTGGCTGCTAGAAGTCAGCTCTATGTTCACCAGCTGACTGTTAACCATTTTGACTAAAAACAGATACCTGTTGCTGCTTAAAACACGGTTAATGAGCGGGAGTAAACATTAAACAGGCCCTATTATGCTTTAGGGATTTCTTCCTCTCCTGTAGTGTGTTATATAGGTTTTTGTGCCTGTAAATGGTCTAACAAAAAGTTATCTCCCACACACTCCCCGCCCTGCCCCAAACGATTTGAGTCTGGATTGGACTCCTTTTGACTTCCGTAACACTTAGTTATGTGTCGCCTCTATTTCCGAGGCTTTTCTATTTGCACAACACAAGAGGTGCTGCAGCATAGGCAGTATGATAATGTTCAAGAGCTTTTTGAACATTAAAGCATGGAAACATGTCACAGTAGAGACAGAGATAGAGTAAATACAAATATGAACCTGAAAATGAGCATAACAGTGCCACTCTAAGGTTGCACCCAATAAACCAAAACAAATAGCTGAAAAACACTCAAACCCAAAACTGTGGAGCTGCTTGATTATTCTCTCTGGGTTATAAATTTAGCTTGTATGAAATAGAATACAGATATTTTGTAAATACACACAGTGACTTTAACTCAATCAGTAACACTCTACCTAACTTTAGTGAGCTCATGCAAACTTGAAAACTGGCTCATCTTGAATTGTAAAATAGAAAAACAATTCTCAGGTAGACAAGTTAAGTGTTCACAACCTGCATGTGTATCTTTTAAACAGCAATTTGTTAATTGCCCTGATTCTCCTACCCTTGTTCCCACAAGACTCGGTTTAGTTGCGTGTGTGTTCGCCGCTGAAATGTGTTTCTTTTAAGAGGCTTAAGAGGCTGACTAAAAGAATGGACAATTTGCCTCTGCAATCATGGAAGTTTGTATGGGATTTAGGGTATCAGAGAAGAGTAAAGGAGAGCAGACATGTAATCAGAATTTTCTAATTTCGTCTCCGCTCTTCTCTTCCCCTATGTCTCCCTCCCTGAACTCTCATTGTATTTTCGATTTCCCTGCTCTCCTTCTGCTCACTGCAGAATCCTCCACTTTGTATGTTCAAGGTTCTTTATTTGTCAAACGAACATAGCTACAGTGTAGTTTTGTCGATGAAAATCTTGTATCACAGGCTTCTCCAACAGTGCAACACAGATAAACAGAAAAATATAGTGCAAGTAAATAGTAAATACAAGAAGAAAAATTGTTTAAAAAAGTGAAATAGTGCAATACGAGTGTATATGCAAGTCATTGAAATATGAAATATTAAGCAAATAGATAAATAATTTTTAAGTAGCAGCCAGATTAATATTAGGGATGTTGTTTCAACAGTTCAGTTCAGTCTTATTGCCTGCGGAATGAAGCTGTCTCTGAATCTGGTGGTTTTAGTCCGGATGCTGCGGTAGCACCTGCTAGACGGCAGCAGACAGAACAGTTTGTGGCTGGGGTGATGGGGGTCTTTTATAATCCGGAGGGATTTCTTCCTGAGCCGCTGGGAGTAAAGATCCTCCATGGATGGCAGCTCCATCCTGGTGATGTGCTGTGCAGTTTTCACCACCCTCTGTAAAGCCTTACGATTGAGGGCGGTGCAGCTGCCGTACCAGGCCGTGATGCAGCCAGTCAGGATACTCTCTATGGTGCACCTGTAGAAGTTGCAGAGTATCCTGGAGTCCATGTTGAACCTCCTCAGCCTGCGGAGGAAGAAGAGCCGCTGTTGAGCTTTCTTGGTGATGGTGGTGGTGTGAAGAGTCCATGTCAGGTCCTCAGTGATGAGTCCATGTCAGGTCCTCAGTGATGTGGACCCCGAGGAACCTGAAGCTGCTAACTCTCTCCACTGTAGTCCCATTGATGGCGATGGGGGCGTGTCCCTCTCTCTGCTGCTTCCTGTAATCCACAATCAGCTCCTTTGTTTTGCTGACGTTGAGATGGAGGTTATTGTCCTGGCATCAAGATGTCAGGTTTTCGACCTCCTCTCTGTACGCCGTCTCGTCGCCGTCGGTGATCTGGCCGATGACGGTCGTGTCGTCAGCAAACTTCACGATGGTGTTGGAGCTGTGTGTGACCACGCAGTCGTGAGTGAACAGGGAGTAGAGGAGAGGGCTGAGCACGCAGCCTTGAGGGGCTCCGGTGTTGAGGATCAGGGTGGAGGATGTGATGTTTCCCACCCGCACTGCCTGGGGTCTGCCCGTCAGGAAGTTCAGGATCCAGTCACAGAGGGAGCTGTTGAGCATGAGCTTGATGACCAGCTTGGAGGGCACAATGGTATTGAAGGTTGAACTGTAGTCAATGAACAGCATTCTCACATATGTGATCCTCTGGTCCAGGTGTGAGAGGGCAGTGTGGATGGTGAGGGCTATGGCGTCGTCTGTGGACCTGTTTGCTCTGTAGGCAAACTGCAGGGGGTCCAGAGAGTCAGGGAGGGAGAAGGTGATGAAGGTTTTGACTAACCGCTCAAAGCACTTCATCATTATTATTATTATTCAAGGGCGGTGGTGGCGAAGTCCATAGGGACTTGGCTTTTCAACTGGAAGGTCACCAGTTCAAGTCCCAGAAAGACCACCGAGGTGCCCCTGAGCAAGGCACCGTTCCCTACACTGCTCCCTGGGGCCGTACATAATGGCAGCCCACTGCTCCTAACACTAGGATGGGTCAAATGCAGAGAAACCTTTTTGTTACATAGAACCTGTACTACGTAGTGACAATAAGTTCAATAAACAACAATAAACAATGAACAATACATCTTCTTCTATTATGATGGAAGTGAGTGCTACTGGACGGTAGTCATTGAGGCTGGTGGTTTTAGTCTTTTTGGGGACAGGAACGATGGTGGAGTGTTTGAAGCATGTGGGGACTACAGACTGCAGCAGGGACCTGTTGAAGATGTATGTGAACACCTCAGCCAGCTGAACTGCACACACCCTGAGAACACGGCCAGGGATGCCATCAGGTCCAGGAGCCTTGTGTGGATTATCCCTTTTAAAGGATTTGCACACATCTGCCCTGTTTAAAACAAAAGGGCAGGGCTCCTGAACCTTCTCTGCACCCCCAGCCTGGCTGCTCTCAAATCGTGCAAAAAAAAAACTGTTCAGATCATCTGGGAGAGATGCGCACGCAGACACTCCCGCAGCACCCCCCGCTGCTCCTTTGTAGTCTGTCATTGTTCTTAGTCCCGCCCACATGTTCCGGGTGTTACAGCCTTTGAAGTCAGATTCCACCTTGTCTTTGTATTGTCTCTTTGCATTGCTGATTGCTCTCCGGAGATCCTAGAATTGATTTAGGAATGTTCGTACAGAAACCTTCGGTACCACGTCATCGATGCATTTCCCAATGTAGCAGATGACCGTATCCGTGTGTGTGTTGATGTTGTTGTCCTCAAACACACTCCACTCCGTAGATGCAAAGCAATCCTGCAGAGCTGAATCTGACTCCTCACTCCATCGTGTAGTGTCTTTGTTACTGGTCTGTCCCTTTTAAGTTTCTGCCTGTAAGCAGGCAGCAGCAGCAGCAACAGCAGCAGCCAGCCAGCCAGCCAGCAGCAGCAGCAGCAGTGAGATATGGTCTGATTTGCCGTGTCCATGTCGAAAAGGGGAATAAACATGGTCCAGTATGTTTCCCCCGCGCGTCTGGCAGCTGATGTGTTGGTAGTAGGCCTACTTCGGCAGGACCTTCTTCATGTTAGCGGTGTTAAAATCCCCGGCCACAATGAACGTCGCCTCTGGCCGTGAAGTCTCGGTTTTGTCGATAATCCCAAAACAGCTGACCGAGTGCCGTGTTGTTGTGGGCGAGCGGCGGAATATACACTGCTGTAATCACAACAGATGTAAATTCTCTCGGCAGGTGAAAAGACCGGCATGTGATCATGAGGTGCTCTAAATGAGCGGAACAGTGCGAATAAATAATCCTCACATCTGTACACCAGTTCTTGTTAATCATGATACACACACCGTCTCCTTTACTTTTCCCCGAGTTAACTGTTCCTTCCTGGCGGAAAATAGTGAATCCGTCAGGAACAATGGCCGGGATAGCGGGGTTTAGCCAAGTCTCAGTGAGAATGAACACGTTACAGTTCTTAATGTCCCGTTGAAAAGCAATCCGACTTCTGAGTTCATCTAGTTTATTTTCAATCGATTGAACATTAACCAGAAGAATACTCGGAAAATGGGGTCGGTTTCCTCGTTTTCTCAGTCTGACCAGCAGCCCGGCACGGGACACCCGCTTGGTCTTCTTCTTGCGTCTCTCAGGTAGGACAGCAACAGGTAGCCATGGCGGATCTCCATTGTCTGTCGGTGGGCTGTTGTCCACAAGGTTTCTGATGTGAAGAAGTTCCTCTCTGCTATATTGTATAGCAGAGTTGGTGCGGTCGTCTTAAATATTGCGAACCATGTTAAAAGCAGACGGCAAAAAGTAAATAAACACTGAAAAAATGGTCAAAGTTGGAGAGGAGCCAAAAGACAATGCGGCCATCTTCACCCGCGCATTTTGGCATCTACAATTACCATTTTTGCTGGATACTGTTATGTAAACATTGGTCTATCTTAACTTATTCCACGGTGGCCGACAGCGGCAAACGCACTACAATGGCCCAAAACTCAAAACATCCATCCATCCATCCATCTTCTCCCGCTTATCCGTGGTCGGGTCGCGGAGGTAGCAGTTCCAGCAGAGAGCCCCAAAACGTTCCTTTCCCTGGCCACATCAACCAGCTCTAACTGGGGGATCCCAAGGCGCTCCCAGGCCAGCGAAGAGATATAATCCCTCCACCTGGTCCTAGGTCTACCCCTCGGTCTCCTCCAAGCTGGACGTGCCTGGAATACCTCCCTAGGGAGGCGCCCAGGTGGCATCCTTACTAGGTGCCAAAACCACCTCAACTGGCTCCTTTCGACGCAAAGGAGGAGTGGTTCAACTCCCTCCCGGATGACTGAACTTCTCACCTTATCCCTCAGCCACCCTGCGGAGTAAACCCATCTCGCTTGTATCAGCGATCTCGTTCTTTCGGTCATGACCCTTCCTTCAACTCGATTTTGACAGGATAACAACTGGTGACTTCTAGAATTGTGTGAGTAACATTCTGTTTTTAGACTTCTCTGTTTCAGTGTGTGTACTCTGTATAAATACACCACCCCGGTCTGCCACTCCTTCGGTACTGTTTCCGACTTCCACGCAACGTTGATGAGACGTGTCATCCATGACAGTTCCTCAACACCCAGAGCCTTCAGCATTTCTGGGCGTACTCCAGCTATGCCTCTACCATAGAGAGCGGAGTTGTCGGGTTCAGGAGTTCCTCAAAATGTTCCTTCCAACGCCCTATCAGTTGAGGTCAACAGCGTCCCATCCTTACGGCCCGTCCACACAGCGGCGTGCGTTGTCACTTGCCAGCAGGCATGTCTGAAGCTAGACCAACAACCAATCACCTGAATCTCCTGCCCCGGACACACAAGCAGCGGTTTGATTGGCTAGAGCTTGTACTGGCATATGATTCGATTGGCTGACGCTTCTGTCGAAGCTTCAAAAGTTGAACATTGCTCAACTTTTGCAGCGAGCACCGCGAGAACAGCTACGCTTTGCTCCCACAATGCAGTTCGGCGATGCGTGACGTCACCCCATTCAAAGTGAATGGGCAGAAGCGTTGAAGCTTCAACGCATGCCGCTGTGTGGACAGGCTGTTACTGTACACAGCTTAGATGGTTCTCTGCTTCCCCCTCCTGAGGTGTCGGACAGTTTTCCAGAATAACTTTGGTGCCGCCCGAAAGTCCTTTTCCATGGCTTCTCCGAACTTCTCCTACACCCGCTGCTTTGCCTCGGCCAAGGCCGAGGCTGCTGCCCTTCGGGCCTGTCGGTACCTTGCAACTGCCTCGGGAGTCCCCTGGGATAACATATCCCTGAAGGCCTCCTTCTTCACTCGGACAGCTTCCCTGTCCACCAGGAGGTTCGAGGGTTACCGCCCCTTGAGGCACCTAAGACCTTGAGACCACAGCTCCTCGCCACGGCTTCGGCAATAGAGGCTTTGAACACCGCCCACTCTGGTTCAATGTCCCCAGCCTCCACAGGGATGCCCGAAAACTTATGAGCATCTGTATGTTCGAACATGGTGTTTGTTATGGCCAATCCATGACTAGCACAGAAGTCCAGTAACAAACCACCACTCCGGTTCAGATCAGGGGGGCCGTTCCCCCCAATCACGCCACTCCAAGTGTCTCCATCATTCATTTCATTTCATTTAAAACCTTTATTTAGACGGATAAATCCCATTGAGATCATTGATCTCTTTTTCAAGGGAGACCTGCTCAAGTAGTTCCACATGAAACATAAATAGAACAACAAAAGGACATCATACAGCATCATTTACAAAATTATCCACATAAACAGGTACCTATAGCTTCCGATTGAGTAGCATCCAACCGAGCTTTAAAAACATTTAGTGGCACCAGATTGTTCAGTTTCCATTTAATTTGCAGACTATTCCAAGACAGAGGAGCTGCACATCTAAAAGCTGTCTTCCCTAAGACAGTCCTAGCAGTTGGCACATTTAATAAAACCACAGCATTCGATCTCAGGCAGTAGCCACTTACAATTTTCCGTGAGATCAGGGAGCAGATATAAGATGGAAGTTTCCCTAACATGGCTTTGTATATAAAAATGTACCAGTGATTGAGCCTCCATCATTGCCCATATGTGCGTTGAAGTCTCCCAGCAAGACTAAGGAGTCCCCTTCAGGAGCCCCATACAGGATTCTTTCCAGGGTCTCCAAGGAGGCCGAATACTCTGAACTGCTGTTTGGTGCGTAAGCACACACATCAGTCAGAGTTACCCCCCCCCATAACCTGCAGGGATAGGGAGGCGACCCTCTCGTCCACTGGGGTAAACTCCAACAAAGAGGCACCCAACCGGGAGCTTGTGAGTATCCCCACACCCGCCCGGTGCCTCACACCTTGGGCAACTCCGGAGAAGAATAGAGTCCAACCCCTATCCAGAAGTAAGGTTCCAGAGCCCACGCTGTGCGTAGAGGTGAGCCCAACCAGATCCAACTGGTAACGCTCCACCTCCCGCACAAGCTCCGGCTCCTTCCCCCCCAGAGAGGTGACGTTCCACATCCCCAAAGCCAGCTTCTGTCGCCCGGGTCTGGTCCGTCGAGACCTTCTGCTTTCACTGCCACCCTTCTGGCAACGCACCCGACCCCATCGCTGTTTCCCATAGGTGGTGGGCCCGTGGGACGGAGAAGCGGAGGTGTTGCCCACGTTGCCTTTTCGGGCTGTGCCTGGCCGGGCTCCGTGGCAAGCCCGGCTACCAGACGCTCGCTGACGTGTCCTCCTTCTGGGCCTGGCTCCAGAAGGCGACCCCGGGCTTCCTCCGGGCCAGGTATCCTCACTTTGTGTGTTGTCTTTCCCCTTGCCTGAGATCGATTTGCCATGGGAGACCCTACCAGGAACACAAGATTCCAGACAACACAGCCCCCAGGTTCATCAGGGCACACAAACCTCTCCACCACGGTAAGGTGCTGGTTCTTCAGAGAGGAAACAATTATGCAAATATAAAAACTCAAATGTGCCAAGACACATTCAAATGAAGAAACATTTCACCAACTTGAACGTCAACGTCAAAACGCTGCAAACACAACATGCTGCAAGAAGCACAAAACACAACATAAACTGGGACACTGAAAAGTGACGCACACAGCTGGGACCGGAGCACTTGTTGACGTTCAGGGATTATAAAGTATGCCAATTGTCACTGTCAATGGAAGAGTTGGTCTGTTTTATAATTTTATAATGCATATATATAATTAGAAATGTCTTGTCAGTATATTTGAAATGACTACGTTAGCTAGCTAGCTTACAGCTGAGCTGCAATAATATCAGAAGTAATCTTGTGATCACATTGTTAAAATAAGCCAATAAAATTTACATTTTCGGTAAATTTCCACTGAAAGTGTCAATTGGCCAACTTTATTATCATTAATCGTCAACAAGCGCTCCGGTCCCAGCTATGCGCATCACTTTTTAGTGTCCACAGCTCAGTTCGTGCTTATTTAATTAGTTTTTTAATTAGTTTTCGTTTATGCAGTGCTTTCAGTTAATGCTGCGGATGTTTGTCAAGCTGGTGTAGATGTTTTCCATTTGCATGTTTTTGCACATTTGTATTTTTATATTTGCATAGTTTTATTAAACTGCAGTGTGTTCCCCCTGATATTAGTGTTTTGGATCATTTTGGCACGTTTGCACCAGACGGCCACTGTACATTATAATCAGGGTTCATCACCTGTTTTCAGCTGCAGGTGGATGCTCGGAGCAGGCATCCAGGTTGCCACAGGAACCAGAACGGCCTTAACCAATGGGGTGTGCTGCCTGATGTCCGACAGCAGCTTGTCGAAACCGTAGATGTGCAGCGCCTCCACCACCAGGGAGGATATGTAGACGGTTTTGCCACTGGTCACGTGGTAACCTAACGTCACGTTGTGGGGGCTGCAGTCGTCGTGTTCCACCTGTGAAAGAGAGAAGGTCATATTCAAGTCTTTTTTTTGCTTCCCTATCACCTGTTATTTCAAAAGAGGCTGTTTACAAAAGAGGCTGTTTACATGTATCCTAAAGACACAGTGTTTGTCTAGAGGATTTGTGTTCTTATATTTCAAAGCACATACACTACAAAACGGTATCAGAGAAGAAATCAGATCCAGGTATAACAGGTGTATCTTTTCAAATACATGCTGCACTAGCTATGTGTTTAGAATACACATGCATCATACTGAGGAAATGTATAATCCCTGTTTGTTTTTTAAATTAAATGCAAATATGTCTCCAGGGTATATTTTAGCTCCAGCCTGCACAGTGATAAATCTGGCCAACTGTGTCCTGGAAAAACCCAGAGACAACAATCGGTGGTGAGTCAAGGCTCGTATTTCTGGAGCCAAACACCGCCCACCTTCCTCTACCCTCCACCTGTATCCTCTCTGGGCAGCAGGGGCTGTTGTTACTATGGCTCTTTCCTCAGGCTCCTTTCCTTCTCCTCTCTTTTCCTTTACACTCTCCTTACCTACCGTCTCTCCCTTCTTTCCTCCTTCCTATCTCCTCTCCTACACTTTCTTCTCCTCTCTTCTCATCCTGTCCTCCCTCCTATGCTTTCCTCCTTCCTATCCTTTCCTCCTCTCTTCTCCCCCACTCTTCTCTGCTTTCTTCTACTCCCTTCCTCCCGTATTCTTTCCTCTAACACCCTTCCATCACCTATCTTTGCCTCACCTCTCCCCAGGCTTATCTTTTTTTAGTAAAGACTCATCCCTGTGTTTATTATTCTCTTCCCTAACAATTATAACTCATCCTACAGGTATGTAGCATCCATAACTGGTTGATAAACTGCCAATAGATGTCAGCATATAATTATATATGTTTTGGTTAATTCAAACACATTTGAAATAAATCCTCTAAGGGACTTGTACATGATTGTAATATGTGCTAAAACTATAATAAGCCTGTATGAATATTTTTAAATTAATACATGCTTTACTTCAGTTCTTACTTTCTGTATATTTACAATAGTTTATAAAAAGTAAAAATAGTTATATTATTTGCCCCTTTGGTACATCTTATTTCCTCTTATTGTGTTCTGTTTAAACCGTTGCCTTTTAACCAAGTCTGTCAACGTTAATGTGTTAACTCTCTTGTCGATTGAATCTGGAAACCTGGAAATATATTTAGTATAAATAAATATATATTATAAATATATAACCTTAAAAATAAATCAACGCAAATTATTTACATTACCATGTTGGACACAAAGGAAAGTCATTTTGATATTTTGACAAACCATGCACCAGTTTCTTGAAGTTGCACAGTGTGAGATATTGGACCGAGTCACCACTGTGGGAACAGATAGTGCTCAGAGTATGATAGCAGCAGAGATAATATAGTATGTCCTGTGTAGCGCACATTACACAGAGGGTGATCACAGCGACTTTGTTGATGCTTTTGCTAAGTGTCTGAAAATTGTTGGACTTCCTGCAAGTAATTCAGAAATCATGGTATAAGAAAGAAAACCCTCAGATTTATCTTACCAGTTTGTCAAGCATTTATTTATTACAACACCTAACATGTATTTGTTTTATACCCCAAACACAAGTACAGTATATACTGGTATTTAAAATGATGATTAATCACAGATTATTATTATGATTAGGGCAATTACGTTTTTCAATAGACAGCACTACTTATCAAACAAGGCAACCAATTGTTCAGTTGTGCGACACATTAAATACAGCTGCATGCTAAAAGACACGCTGTCTGAAAGTTTCTCTGTCTGCTGAAGACAAAAGTAGCCCATAACCAATTCCTCAAAACACTACCTACTTCCTAAAGCTCTGGACAGTCAGTTTTATAACTATCTGTTGTCACTGCTGTCTATCAATAGACTGATCCAGATTGTAAAATAATAGTCTACATTATCTAAAGGAGAGGATGAGAACTGTGTGTGTGTGTGTGTGTGTGTGTGTGTGTGTGTGTGTGTGTGTGTGTGTGTGTGTGTGTGTGTGTGTGTGTGTGTGTGTGTGTGTGTGTGTGTGTGTGTGTGTGTGTGTGTGTGTGTGTGTGTGTGTGTGTGTGTGTGTGTGTGTGTGTGTGTGTGTGTGTGTGTGTGTGCGTGCGTGCGTGCGTGAGTGCGTGCGTGCGTGCGTGCGTGCGTGCGTGTGTGTGTGTGGCAGGGGAGTAGATGAAAGTGGACTGGTGCTTAGAGACACTGAGTCACTCCCGGTGCAGGCTCACAAACAACTGGATAAAAATAGCAGGAGCAAGCATAGGAAGACAGACAGACAGCGGGATGAAGAGAGACAGGTGGGCAGACAGGGAGGCGGGCAGGCTCAACAGGAAGACTGACGAACAGGAGAGACAGACAGGTTGGCAGGGAATCAATCGGATTAAACCAAGGGAGCTCACTGAGAGGGGAGATCATGGAGGAGGGGAGCAATAGGAAGAATGTAAATATTGAGGAAGAGCGCGAAAGAGAGAGATCATTGGAGATGAGAGAGAAGATTCGCCGTCCTGTTATCTGCGGGTCAAATTTGACCAGTTTCTATATATTTTTACGTCATCAACCACAGGTTAAAGGAGCCCTATTCTTCTTATTTTCAGGTTCATATTTATGTTGTGTGTCTCTACTGTGACATGTCTCCATGCTTTAATGTAATCTCTTAGTTTTTCTCATACTGCCTGTGCTGCAGCACCTCTTTTCACCCTCTGTCTGAAACAATATCAACTTTATTTATATAGCACCTTTCATGCAAGATGCAGCCCAAACTGCTTTACAGATACAAAATAAAGATGGACGAACATCATTAAAAACAAACAGAAAAGTGTTATATCACAGAACAATAAAACAATAGAACATGAATAGTGATACAACAAAAATTACCCCAAATTAAAAATATATGTCTTCAATGTACTTTTAAAAACTCCAATGGAGTTTGCTGTTCTAAGATCCAGATTTCTTGTGTCATACTTTCGGTACTCCTAAAAGAAATGCATTGGAGGATGTGAGTGTCCTTAATACTAGGTTCTTTGCAAGAAAAATGTAAGATCATTTCCTCTGATTTGAACTAAAGTTAAAATAATACATTGTTTTGCCTTTTTTTACCAACAAAATAAGGTTTGATTTGGCTTTTAATGGAGGTCTATTGACCATTAATGCCAAAAACAAAAGCTTGTAGTAATGATTGAGAATGAAGTTGAAAAATAATGTAATAGAGGTTGGATAATCAAAAGGAAAACATCCTGCAACGGAATATAAACATTACTCAACTGCAGTGCTCTGATGCAGGAAGAAAGGGAAAGAATAATTTATTCTGGATTTATTTTCCATTATCGTGTTTGTGTAATAACCTCTCTAAGTAAACACCACCTGACTATTCAACAGGTTATTTCTATTCAGACTCCAACTCTGCATTAGTCACCTCTTATTTCTCCTCTAGCACCATTCAGATAAGTCGTTGTGTGGAGAATGAGCAAGAAAATGATGAATACTATAGAGTATTGTGAAGGGCACGCTGAACAATAGGATATCTACACACATGCAGCCAAATGTTATTTAAAGTGGACCTATCATGCTATATTTGAATAATATATTGTAGGGCCATACCTATATAAAACATGTCTGTGAAGTTTTTATTTCAAAATACCAAACAGATGATGCATTTTAGCCATGCCTCATTTTGCTCTATTTGCTGTATTCCAGCCCTGTTTTTGCAAGGGCTGATTCTGTGGCAAATGAGCTGCAGCTGACCACGCCCCCCTGCAAAGGAGGGGGGCGAGGCACGAGTGTCATGTTACCATGCTGTTGCCATGCCACGGCAACCTCTCATTCCCCTGATAGGCGGAGCGTTACCGCCCACTATTTCGGGCTGACGTTGGGTCGGATGGAATCTGTATCCGCTCGTTGTAGCCCCATTTTTAAAAGATTTGGGTATGGAGGGATGTATTTTCTGACACTTGGTGAGTTCCCTGGAACACCGGGGACACATATTCATGTATAAAAGACTTACAAAAGTGCATTTTGCATGATAGGTCCACTTTAAAGATTAGATTTTCTTATTATCATCAGAAAGGAAAGCACTTTACTGAGTTTAGAGAAGCGGGTGGACCCCGGTGATCATTTAATTTACACCAAGAGCATAAAGACCTGTTGGAGTAGGAAGTGAGTGATCTTGATCAGTCAACTCTATACTTTCTATACACAAATAACTGCATGTAAGATGTGCTTAGTGGTCAAACACATTTTATCTCCCAACCTCGTCGAAAACTGCGGCTTTGTTAGCTTTAAATAGGTACATCTGTAGCTTCTGTTTCAAACCTGTAAGGGATGGTGCTTTTCTCCTACATTGTGTCTTTTCCACATTTACCTTTGCGAGAACAGGACACAAGGAAGTTGGACGTTAAAGCTATTTTTGTTAGGCCAAAATGTTGTACTTCAACTGTCAAGTCAGTCATGTGATGCCATTGGGCCCAAAAATATGTTTTCCCATTGACTTACATTGGGAAAGCCACGTCTGTAAATCATCTGACATTTTTTATTTAGGGAAACCAACTTCATAGATGGAACATTTGAATAGTCCTAATCTAAATCATAAGGGTCTAGAAATCGTGAAAATAGCTGAATTTTGAATTATGTAACCTCTTGAGCGAGTCAAGACCGGCCGTCACGGAGCAGATTGAAGGTGGGGCATAAGGAAAACGTGAGTGTGCATGCTTTATAGGCCCTGTGGATGCGGAGTATTGCAGGAAGATCTAGGGAAGATCCGGGCATTTTGGTCTCAGGCCAAGGAGTCAGGCCGTTTTGGCTTCATACTCCATTCAACGCAACAAAACTACTTGATAAGTTTAAGGCAACAAAAGTGCTGGGTTCGTCTTAGGAAGAGGCTGTGGATCTGGCTAAAAAAGACATTAGTTACATAAAAAAAACTGGTTTGTAGTTACTATATCTAAGCCTGTAAGACACTTACCTGGGCGTAGGCTGTGGAGTCATTCAGCGCTCTCTGCAGGGCGTGGCTCAGTCCTTTAGAGAGATTCTGTTTCAGGATCAGATCCAGGCGGTTCCTACGCAGCTCAATGGAGAGAACTGTGGAGGAAGAAATTACAAAAGAAATGTAAGCTTTATACGTGTTGATATTTTGCGTGTTCATATTCTGTGACAAATCTTACATCGACAATAGGGAATCAGGAGCTTGTCTGTTGGTTAAATGTTGCAATTTTGCATCTATTGCCAACCTTAGTGAAGTCGTTAGTACAGTAGTATCAACCCATCTCTCTGTGTAATAAAGTGAACAATCTCCAGCCTCATATTTATAGAAGTGTTTATGTCCGAGGAAGATCTGCCCCTTGCTTTGGTTTTAATGAATTTGCATGTAATTACATCTATATAATAGCTGCTTTGTGCCTTCGCTTCTGAAATCCCTGTATCATTGCTTTAAATAACATTTTCCATCAAAATTACACCAGCATGCCCTTACATACTGTAACGTTAAGAACATTGTAGGTAAAAACTACCTGCCCTAGCTTTAGATTTTAGGCATTCATCTAACAAATATTTAACTGATATTTATTGCCTCACAAGTCTAGTGTTCTACTTGCTGTTTATCATAGACACCTACCTGTTCTGACCCAGTATTTCTCCGTCACGTTGCATGGAAGTGGACTTTCTTCTGGACTGGTGCTGGACGGGGGTTCAGTGGTCGTGGTTGGAGGGGGTGTGGTCTCGATTGGGATGAACACAGTGGTGGTGGGAACCTCTGTGGTTGTGGTTGTAGTTGTAGTGGTAGTAGTAGACGTTGTAGTGGCGACAGTAGTAGTAGGTGCAGGAGTAGTGGTCGTGGTTGGAGGAGGGGTGTTGGTAGTAGTGGTGGTGGTGATAGTAGTTGGGGCGACCGTTGAAGTAGTAGTAGTGGTGGTGGGGGGGGCAGGTGTGGTTGTCGTGGTGGTTGTAGGCTCGGTTGTAGTCACTGTGGTGGGTTTGAGGCTTATGGTTTGCTGCGTGGTTGTAGTGGCGGTTGTATTTGGTGATTCTGTTGGTGCGCTCCCAGTGGTTGGCGCCATTGTCGTCATCACCTCAGCGGTGGTCACAGTAATAGTGGTCATTGAGGGCGTCGTCGTGGTTACTGTGGTCAGCTGGAGACTCTCGTTGGTCACAGTGTCCTGGCTGGTGGTTTCAGTCTGTGCCCTTGGTGTTTGTGCTGTGGTGGATGACGGTAGAGTTGAGGTGGTAGTTGTTGGTGGTAAAGATGTGGTTATGATGCTAGTTGATGTGGTCGTCAGCCGTGAGGTGTTTCGGGTGTGCGCCGGAGTGGTGGTGTTCCACTGGTGGGTGGAGAAGGGGCTGGTGATGTTGGAAGGAAGTGTGACGTCGTGGTCGCCCACTGTGGACAGCAGCGACTCAGGGACGGTGGGGAGATCCCAGGCTGGACGGCTGCTCACGGACTCCTCTGCAGGAAAGAGAATTTTCATTCATCAGAGAAAAGGTTCATTTTTTGTTCCCAAAAAAGGTCAGAAGTAAAACGCTAATGTTAGGGTTAGGTTTAGAATTTTTTTTTGTGATTTAGTCTCTTTTAGAGACTTGTTAGCAGCCCTTTTTATATGACAAATAGAAGCTTCAGCCATTCACGAGTGAGGTATTTACTGACGTATAGAATGACGCACTGCGTGCTAATAGAACCATCCTTCCAGTGGCGTTTTCTCCTGGAGGCCAAGGGAAGCCAGGCTTCCCCTGTTTTTTCTGATTGTAGTTATAATTTGAATAAATAAAAACACTCCGTTTAGTTTCGGAAATTCTTTGTTGTGTGTTGCTGCCGGCCCGTCTCTCCCCTGTTCTCATTGAATATTTTACAAAGAGTTAAACAGCGCCCCTCTAGATGTTATGGTGAAACAGTAGATTGCACTCTCTGTTGCGAGAGGAGGCCAGCCGAAATTGGCTTCCCTTTGTGTAAAAAATGGAGGGATTGACCAATCAGACAAGGCTCACGTGATGCCCCTGCCAACCTGTGATTAGTCAGGGCCATGCCAAGGGAAGCCAGAGGCGGCTGGCTTCCCTTGCCTCACAATCCAATCAAATCGCATCAATTTAGTGTTGCAGTGACGCATCCTAAAACCCGGAAGTAAGCTGCGCTCGGTTTCCCTCGACAAAAAAGCAATGGGATTTCTCCATAGGATTTTGGAAAATAGCTCGAAATAAGGTCAGTGGAAAACGAACCTGTTTGATAAATGCACGTTTTGTTCAGTTGGATAATATCCACATGTCTACCCTACTTTTATAATTTTCGAATCATAAATCTAATCGATAGAAGATAGATAGCGTCACTGCACCACTCTCACCGCCGTTAGAAAGTAGCAAGCAACTGAAGCAAGTGCAATTATGGAGGGTGGAGATTTTGAGTATTTAATAAAAAATAATTGTACTAAACTTCCGCTACAGCAGCAACAACAAATACATCTGATGACAGGCCAATGCCCAAACTGGAGCTGTGTACAGCGAGGAAAAAAGGAGCGAATCGGACGTAAAACGTTAAAGGTCTCCTGATTTAGTTTGTGAATGAATGCTTATTAGAGTTTCGGCTGGAGAGTGCGTGCGGACCTGTCAGTTAGATAACAGGCGTGTGTAAGTCCTGCATCTGTATGATACAAATGTGTGTAAAATGATACCGGGTGCTGTAATCACTCATCTGGTTACGTTATTATATTGACCACCACACCCCCAACCCAAAAGAACACCATGACGACCTCCTAACCTATCAGGCTCTCCTCTCCTCTTTCTCTGCTTCGATCTCTCAGGCAAAAAGCACTTTCTTTCAAGATAAGATCCAATCTTCCTATTCCAATCCCAAAAAAACTATTTTTCTTTTCTTCTCCACCCTCTTGGACCCCCCCAAAGCCCCTTCCCCCTCCTCCCTTCTGTCAAGAGACTTTGTTAACCACTTTGAAAAAAAGGTTGATGATATTCGCTCTTCTTTTTCTGACTCACCTTTACTCACCGCTGGGTCACCAGACCCTCCCTTCACCCACACACTAACCTCCTTCTCCCCTCTCTCTCCAAGTGAGGTTCTTACCCTCATTACCTCTGCCCGTCCTACCACCTGTCCTCTGGACCCTATCCCTTCAAACCTCCTTCAAACTATCGCTCCTGATATTCTACCGTTTCTCACCCATTTAATCAACACTTCTCTAACTTCTGGTCACTTTCCAAACAGTCTCAAGGAGGCAAGAGTAAACCCTCTCCTAAAGAAACCCACTCTCAACCCGTCTGATGTTATAAACTACAGGCCTGTCTCTCTCCTCCCGTTCCTGTCTAAAACACTTGAACGCGCTGTCTTTAAACAACTCTCCTGTTATCTCCATCAGAACAACCTTCTGGATCCGCACCAGTCTGGTTTCAAGGCAGGTCACTCCACAGAAACTGCTCTCATTGCTGTCACTGAGGAACTGCACATGGCTAAAGCAGCCTCCCTCTCCTCTGTCATCATCCTTTTGGACCTGTCTGCTGCATTCGACACGGTGAATCATCAGATCCTCCTTCGCACTCTCCAAGAACTTGGAGTTTCAGGCACGGCACTTTCCCTCCTCACCTCATACCTGAAAGACCGTACCTACAGGGTTACTTGGAGAGGGTCGGAGTCCGAACCTTGTCAATTAACTACAGGGGTCCCTCAGGGATCTGTTCTTGGTCCCCTCCTCTTCTCCTTGTACACACACTCGCTCGGATCAGTCATTAGCCCGCATGGTTTTTCATACCACTGCTACGCTGACGACACCCAATTAATTCTGTCCTTTCCCCGCTCAGAGACCCAGGTCGTCGCACGCATCTCTGCTTGTCTAGCTGACCTCTCTCAGTGGATGTGTGCTCACCACCTCAAGCTCAACCTTGACAAGACTGAACTGCTTTTCCTTCCGGGAAAAGATTGTCCCACTCTTGACCTAACAATCAACATCGGCACCTCTATTGTTTCCCCGACTCAGACTGCAAGGAATCTGGGTGTGATCCTAGATAACAAACTGTCCTTCACTGCAAACATCGCTGCTACAACCCGTTGCTGCAGATACACGCTTTACAACATCAGGAGGATACGTCCCCAGCTGACCCAGAAAGCGACGCAGGTTCTGGTCCAGACTCTTGTCATCTCACGCCTAGACTACTGCAACTCCCTCCTGGCTGGTCTACCTGCATGTGCCATCCGACCTCTGCAGCTCATCCAGAATGCAGCTGCTCCTCTGGTCTTCAACCTTCCAAAATGTTCCCACACCACACCGCTCCTCCGCTCGCTTCACTGGCTTCCACTAACTGCTAGAATCCACGTCAAGACACTGGTACTTGCGTACCATGCTGCGAATGGATCTGGCCGTTCCTACATCCAGGACATGGTTAAACCGTACAACCCAGCACGTGCACTCCGCTCTGCATCAGCCAAACAGCTCGCTGCACCTGCACTGCGAGGGGGACCCAAGTTCCCATCAGCAAAAACACGTGGGTTTGATATCCTGGCTCCGAAATGGTGGAATGAGCTCCCCATTGACATCAGGACAGCAGAAAGCTTACACACCTTCCGGCGCAGACTGAAAACTCATCTCTTTCGACTCCACTTCGAGCGATAGAACTATTAACAAAGTACTTATATACTAATAAAGGACTGGCTTATCTAAAGCCAGTTGACTAGCACTTGAAATGTTTTAGCTCTATGAAACCTGATGTACTTATATGATTCTGTTTTCTTCAAGTTTGTATTTTGTTGGTCGAACGCACTTATTGTAAGTCGTTTTGGATAAAAGAGTCAGCTAAATGCAATGTAATGTAATATCTTAGGCTTGTGTTAACCACAGACCTTATTTAAGGGATCTAACCAAAAAGGTGTTCGAAAACATTTTAATTTGAGATGAGTGAACCAGAAGTGGTAAAATGCTAACTAATTTCCAGGTTTAAGGACTCATTCCTGCACCACTCTATTGCTATCCAAATCCTTTAACTTAGATACAGTAACATAACTGAATCACAGTGTCATGATAGCGCTGGAGTCTAACAATGAAGACGGTATAATAGCAGTATTTTATATTTCCTGAATTTAACAAACTTCTTTACCCTTTTCCCATCCCTAACTGGCTTCATCTGTCGTCAATTATAATTAATAGGATAAAATGTGCAGCTGTTGTCCTTTTTATAGAAAACAGAAATCCAATTTTTATTAAGTAAACCATTTATTGTCAGGGGTTCTTTTATTCAATCCAAATCATCTATAATACAGTCAAATGTCGATAAGAGGTGTAAAGAAGGATGGGGAGAACAAGAGGGAAGCAATCAATCCTTGAGAGAGAGATTCACATTCCCTCTTATCCCCTCCCCCCCCCCCCATCACCAAATGAGGACCAATTCTTTGTGACTGTGGATCCATGTGATAGGAAATACTAGAAAATGGCTTTAGAGCTTTTCTGCGTTTGGAAGTTAAAATGATGTGTTGAAGAATTACCTTGCTGATGATGGTGAAACAGGAAGTGGGGAGACATGGAGGATGGGACAGGACATGGTGGTGGTGGTGGTGATGATGATGATGATGATGATGATGACGACGACGACGATGATGATGATGATGATGATGATGATGATGATGATGATGATGATGATGATGATGATGATGATGATGATGATGATGGGGACAATATGAAAAGGGTGATGACAACATGATGATGATGGCGATGGGATGATGGTTATGATGATAGAAATGCTGGAAATTGCATTGTGATGACATTTATTACTGATGATAATTAATGAAAAATAACTATTATAAAACTTTTTGTTTTAAATAGACTGACTGCTTGTTAGGCTCCGCCCACTCCATGTCATTTTGTTGTGACACTTTCAAGCTTTCCATTCTTGTAATATATTGCATATCCAATCCTAGTCTAAGGAACAGTGGACAGCTAACAGAGACCCTCTGTTTGCCAAGAGTCTACGGATTTAGCTGATGACGTTCAGGGCTGTTTCTAGCTTTTTGGGGGCCCTATGCAAGATGCTGTTTGGGGGCCCTAGTTTTTTTAACTACAATTGGGGGATTCCGAAGCCTTTAAGATGATCTGTGGAGATGCATCAATCTGTTACACGTTAAGAGGAAAACAGGCTAATTTCACGAAAACCAAGCAATTGAAACTTACAAAAAATTATATTAAAAAGGTTACAATAAGGCTCCTACATGTCAATATCCAATCCAATCCACTTTATTTATATAGCACAGTTTAAAAACATAGGGTTTGCCAAAGTGCTTCACAATGAACAACATTATAATAAAATATAATATTACACGAATAGATAAAAAGCACACATAAGAATAAATACAAGGCACATAAAGGCTATGGACAGACAGTAAAGGCATACAAATAGGTATGACATAGCTCAGACTGACTGGTAAGCGAGGGAAAAGAGGTGAGTCTTTAGGCGGGACTTAAAAGCTTCAAGAGTGGGCGACAATTTTACATGAGGGGGCAGGTCGTTCCAGAGCCTGGGGGCTACCGATGAGAACGCTCGGTCTCCCCTGATCTTTTTCTTTGTTTTTGGGACTATCAGCAGTAGCTGATCAGCCGACCTCAAAGCCCTTGAGGGGGTGTACACCTGTAAGAGGTCGGAGATGTACTCTGGGGCCAGCCCATTAAGAGATTTAAAAACAAACAATAAAATCTTAAAATGGACTCTAAAATTGACAGGAAGCCATTGGAGGGAAGCCAGAACTGGTGTGATGTGGTCAAACTTGTGGGTTCCTGTAAGCAGCCGAGCAGCAGCGTTTTGTACCAGCTGCAGGCGTGCCAGTGCAACCCAGTCTCACGGCATTTCGTGTTCACCAACACGATTTTTAATCTATTGATTCGTGTTCACCAACACGATTTGCCCCTTTTTTTCGTGTTGCACAGCACGATTTAAAAGCAATGTATTTCTACTGCCTGCAGCACGTCTTTTTCTCCGGTCGGGTCGAGGAAGACCGGAAGCTGTGTGGTTCATAAAAACATGTTCTTACTCAATATCAAGCCACAATTATTGCTTTTATTTTAAATCGTATAATTTTGGACTTTTGTTGCCGTCTGTGAGGAAAATAAATGGGGCTCAGAGCCTCAGGATACTGAAATCTGTATTTTTTAAATCTTTTTTTCCTTCTAATTTGTTATTCTTTTCAAAATAACACACTGTTATTTACTCACCAATAACACACAATTATCCTTGCTTTTATTTATTGGTTTAATTCCATAATCTCGGGCTTTTTTGGCGTCCGTCAGGAACTGAATTTCAAAATAAAAATAACCGGAAACAGACGTAGGCATTTCGCGCGATTACCCAAGATCCTCAGCTATGGTTTTAAGCTCGCTTATTGGATGTTTTAGCCGCAATGCATGCTGGGATTTGGTGTTTATATGATATGAAATCCGGAAAACATTTTAAAAGAATAAAATAATACTTAATTCCGAGCGCTCTTGCTATTCTCTTTGAAATTCATCACATAACAGCATTGTAATACACGGTTCGGCTGCATTGTATATTACAGATCTGCCGTAGTTCTTTATTTATAGAGCCCTGATGAGAAGACCTTTGGAAAAACTGAGAAAATGCCACCGAAACTGAATACTTGACGTGGATCATAAATATATTCAACAATTAAACAACATCTTCAATTTCTCTTCACACAATACGTCTCCTTGCAGTATCAACACTAATTCGGCTGACTTTTACATTTGATCTAATTCACAGATAGGTTATATTTACACCATAACAGTGCACAGCTGATATAAAAGGACTGTAGTTTTTAAAGATATTACTGATTTTCTTTGAATGTAAGAATGTAAATACTGAGTCTGAAATAGTATAGCAATATGCTGTAAAATTATGTGAAAGCATGCATAAAACTACACATCTTCAGATGTTGTACGAAAACACAAGTGTCCTACACTAATAATACAAAGTTATTATGGCTGTGTGTACCTTGTGTGCACCTCCTAGTGGTTAAAGCACGTTATTGAATTATTGTGTTTTATTTGATTAAAAAAATATTAAGAGTACATACTTTCATAGGAGGAAAGTATAAATATAGAATATAAAAAATCAAGAAGATACTATAAGTGATCTCTACAATAAAACAGTTTAGTGCAGAATGTACAAAGATATTAATAGGAGGAGGTGCAAAACAGAAAAATGAATTAACCTTTATTTAAACATTAAATAACAGATTACGGTCTTCTTTTAAATAAGAAAAAAACTTTGGGGGTATCTATCTACAGATAAATATTAAGCCTGACAAAGTACTTAACGTCTAATATATTGCTTTCCTGCAATGTTAACTATGTTGAAGCACTTATTTTAACTGATATTATACACATGAATTATACTCGTATGTATGTAGATAGAATAAGAAATGTGCAGAATATGACAGTTTAATGGTGGAGGTACACACATATTGATAGATGTCTTGTAATGCACTGTTGAGGAACCTGTGACCCAAGTGTTTCATTCATTGCATAACTACACCGTAGTTGTGTATATGATATGTCAATAAACCTTTGAAAATCTTGAAAGGGATGTGCAAAATAGCCATAATATACAGTCTTTAATTAACTATTAGTAGAGAATAATGAGTAATGAATATACTTTATTACTCGTTTCCATTCATGTCAATTGCAGATACATGTTTAGTCTTCTCAAGCACCAACTATCAAATATCTCTCCTGATTGTTGGCACTTGACAATCACCTTACCTGAATTTTACTCAAGTGTAACTAAAGTCTGATTTAAGGGTTGTTTATATTTCACATAATTAATCAGAATCTGCAAAGTAACTCAAATAAATGCAGTGGAGTAAAAATACCAGGTTAACCTCTGAATTGTAGTGGAGTAGAATGACATGCTGCGCATTATGGACACAATCGATTTTCACCCATTTATTAATTATATGTTTTACATTTGATAACAACAATGTGTTTAATACTTCCAACTTCTAATTGTGGGAAAAACAAAAACGTTCAGTAGAGACGTCCAATAGAACATTTTGCGAAACACAATAGCCAGCATGTTTAGTTCTGGGGGGGCGTTCGATTCCAGTTTTGGATAGTCTGGCGTGGTTTCGTTCCATTTCACACAGCTGTTTGACGCTCTGCGTAACCTTACGGGGACTGTAGTCCTAAACGATAGCTGGGGATTATGGGTAGTGTAGTGTCTTCGGCCATCCTAAACTCAGAAATGTTGACAATCGCAATGATGCTCGAAATGTCCCTTATAGGCCTACGTCTGTTTCCGGTTATTTTTATTTTGAAATTCAGTTCCTGACGGAGGCCAAAAAAGCCCGAGATTATGGAATTAAACCAATAAATAAAAGCAAGGATAATTGTGTGTTATTGGTGAGTAAATAACAGTGTGTTATTTTGAAAGAATAACGAATTAGAAGGAAACAAATATTTTAAAATACAGATTTCCGTATTCTGAGGCTCTGAGCCCCATTTATTTTCCTCACAGACGGCAACAAAAGTCCGAAATTATACGATTTAAAATAAAAGCAATAATTGTGGCTTGATATTGAGTAAGAACATGTTTTTATGAACCACACAGCTTCCGGTCTCCCACGACCCGACCAGAGAAAAAGACGTGCTGCAGGCAGTAGAAATACATTGCTTTTAAAATCGTGCTGTGCAACACGAAAAAAAGGGGCAAATCGTGTTGGTGAACACGAATCAATAGATTAAAAATCGTGTTGGTGAACACGAAATGCCGTGAGACTGGGTTGGCCAGTGAGGTCTGATTTAGGCCGGCATAAAGCGCATTACAATAATCGAAACGAGTTGAAACAAAGGCATGAATTACACGCTCAAAGTTTAAAAAGGATAAAACCGGTTTAATTTTGGACAGGAGCCTAAAGTGATAAAAACTGGATTTAACCACAGAGTTTATCTGTTTATCTAATTTAAAAGCACTGTCGATTTTGACACCCAGATTTGTGACCATGGTTTTTGCATACTGTTGCAGGGAACCCAGGTCAATGGAAGGGACATCACCATTTGGTCCAAACACAATTACCTCCGTTTTGCTCTCATTTATATTTAAAAAGTTTAGCGCCATCCAGGCCTTTATGTCATTAAGACAGTCAACCAGGGGCATCAGAGAGCTAGTGTTTACTTTTTATATAATTTTAATAAATGCAAGAGATGCAGCATTTTCTCAACAAGGTATAATTTACATTTTTCCTCTTCCTCAGACGTCAATCATTGGGTGACAACCCAACAATGATTTGGACTTTATTACCCCAAAAACACAAGCCACAGCTTTGCTATGCAGTTTAGTTGTGTTTACAGATGTAGCACTCCAGATAGGACTCACATGGGTGTGTCCCAGTCAAAAACCCAGCGGATCCCAGTGGCTTGGGGTGTTGCCAAATTGCTAGAGGGCGTTGCCAAAGTTCTCCATTTGTTCAATTACAGGATTTAACCATGAGATGGCGCTTCATTCACAAATACACAAAGACAACTGAGTGTTGTAGAACTTAGTCTGTTTGCAATGTTTGCAGCTCTGCAGTTGTGTTTGCTGTATACTGTAGCATTTAATCACTTATTTGTTACTGTATGGTTTTCACAGGCTACTATAATGAAAAATAGTTTGCTTTATGCAGTATATTTTTTGTAATATTGTTGGGGTGTTTTTACACAGTAGTGAGAGTGAAAAACAGGATAGCACAGATTAATAAAATCAAAAATAAGATGAGTGATAAAAATAAAAATAATAATAATGAGAAACTATGAAATAAGAAATGAATAAAACTCAAATGTAATTATCATATCATATATTCTAATGTATTGTATTATTAAGTAATATCATACATTAACCCCATTATAGCAGATGCCACATTGAATGGATGAACACATTTATGCATCAATAATTACAACAGAGTATTTCTAAATACAAGTTGTAAAAATACTTATATGTATTTAATATTAATAACATAATGATTAATTTCAGATGATAATACTTTTCAGGGTTAGGTCCGGTCTGACAGCGCTTAGCTCTCTGCTGCAGAGAAGATCACTACTCTAAACAAAGTCAAAAATCCTACATCCAAACGGAATAAATATAATACATTTTTATTAATACGTTAAGTCTTGTTAATTGTTTTTCACTTTTATTAAATGTTTGATATTTCCGGTGGACATTCAAAATGCAGCATATTTTCACTCTTACACTCATATATTCTCCTTTTACATACATACATTTTCACTCTCACACACATATTCTCCTTTTACATACATACATTTTCACTCTCACACACATATATTCTCCTTTTACATACATACATTTTCACTCTCACACACATATTCTCCTTTTACATACATACATTTTCACTCTCACACACATATTCTCCTTTTACATACATACATTTTCACTCTCACACACATATATTCTCCTTTTACATACATACATTTTCACTCTCACACACACATATTCTCCTTTTACATACATACATTTTCACTCTCACACACATATTCTCCTTTTACATACATACATTTTCACTCTCACACACACATATTCTCCTTTTACATACATACATTTTCACTCTTAGACACATATACAGTATTCTTCTTTTACATACATACATTTTCACTCTCACACACGTATATATTTACACTCACACATTCATACATTTTGCTCTCATATTATCATATTTCAATGCACACATTCATATATTGTCACTCACACATTCATGCATTTTGTTCTCATATTCATATATTTTAATGCTCGTATTTATACATTTAGCTCTCATGCACATTCATTCAATGTTTACATTTAATATGAAAAATAATATATGCATGTCTGAAGACAATATATGTATGCAAGAGAAGAATGTATGTATGTCTGAAGACAATATATGTATGCAAGAGAAGAATGTATGTATGTCTGAAGACAATATATGTATGCAAGAGAATAATGTATGTATGTCTGAGGACAATATATGTATGCAAGAGGAAACAAGGGGAATTTAGCGATCACAAAGAAAACGGCCGAGACACACATTGAGACCAGAAAATGAATGTTATTAAGGGCTGTAAATATAATAAGCCTGTTGTCAATTTTAGACACAGGCTTATTAAATGTACAGCCCTTAATAACATTCATTTTCTGGACTCAATGTGTGTCTTGGCCGTATTCTTTGTTCCAAGCAAACGAGTGCCTTTTGTTTTGAAATCACTTCCGTGAGTTTCGCGGGCCTCCCCCCTCGCTCCACTGACCATTAGACCATTTAGTAAGGTAAAAAGCAAAAGGGCAAAAACGCCTCTCAGACGCTCTTCCGTTTACTTTTTTAATAAAGAAAAACAAATGGTCCGTAGATACACGGACTCATATATGTATGTATACTGTAAGGAGAATGTATGTGCGTGAGAGGACCAGTATTAATTACGGCATAGAAATATGCGAACAAACCTACAGACTGGGGGTTGGGAGATCACAGGAGTGGGGGGGGGGGGGAGAGCTGTGAAATGTGACCATCCCCCTTGGGAGAATTCCTCCACACATTCCGATGGCCAATTCGTTTTAAACAAAGAGTTCGCAACACAGGACAGCATAGGCAATATGGGGGGTGGGGGCTGGTGAACGGTCTGGTCAATGTTTGTAAACACAATCCCCAGGATGTGTCCTAATCAAACCAAAAGACAAAATGCAGATATCATTCTCTCTCTCGACTCGCTGGTATCTCGAGCTGAGTGCTCATTGGTGTTCATACTGCTCACAGGCTGGGCTGCTGTGTATATCTAGTGTATTCATACTGTACCCCTCCTCACTGTTTATCATTCAACCATTTACACCTTCCTTTTTTCCCGTCAAGAGGTTGAAAAAGATTGAGTCCTATGTTTCCAATTGGTTCCCAAATCTGAACATTGACCAGTGGCATAAGATCAGGAGCCGGGTAAATGAGAGACTGAGGAGCCCCCGAAAAACAGATCCCGAAATAGCTCGTCCTGGTTTCCGCAGCAGATAGGCCTACAGTATGGTGTCTGTTATGTCAGTTATTTTAAATAAAATGGTGAAAACTGAACTTGAAAATTGTTTCCTTTTTTTATTTTATTTATTATTTTCGGGACGGGGAGACGTGTGTGATTAAAAATTCATTCGCAGAAATGTAAAGTGATCTAACTAAGTTCTATTCATATTCTTGACGGGAAGAGCAGTGTAAATGGGTGGCCATATGCATTTGAAAAGCAATATAAATCACACAGTTATTATAAAATAGGCTATAAAAGCACCATCGATAACCATTACCTTTATCCAATTCAAACTTTGGACGGGAAAAAAGGAAGGTGTAAATGGTTGGGCTATACTGTAGGCCTACTGTATACATACAAAGGCCATTCAAGCTAGAGTTCTTCTGGAAATGTTCACATCAGGCACCTTCAAGTTAAACAATCAGGTGCACACTTTAATGTGCCGCCACCTCCGGACTCGGCTTGACTCGGTTTAAAGAATGCACAAATGTGTTTAATCGTTAATGTCAGATATGTACTAAGTAAATACATGTGTTCCTGCTCAAGATTAGATTCAACTTTATTGTTATTGCACATATTACAGGTACTGAGACAACGAAATGCAGTTTAGCTTCTAACCAGGGGTGCAACAAGCAGCGAAAAGTAATGTGCACAATACTACAGTAAACAATTAACACAGTAAATGATGTGGATTACACCACATTTATTTCGTTAAAAAGAAACGAAATATGATTTTGTTTGAATGATTAAATGTAGGGTGAATTACCCTAATGTGGGACATTTTTGCATTTCAGACTTCAGGAATATATTGCGATATGAAGCCGATACAATAAATCAAAATCCAGTACCATTCTGAAATCCCCAGTAATATTAGACACTAATAATACAGTAAACTATTAACACTGTACATATTATTGTTTGCCTGTATATCCTACATTTTATTTGTAAGCATATAATGCTTCACCACGCAGGAGGGGGCTTGGCTGTCTACAAATAAAGACGACTCCTTTTAATTCTCCCCAAATATATTGAGGCTGAACCTGAACTTTCTGCCCTGATGACGTTTTCAATGGAAATGCCATGAAAATGTGTTTTAGTTTATAAATCATAGCCAAGTTATTATTTCAATATGATGGGTAAGCTATTTGTTGGCTAATATGATGACTTTTGCCAGAAGATGTTATCAGCTTTAAACGGGTAAGGGTAAAAGGGTAAAATTATGTTATGACTGAGACTAAAGCTACATGCTACCAGGTGATGGTCAACATTCTAACTTAAATGTCAACCTTTATTGTTCTTGCATATTTCTTGGCTTTGGAAGTAACATTAGTTTACTGATGTAAGTAGCACGCTAATTAGCAGAGAATGCTTTAATGCTAAACACTGCTTGATCCATCACTTACGATGTTGCTATGGTTTTTTGGGGTTTATAAAGGCTGAGAAATAAACAAGACCCTCCAAAATCTTTAAATTAAAAGTAAAGCTTTGTCTAAAGCCCTATGCACATTTGTATCAGTATGTGAATAAATCAGATCTTGACAGACCTGGTATTGTTAAACAAAGATTGCTGCATGTGATAAGGCTTAAGCAAATGATTAATGACAATGTGAAGTTGAGATGACAGAACAATCGCGCACTGTACCTGAAGTGGAGCTGCTGTTGCTGCTGGAGGAGTTGCTGTTGACAACAACTAGAGAGACGTTCTCTGATCTTGCCGTCTCACTCTCTGTTTTGCTGGCTACAGAGGAGGAGGATGGCAAAGAGGATGTTTTTGTTGCAGATGAGGAGGAGGAGGAGGAGGAGGAAGAGGAAGAGGAGGATGAGGAGGCCTTGGATGGGGATGAAGAGGAACTTCTGGACCAAGCAGCTTTAGACAGCAGTCCTAAAGGTTTTCCCAGCACTGGTGTCTCTGCCAGAATGGAAGGGGCTGCCTGCTCTCTCTGGCCCTCTCCACGTGTCTGCAGGCTCTGTGGCCCCACAAAAGCTTCAGGGTTACTGGGCATCATTGGCAGACCACCCCCCTTAGCATCCGTTGGACTCCATTCAGCCCCAACTTCAGTCAAGGTTCCTGTCATAATTCTAGCCCCTGCGAAAACGTTGCCATCTGTCCCAACACGGACTCCTGCTTCTGTTTCAGTCCAAACTGCTGCTCCGGCCTCAGAAAACACTTTACCCTCATCCATCACAGCTTTGCCTTTAGCCCCGGCTCTGACTCCAGACCAGGGGATGGGGACTGCGGGGTCCAGAGGCCGGACAGCCCGTCTCACTTTCTCATGGTGACCTCCGTCAGCTGTAAAGGAAACATGAGGGATAGGGAGGTGGAGGAAGGAGTGGATACAGGAAAATCAGAGTTAGTGTTTCATTTGAGCAGCAGGAACATTATGAGCACTCCTTGAATCATTTGTCCTACCGGTGTTCATTTCATAAACTAAAACTTTAGGTACCAAGTGTAAGGTCTCTGTATTTTTCATGTTTATTGTGTCCTATTTTTCAGTCACTGTTCGTGGGTGTGTTCACTAGAGCTTTGGCGGTGATGGTACAGTTATACCAGACTGCTTTCATCTGTTCTTTTATTCTTGCCATTGAAAGATAGTGGAGGTTAGCCCGTGAGTGACATGTTCTTTTGACCACACTTACACTCACATAAAGAACATAATAATTAGGTAAGTGGTACGAATGGTCTTTGAGCCCATTTTGCGGAGGTATAAAGGGTAAAGGCACACAAGGAGTGGAACGGATTCTTGCGCGTCACGTTTCTCCTGTGTTTTGTGCCCTTCGTAGATATTTTTAGACTTTAGACGCTATCAAAACTGTTGGCATGGACATTTATCTATTGACACATTAAATAAGAGTAATATACTTAAGTTAAAGTTAACAATGAAAGCAACTGGCTTAGTTAAAGGAAATGTTGGCTAGACTAGATTGACTTAAATGTTCAATATAATCTGATGAATAAACAAGAAGACAATGTTGACCGTTTCCATGAGGAAACTAGTCAAACAGTTGATGTTTTCTTTGAGTAAGATAAATATGATAAAAACTGACAAAGATATTTGCCACGGGGCTAGTTAGAACTCTTTAATCGTGCATGCATACTATAACTTCAATTGTAGTTATTTCCTATCTTATCTAACATTTGATCTTCAATTCACACAAAACACACATGCATGCACACACAGCTGGAGCCTTCAAATCATTAGTCCTCATAATGTGCCCGTACAACTGTTCAAGGGCCAGGAGATTTAAAACTGCTCTGCTCACACACACTCATCATGAGAGCATACACACTCTCAAATGCTTAAATATGCATATTATTTCTCTTTCTCTCATCCGCCTTACACACATTTATCCAAAGGGATTAAATAAAAAGTCTTACATTGTGGAAAAATAGTAATAATGTCTAAAGTAGGTCAGTTATGTTTTAGAGGATACAGCATAGGGAATTAATTGAGATGTTCCAGTATACATTAGGACACATGCACACACACACACACACACCCTAATCAGCTGTGATTTCACAGATACTAATCGGATCTGTTAGGTTAGCCATGCTAGCCTGTGGATTTATTATTCCTAGAACATACACAACCACTCAGCCTCTGAGCTTATAGCTAATACTGATGAGGCTGAAATATGTTTTTCCGAGCAAAGTTCGCTGTGAGTAATGACAGTTTTATGCAGTAATTTATTTCCATTTGACAGCAAGTAGTTAGATGCATTGTAATGGATCAGCAGAGATAGCATCCAGTCAATGCCTTTAGCTTCGGCCTTTATCATTATTCTGTGAACTGTCTTCATCTTGTGTGTAGCCTCCACAAAGCCTGAAGGTTTGGCAGACTGAGGCGATTATCCTGCCTAATACGTTCAGTCTCAAAAGCACCTTGCCTTAGTGGGATTGAAAGATGAAAAAAAACAAAGAAACACTGCTGACCGGCTAACTGGTACGCTGGCTTCCTCACTGTGTCACGCTTTATTGCATCTGCTCGTTGGTTCTGAATTTAAAAGGTTTGCCATCACTCGAGCCTGACTTCTGTTTTAAGTATTGAAAGTGGAAAGCGAGTGCCAGGCAGAGTATTTTTGTGAGCGCACACTCATTTCATCCTTGTTAAGTGTATGCGTGGGTCCCACACTTCCCACGCTCTCTATGTCTCTACAGAGGATTGCTTAATTAAAAGACAGTGATTCTAAACGAGAGAGGCTTAGCATAACCAGCTCTGGGCTTAGCTGCCTTAGCTACCCCGCTATTAAGAGCCATCACTAAGCAATCTGTTTCCTGTCATAGGGCGTCACATCATAAATGTCATCAACATTTATATGTCAGCCTCCACAGGGTCCATCCAAAGCTTGATTAGAGAAGGGCACAGTTAGAAATGGTAGTGTAAAATACCCGAGTACAGCTTGTTAAACTTAATTGACATGTCATATTTCATTTTTGAAGCAATTTATCTTATCTGGAAATGCAATAGCTCTTCCGTGTTTAGTGTTGCGTTGGGAATAAATACTGATAGCACTCTTGCTAACATACATCTAACTGTTTCGAGAAAAAGTGTCACGTTTAAGTAAAGAGTGTGTGACTTGCTGCAGGAGTCCTAAAACCATAGGCTAGGGACGATGTGTGGAATTACAAAACAAAACAAACTCTGATGTTTCACTTCAATGGGATATTAAAGTACCACTAATCATGTTTTATATAAACAATGGACCAAAGGATTATATTATTAAATGTGAAACAGTCTCATTAAGTTATCATCCTACTCAGAATTGTACCTGCAAATCTTCATATAGCTCTACAGACCATTTTAGCATCTTTTAGCCATTTGTTTTGATTTTCTGTCCCGCACATTCTGCTCATATCAACCTCATTTCTAGCATCGGCAGGAAGCCGTTTTAAAAAAGACAGCCTCGGTATACTAATGGCGCTTTTCCACTGCAGGGCCTCGCTCGGCTTGGTATGGTATGGCTAGGCCTTGTTAGGCCAGGCTCACTTTATGCTGCGTTTCCATTACAGTTTAGGAACTGGGGTAGTAACTATAGTAACGCAGTGTAGGCGGAGCCGTGACGTCATCTTCAATGCGAAACACAAAACCAAACATCAGCCGTTAGCTCTTAGCACTCTAGCTCACAGCTCCTCATATCTGTTCAGAAACTAGACAAAAGTTAAACAAGTACAAACCACAGACTGTCTGTGTCATGGCGAATACTGTCGCTGGTTTATTTATGTCTGTATAGGCCATTGTTGTGGGTGTGGACGGTCGGAGCATATACTGCGTTAGCTTAGCCGATCTCCATTTAGAAAACACGCATTTTAAAAAGGTTTTTTGCCTGCCGTCTGTCTGCAGACTTGTCAAAGCATTAATTCATGGTTTTTACTAACCGGAATCAGTGTGTTGTTACTTCGGCATCATTTTGAAACGTGTATTACAATTAAATCACGGTCAAATATGTTCATTTTGTTGTAGTTGCCAGCGATTCTCTCACTAGTTTAGCATACTCAGCCCGGTTGTTGGCCCGGAAAGAACCTCGATTTTGGAGAGCCATAAAACTGTGAAAAAGTACCCGCTAGCCGGAACTACGCCTAGTGGAAACGTAACCAAAAACGGGCTCCGGGATGTAGTGGAAATGCGCCATAATTGTACTACTATGCCACACGGTTTTTTTCCCTTAGGAATTAGTTGAGACCAAAACGGAGCTAAAAGACAGTGATTATTGAACTAACATTTGTCAGCTAGACAGAAACATGACTTTAAATGAGTGTTACATTTGATCTGAGACTATCGGATATGTCCAACTTAATGGAGATAGAGCGTTATTGTTTTGCTGCCCCCAAGTTACCCTTAGTAATGCTTCTTTTTATTCGGGATGTTGGTACTTAGGAGCCAAAAGCTAATTTGCTCAGCTCTTTGAATTAATCAAAGATGGTCTTTGGCTTTTTAAATCATACTCTTTGACTTTTTTTTAACATTTATTCTAATGATTTATTATTATTTTGTGTCTTGTATTTCTATGTTTTCATCTTTGATTGTTCATGTGCACTTATACACTTTACCAGTAATATTTCTTCCAGCCGTTTTTAACCTATACTTTAATAATAAGTAATGCATACCATAAACTGGGTCCATAATGGGGCCTCTTATTAGATCATCTATAGTTATTTGAGATAATTAACATATGTGGGTTGACAGCTATCATTAATAATGCAGGTTGAATGGAGTAATGAAAGGATGAATGGATAGATGGAAGGCCTGCACAGTTAGCTGTTAGCAGTGTTTTGAGAGTCTTCTCCTCCAGCAGCTAGCCATCTGCTCAGGCTGAGAGCAACATATGTGACTCTACCATCAGACCTCTGACAAAACACTGGGATAGAAGAACCTCCACTGAGAACAAATATGGACTGCATGGATGGATGGTTGGTAGAACAGAAAGTGTGGATTGAAGAAGGGTGAGTGTGGATCATAGCAGAACTGACCTAGTTTATATATTTTGCTTGTCTATTTCCGTGTCAGCTTTTGGTAGATTATGATAATCAGCACATGGAAATGGTGCACAAAGCCCTACTGGCCATTTACGAGGATTTTACATCACGTTATATATTGACCGTAGTACCCGCCAGTTGGCATAGTGCCCACTGATGCCCCGCTGAAACTCTGTAAATGTCAACACAAGCATGTAAAGCGTTGCCAGGTCACTACCAGCTTTCAGAGTGTTCAGATTAGTCGTTCCCAGGTGGCTGGATGATACGACCGTGAATGTCTATGGTCTGTATATATGGCTTTGCCTCCCTCGATCCTGTGGTATACCTCCCAAACAGAGTTGATCCGTAGTGCCACCTTGACTGGTGGTTAGGAAGTGTGACAATGGTACAGAGCCAGCTGGTCCTCAGCTCCATGCAACTCAGAGGGAAAAGTCTGGTTCGTTGAATCTGCCAACTAGCCAATTGGTGTCAGGTTTTCAATATAGTAATCACCCAACAGGCTGATGAAAAATAAAACATGCTAATTTCCATTTGAGAGCTGTTCTGGGCAGGTTTCTTCGATACAGCAACATCATCAAGCTGCAGTACAGAGGAATTATTTAGAATGATGAAGAGTTTTGTAGCTCATGTCCACCTCATTAGTCCATGCCAAATAGTGGTGTTAGTTTTAGTTACTGGTAGAAACTGTTCCAGCCTCAGAATGTGAGAACACAATGTGCCGAGAGCTGGGCTCATTAACCACCGAGCTACTGAGAAGATGCACATAATTATGGCATCATATTACAAGATTTAGGGGAAGTGAAACTAATAGAAAATATGTGAATACAGTCATAGCCAACTAGCACTTAGGGCTGCAAAGTATACTTGCATATACTTGTAATATGTCTTATTTCAAAACAAGGAGAAACTGACTGAGAATTTAAATTGAATATCATTTTCTCATAGACTTCTATTCTGATTGTATAGAAGTCTATGAGAAAATGACCGGACTCCATGTTTATTCTCCTAATGACTCGCCATTTAATCTCCTAATAAATTCATGGTCTCAATTGCTAGTTTCAAGTCTTCTTCAATACAGCATAATGTCTAAATGTAGCATCATTGTTTCAATTATTGTCCCCTTTAAGGTAAAATCAAGGATGAATCAGGGAATGCCTAAGGGTGAGGCTACTTTGTGATTGACAGGTCACCGCAATACAGTGTTCTCCGGTTAGTGTGTTGTCTGAGAATGATTAACCTTTCAGTTGTGTTTGCAGTTGCTTTAAAGTTAATTTTGACAATTTGGTCCCCTGGAAAATTCTTGTTCAGAGTTCAGTTGTATTCAGCCTGTCGTCCAAATATTGTCTTTACTGGTTAAAAAAACAAAACAAGATTAAGCCTGCCAAAAACCAAGATGGTGATGTCATAATGACAAATTATTCGAGTAAACAGTCATTTGACTCACAGACAATATATAAAAAAATGCACTTCTAGCCTATGTGTTTAACTTTCATTGAAGGTCCACCTGTCCAATGACGTGATAAAGGCCTCTGAAGAAAAGAGTGTAGGCTGAGGGATAGGATTATTTTCTCAGTGACAAAGTGTTTGAATGTGTTTTCCTTTAAAATCATAAAGGCTTGAGATTAAAAGGTAAGAGTGGGAGGGTTGGATAACTGTAAAAGCGCTGTAATACTAGAAGTGCTACGAGACTCAGTGGGAGTAAGGATGGTCCCAAGCCAGTTGGTTTTGTCCAACAGAGTGAGGCCATTTCCTGGATCTATTCAGGGCATCCATCTGTTTGTGTGGATGAAGTAATAGGAAACAATTTGGATGGTCAGGTAAATGGATCAATGTTTGCTAATGAACGGGAAAAAAATCTATAATCAGCTATTTCCATACTGATGTTCAAAATTGGGGTTATGTTGGATGAATGGCAGGCACGATTAAATAAGTAAAAGGTATTAAGTGTGAGATCACACCATTAATAAGAGAAATGGGTAGCTAACATTTTTCTTTAGTAATTGATCTCATTCTTTGTGGTTAATACAAGCAGTGTGGCAGAAATAAATGGTTTGTAATTGTTATTCTCTGAAGTGATGGTGGTGGCTAGAGTTAGGACAAAGTGTGCCAACATCACTCTGTGATACTGCCAAAGTGTGAGGAAAACTGCCTGACAACCACAACTCCCCAGTGTGGGAACTGACTGCAACAGAACATCTTTTTATCTAAACAGTGAGAAAAAAGGAAGGCACTTTTTCAGGTTTAATAGTTATGTTAAATGGGAAAATAGACACAATGCGAAGATTTGATACCTCCACACAAGTGATTTCATGTACGGACAAGTTGAATTGATGGATGCTAATGATTCAAGATAAAGCACCAAATGTGATCAGCTCCACCTACACGGAAGATTCTGGAGGACTGAACTTATTATTCAGGCATCTGGTGGATGAAAGCGTCAATAATTTAAAAAAAGAGTGTACCAAGGAGTGAGAAACATGAGGAAATTACACTTGTAGATTATAACGACATGACTGAATTCTCTAATTTATGCCTTTTGAAAAGAATTAGCACATAAATAGTCATGCATATAATTCTTATGTACCCAACTTGACTTGATGTGATGTCTGTGAATGTCACATAGAATCTACTTTGAACTTCACATTGCAGTTGGACTGATGTTGCTTGGCATCATTTAAGAATAGCTGATGTAAGGCTCACACAGAACAAAGCTCGTAATGAAGAAAATAGATATCTAATTGGTTAGATCAAGTTTTATTCTACTGAGCCCTGCTAGACTGATAATTGTGTGCGTGTTTATTTTTGTCTTTGTGCTCTTTGGACTTGTATGAGAGCGGGCGAACACAAAAAGTCAGAAAATGTCAAGCTGAAATGTCATTTGCCTTTTTACATCAAGGATTCTGGGTGTTCAGCCCAAAATATATAATAATTGCTTTGTCAATATCCGTGTCAAGCTGTTTCACTGTTACCTCACTGGAGATGGCCAACAGGACACTTAAAGTGAAGTTTTGGCTTTTTGGCCTTTCAGGCTTTAGACATGTTTTTGAGAAAACAAAATAAGTACCTGAGAGATTTTTGAACCATTCATGTCCAGTTTCTACTTAAAGCCTTTGGTGTCTTCAATAGCCGAATGTCCTCAAATCAAAGAGGAAGAGAGAAAAAGGTCACCTGAAACGTACCTAAAATGAAAGTTAATTTAAACAACACACGTTTCCTGCTGATATTATTACAGACCTGCTGTTAGCTAGCTAAATAACGTAGATCATTTAGTCATTTCAAATAAACTGACAACACACTTACAATTATGAAACAGAATAACTGAGTGAGGGACAGTATGCTAACTTTATAATCCCCAAGCTTTGGTCCCAGCTGTGTGCATCACTTTTTAGTTTCCCCGTTTCCATTGTGATTTGAGCTTTTTGCAGAGTTTTATCATTTGAACAATCGGAGGATGAAAGAAGAAGAATCGGAGGATGAAACCCTCTGTAATTGTCACACATACATGAAGACAGCACACACAGTGAAATGTGTTCTCTGCATTTAACCCATCCTACTAGGAGCAATGGGCAGCTATTGTACAGCACCCAGGGAGAAATGGGAGTGAGGGGCCTTGCTCAAGGGCACCACGGCAGGGCCCAGGAGGTGAACTGGGACCTCTCCAAGTAACAGTCCACACTCCATATTTGGGTCTATTCGGAGACTTGAACCAGCGACCCCTACGGCTCCCAGTCCAAGCCCCTACTGACTGAGCCACTGCCGGACTATATTTGCAGCATTTTGTATTTGCAGTGATTTTACTAAACCCAGCACATCTTTCGTCAAGTCGGCAAATGTTTTCTAAATGCTGCGCATGTGCTGTCAAGTGGGTGAAGATGTTTCTGTATTTGCATGTGTTTTGGCGCATTTGTGTTTTTATATTTACATCGTTTTGAAAGTACAGCACATTTCTCCTAATGGAAATGTTTTGGGCGTTTTTGCACCTGTCGGCCACCATACAATCATTATATGAAAAGAAACAATGCAGAGACTGAACCTTTTTGAGGTAACAGTAAATCAACCGCCTTATTCAGCCTGACAGCAGGGCTGCTTCTGCTGCTGCGTCTCCACAGCAACCACAGAGATGCTGTCACCAGGGTAACCATTACCATGGATAAAGAAGGAAACAGAGTGTGCTGTGCTTATGTGACGTCTGTCCTGTATTTCTTTTATCGCCCCAAAATACAGCTGTAAAAAGGCGCAGTCATAAGGTACAATGATGCCATCAAAAGGAGAATATCAATTTCACACAGTAACTTTACAAGGTAGCAGAGCACAACATAATTCATGTCATTTTATAAATACAGTGAAGGGTTTAATGGACCAAGAATGTCTGCTGATGAAATGACGTAAATAGAAAACAAAGATTTTTAGATCACATGAATCAGATTATAACCTTCTATAGTGACAGCGCCCTGCATGTAAACAGCTTATCATAAGAGGCGGCTGCACACAGTATTTTAATGGCAGAATGGAAAACCCATATAAGGGTTTAACACACTATGGCAATAGTTCAAAGAAAAATTATAAATGGACCCATAAATTGTTTACTAATCTGTCATAATACAATTTTAATAACGGGATAAATTGGCTGACAGACAAAAACAAAATGTCTGCTATCATTTGAATTTATTAAAAGGAATAATTTATTAAAATGTTGTATTGTAGCTACATAATACTTCGGGGAGATCAGTGATGATGAAAATTAAATAAAAAATAAATAACAAGAAATGGTGTTAACTGTAGATTATATTTAGACCTCAGGCTGTATGGCCTTCTGTTTGAGGATGTATGCCCCCCCCCCACCAACGCTCCATGTGCTATATAGCAAGACATCATCACAAACTATATTAAATGACTCTTTTCCACACATTGATTTTGAATTGACACCCAGATTAAATTAGTTTTTTACAATGGTTCTGCCCTGAGATGAGGACTTGTAAGTAGGTTCTTGATGTTACTAAGTGCTCTGCAATGGTGAAAAGGATGAACAATATAACAGAACTCAACAGAATGACTGCAGCCATAACTTCACTCACGGCAAATTGGATTATTGGGCTTGAGGTGTTCACAGACATCACAGACACCCACATGTTTAAAACACTCCACCATCGTTCCTGTCCCCAAAAACAAAAATCACCAGCCTCAACGACTACCGCCCAGTAGCACTCACCTCCATCATTATGAAGTGCTTTGAGCGGTTAGTCAAAACCTTCATCACCTCCTCCCTCCCTGACTCTCTGGACCCCCTGCAGTTTGCCTACAGAGCAAACAGGTCCACAGACGACGCCATAGCCCTCACCATCCACACTGCCCTCACACACCTGGACCAGAGGAACACATATGTGAGAATGCTGTTCATTAATTACAGTTCAGCCTTCAATACCATTGTGCCCTCCAAGCTGGTCATCAAGCTCAGAGACCTCAGGCTCAACAGCGCCCTCTGTGACTGGATCCTGAACTTCCTGACGGGCAGACCCCAGGCAGTGCGGGTGGGAAACATCACATCCTCCACCCTGATCCTCAACACCGGAGCCCCTCAAGGCTGCGTGCTCAGCCCTCTCCTCTACTCCCTGTTCACTCACGACTGCGTGGCCACACACAGCTCCAACACCATCGTGAAGTTTGCTGACGACACGACCGTCATCGGCCAGATCACCGACGGCAACGAGACGGCGTACAGAGAGGAGGTCGAAAACCTGACATCTTGGTGCCAGGACAATAACCTCCATCTCAACGTCAGCAAAACAAAGGAGCTGATTGTGGATTACAGGAAGCAGCAGAGAGAGGGACACGCCCCCATCGCCATCAATGAGACTACGGTGGAGAGAGTCAGCAGCTTCAGGTTTCTCGATGTCCACATCACTGACGACCTGACATGGACTCTTCACACCACCACCATCACCAAAAAGCTTGACAGCGGCTCTTCTTCCTCCGCAGGCTGAGGAGGTTCAACATGGACTCCAGGATACTCTGCAATTTCTACAGGTGCACCATAGAGAGTATCCTGACTGGCTGCATCACGGCCTGGTACGGCAGCTGTACCGCCCTCAATCGTAAGACTCTACAGAGGGTGGTGAAAACTGCAGAGAACATCACCAGGACGGAGCTGCCATCCATGGAGGACCTTTACTCCCAGCGGCTCAGGAAGAAAGCCCTCAGGATTATAAAAGACCCCCATCACCCCAGCCACAAACTTTCTGCTGCCGTCTGGCAGGCGTTACCGCAGCATTCGGACAAAAACAACCAGACTCAGGGACAGTTTCATCCCACAGGCAATAAGACTGTTAAACAACTGAACTGCTGAAACAATTTCATAACATTCATCTGCTACTTAGTAATTATTTATCTAATATCTAATATATCATTCCAATAGCTTGCATATAGACTCTTATTTCACTATTTTACTTTTGTTAAACTATTTTTCTTTTTGTATTTACTTTTTAATATTTACTTGCACTATATTTTTCTGTTTATCTGTGTTATTGTGTTGCACTGTTGGAGAAGCCTGTGACCTAAGATTTTCATCGACATAACTACTCTATAGCTACAGTTGCAAGAAAAAGTATGTGAACCCTTTGGATTCTCCACACATAGCATTGTGTGTTCCTTCCAAACAACTCAACTTCGGTTTCATCTGTCCACAGAATATTTTGCCAGTAGTGCTGTGGAACATCCAGGTGCTCTTTTGCAAACTTCAAACGTGCAACAATGTTTTTTTCTGGACAGCAGTGGCTTCCTCCGTGGTGTCCTCCCATGAACTCCATTCTTGTTCAGTGTTTTACGTATCGTAGATTCGTCAACAGAGATGTTAGCATGTGCCAGAGATTTCTTTAAGTCTCTAGCTGACACTCTAGGATTCTTCTTCACCTCATTGAGCATTCTGCGCTGTGCTCTTGCAGTCATCTTTACAGGACGGCCACTCCTAGGGAGAGTAGCAACTAGTGTTGCACGGTGTACCGATACTTGAAAGGTACCGCGATACCCTGCCGTTAAAAACGTTACGATTCCTCCGTTTCATTAGTATCTGTACTTTAAGAATGACGGGGAAAAGTACTCCGGTGAGAAAGCGCTGTTTTAATAAGAGCCGTGTGTGTTCAGCGCTCTGCTTCCACTCCCTGCACTGCAGCCGTGCCTGCAGTCCCTCCCCTCTCTCGTGCACGCGCTAGCTGCCAGAGCATGTGAGAAAGCGAGAAGCATTGCTGCTTGTTGACAAAAAAGACGCCAAAAGTGAAAAACTAAAAAGTTGTTTACAGATGATGCTTAAATTGTATTTAATACAAATTCTAGTCATTTATTTAATTTATTGTTCTCATTGTTTAAAAGTTTGTGTTATGGTTCTGGTGTGAAATAAAGCACAATAATTACATTTAAGAATGTTTCCCTTTTTTTTAAGAAAAGTATCGAAAAAGAATCGGAATCGCAATTCTTGACTTGGTATCGGAATCGAAACCAAAATGTTGGTATCGTGACAACACTGGTAGCAACAGTGCTGAACTTTCTCCATTTATAGACAATTTGTCTTATCGTGGACTGATGAACATCAAGGCTTTTAGAGATACTTTTGTAACCCTTTCCAGCTTTATGCAAGTCAACAATTCTTAATCGTAGGTCTTCGGAGAGCTCTTTTGTGCGAGGCATGGTTCACATCTGGCAATGCTTCTTAAGAATAGCAAATTCAAAACTGGTGTGTATTTGTTATAGGGCAGGGCAGCTTTAACCAACACCTCCAATCTCGTCTCATTGATTGGACTCCAGGTTGGCTGACTCCTGACTCCAATTAGCTCTTGAAGAAGTCTTTAGCCTAGGGGTTCACACCCTGCACTGTGAATGTTTACATGGTGTGTTCAATAAAACATGAAAACATATAATTGTTTGTGTGGTATTAGTTTAAGCAGACTGTGTTTGTCTATTGTTGTGACTTAGATGAAGATCAGAACACATTTTATGACCAACTTATGCAGAAATCCAGGTAATTCCAAAGGGTTCACATACTTTTTCTTGGAACTGTATGTTCGTATGACAAATAAAGAACCTTGAACCTTGAAGGTTCAAAGTATTGAGATGCAATTCAAATATATTACAAAGGTTACTGGGCTGAAAACATATAGAACTGTGTTTTATTGAACACATTTATCACATCAAGTGCTAAGACACGTTTTGAGATGGTCATGACCCTGGGAAATCCAATTAACCTAATACTTGCAGCGATAAGTCACAAAAGCCATGAACATTCATAATTTTTAAAAGCCGAGAGTGAATGTCTTTTGATCTGGGTAAATGATACTAAAGAGATTCTACACTGACATCTGGACTATGCATTGCTAAGTACAATACAATTCATTTGGCAAAAAATGTATTATATTAATTACTCAGGTAAGATTGACTTGCCTTGACTGAACCAAAAGTAACAACAAGTTACACACAGAAACCTTTGAGTGTTTTCTGCATAAACTCAGAATCACTCTTACTGTATGACATATTGTTAGGGTTAAGGCACCAAGAAACAACCATAACAATGTATTCAAATTCAGCCTGTGTTTGTGTTTTAACACATCTTTTTAAACAAGACCAATCCAAAGAGAATGTTACTGATTAGAGGTCCTATATTTAGATAAATAATTGAGTCCATGTATCTGATATTTGATATAGTTAATCTATTTTACCTGCATGTATAACAAAGCTACGGATCAGTAACCATAATTGATTGAAAGACATATTATTAGGCACATTTCATCGGAAAGATTATGATAGCAAAAGCAATGACGCATAGATTAACCCAGAGAGAAGCTTGACAATATACAAACTGCAGTTCAAGTGATTATGTTCTTTTTAAAGGTACAGCAGCACTGTAGGTGGTCAGAATAAACACATGTTTCAAACAGCCAGGGGCAAATAATCAAGACAATGTATTTTGAACATTTCAGAAAATTGGCAGAAAGGTAAAATAATGATGTCTATTAGGCAGTAAACTGCCAGCTACCTAACAAGAAGCAAACTAGGTCAGTCTGTAGGGATATCTAATATTGCTGGGTTTGTATCTCTCTGCCTGGTAGACAGCCCCTGCACTGCTATGATTCTTATCATCTGGCATCTGTCATAGTCTGCCATTATTTAGGCTGCCCTGCCTGGCTGGCTGCTACCTGCCTGGCTCCGGGCGAGGCTTTAACATGTGTTTCTGCTGCCTACTGGAAGCAGAAAGCTGTGATTACTCAGTTAGTTAGGTGCCTAGCCGGTGGAGCCAACAGTCATGGTGCAGAGTGTTCATTAGCACTGGTTGGCTCACTGTAAAGAGAGACAGGCCAGCGATCAACGCCTGTGTAGGAGGCTGCTGCCTGACAGGCGACACACAGGGAAAAACAACACAATGGTTTGCACCAAATCCCCAGACAGTGAGCCATCATGGAAACACATTTTTTCGTTAGTGGCCAAACGGTGGAAAACAATTTCCATTTCAGTCATTTTATGTCGCTGGGCCCAAAACGTTTTTTTTCATTGACATTGGTAAAGAAACAATATAAATAAGTGGATCACTTTTGTTTTGTTTTGCCTAATCAACTCCCCCAGTATGAACACTTAGAAATAGCCTGTTACGATTATTGTGTTATGTCACGTTTTGTATGTCTTGTTTTGGGTGTTTTGCTGTTCTCCCTGTCATGTTTTCCTCTTGGTATATTGTCTGGTCCTTCTTCCTGTGTTTTTCCCCTGTCGTTAGTTTCCCTGGTGTGTCTAGTTGTCTGATTGTGTTCACCTGTGGCCCTTGTGTTTCTCCTCCCCTGCCCGGCTGTTTCTCGTCTTGTGAAGTTCTGGCCCCAGCAACCATGGTTCCAGACCCAGTTCTGGCCCCAGCAGCCATGGTCCCAGACCCAGTTCTGGCCCCAGCAGCCATGGTCCCGGCCCCAGTTCTGGCCCCAGCGGCCATGGTTCCAGACCCAGCTCTGGCCCCAGCTGCCATAGTCCCATCTCTGGTCCCTTCTCTAGTCTCTTCTCGAGTCCCTTCTCTAGTCCCTTCTCTAGTCTCACCTCTAGTCACTTCTCTAGTCCCTTCTCTAGTCCCTACTCAAGTCCTTTCTCAAGTCCTTTCTCAAGTCCTTTCTCAAGTCCCTCCTCTAGTCACTTCCCTAGTCCCTTCTCTAGTCCCTTCTCCAGTCCCTCCTTTAGTCCCTTCTCTAGTCCCATCTCAAGTCCCAACTCTAGTCCCATCTCAAGTTCCCTCTCGAGTCCCCTCTCCAGTTTCTTCTCGAGTCCCCTCTCGAGTCCCCTCTCGAGTCCCCTCTCGAGTTCCCTCTCAAGTTCCCTCTCAAGTCATCTCTCGAGTTCCCTCTCGAGTCATCTCTCGAGTCACCTCTCGAGTCACCTCTCGAGTTCCCTCTCGAGTCCCCTCTCCAGTCCCTACTTAAGTCCCAACTCAAGTCCCTACTGAAATGCCATTGGAGGTTCCGCTGGGGGTCCTGCCAACTCCATGTCCTGTCCTGTTGGGGGTCCCGCTGACTACTCTCCTGCCGGGGGTCCTGCCAACCCTATGTCCTGTCCCGTTGGAGGTCCCGCCGACTACTCTCCTGCCGGGGGTCCTGCCAACCCTATGTCCTGTCCCGTTGGGGGTCCCGCCGACTACTCTTCTGCCGGGGGTCCTGCCAACCCTATGTCCTGTGCCGTTAGAGGTTCCGCTGGGGGTCCTGCCAGTTCCATGTCCAGTCCCGTTCGAGGTCCCGCCGACTACTCTCCTGCCCGTTCCCCTGAGAGCCGCGGTCTTCGCCCTCGAGCCCGGCCCCCTGACTCTTCCTGCCGCTGCCTTCGCCCTCATGCTCGGCCCCCTGAGTTCGCCCGCTGTGGCTTTCGCCCCACCATGGACTCTGCCTTGCCCCCGGGCCGTCCGCCCGAGTCCCCCACCTTGGACTCTGCCTTGCCTCCGGGCCGTCCGCCCGAGTCCCTCTTCTCGGCTTCTGCCTTGCCCCCGGGCCGTCCGCCCGAGATCCCTTCCGGGTCCTCCGCTGTGCTCCTGACCCCCTCCACCCACCCTGGTGGCCTAATGATGCGAGATATTTGTGACTGAGTTCACCGGTGAGTGTTCTGTTTTGTCCCAGTATTTTTTTGTTATCCTTGAAATAAAGGCATTTTCAGCGTTATCTGCATTTGGGTCCTGCTTGCTTCACCCACCGTAACATAGCCCTCATTTTAAAGTTATATTCCCTTATCTATTTAGTTGACTGAGCTGAATCCGGCCACGACACTACCATGATGGAGTGGATTGGAGGTGTGGCTTAAGGAAAACACAATGGCTTCATGTGACACTGAACAACTTTCATTGGAGACCCATCCTCCAATGCTGTATCCAGTTCTCTTTTTATCCATTGGTTGCACTTGTTGCTGCTCCTGCTTCTACTAAAGGCTAATGGAGCTCATATAATGTAATGATAGTATTCAGAAGGCTCACATTTCATTTCACCATTAATTGCAATAATTTAGTCCCACTATCGTATTCCAAGAAAGTAGGTTGACTCAACGATAATTCAAGCTGTGTTCCATGGAAATGTATATTTGTTACGTTAATTAAAGCGAGCCACTGTGGCCACAAGTGGTAATTACTGGATAATTGAGCCAACATTTTCTTACATTTCAACCCGTCAACATAACAACATTTTTATTTAGTGACCTGACTGAGTCAGTCAAACTGAACCACAAGGACGGAACAACAATCAGTTTCCTTGTGAGGTACATTGTGTTTACTTCTGACAAAATCATTTAAATATTTATGTGGGACATGCTTAAACCTAATGTAGAGTAGGAACAAGTGAAGTCACTCAGTGTTGGGCATATACAACAATATCTAAGTCATTTAAGAAAAATACTGGTTGTATCAGCACGCATTGTCATTGTATACCCCATTACATCTTACAGTAGCCTTCCTTACATTTTTAACTATTAGTGACCAATTTTGTGTATTAAGGTAATTTATCCTATCATATATTACCATAAAACTCAATTGTATTCTCAATAATGCTTGGAAAGGAAAATGTTCTCTCAGATTACAGTTGATGTATCATTTGGTTAACAAAACCGCAACAACACTTAGGTTAAGTAAACAAAAATAACATTGTGTCCAAATAAGTACATTTGTTACATTATTTAACCTTTTTAATACATACATTTATTTCTGGTTTCACCTGGTACAAAGACAAGGTCCCTAGAGTGAAAGTTCTATGTCTTGTTTACCCATCCATCCATCGTGTCGGATGGAGGAAGACACGATGGATGTCACATTATTAGATTAGTCTAAAAGGCCGCTACACTGGTCCAAACAAAATGATGCCTCTTTCAAATGCTTCATAAGATTTTGTACTAAAATGATTACAACAATGTGAGTAATGAGAAACGATGTGCCCCGGTAGACAAAATGAAGTTGTTGTGAACAACTTGAACATCTCAGAGGAGATTACCTTTAGAACGCAGTTTGATGGTTGCATAAACACACACACTCTAGTCTACACAGACTTCACAGAGCTGAGAGCTTCTGTGAGCAGGGAACAACCCTGACTCAGAGTGGGGGAAATATCAGCGAGGCAATAAGTATGCAGTCATGTAACAATTAAGAAAAACACACACAGGCAGGCAGAAGGCAGAAGGCAGCGTGGCGCCTCATCTGTGCAGCTCTGTCGCAGGCTCCCCTGTGACTGGCTGACACGATCATGTGACCGCTCTGGGGCTCTTGGTAGGCCAGCCAGTCTAGCATAAACAGAACTGGGAAGACATCCTGGGCTGCTGTAACGTGCACATAGGCAGAGACCTTAAAAAATACCTTAATTGACACGTGCACTGCCAACACACACACACACAAGCTGCCAGACATTTACTCTGAATCGAAGAAGACTCACGCCTTTACACACAGTTTCTCCACTATCACCCTTTTAGATATACACAGACATGTACTCAAATTCTATACCCACTTCTTCTTCTGTCTTTCCGTCTGTTACACACATAACACAAAAACATACACATTGTACAAACAGCACAGTGGCATCACACTCACAGGAGCGCAATTATGGGTGTATTTAAAGCTGCAATTGCCAAATAAGCTTAATTATCAATAAAATAAATTGCCAAGGGAGGATCCCTTGGTAACCTGACTGATGTCCAGGCTACGCCATGAATGTCCTCTAATCAATTGAATCAATTGAAAGATGGACCTTTTCATGTATATTAAAAGTATGTTTTCCCCAATATATCAAGTTAAGTATATGATCCATTACTGTACATCTGATAAATATGATTGGTGTTTTTGTGTTTACTGGCAACTGGGCAAATCAGGTTGAGTATCCCTGGCTTAAAGTACATTTATAAATCTGCAATAAGTATAAGATACTTAAAAAATGTGGCAGGATCAGGAGACAAATGTAAGTAGATCAAGAAGATCAACAACTGTGAGAAGCGGGGAGCCGGGAAGCCTGGCTTGAACATATTGGATAGTAACAGCTCCAGTCTCAGCAGGGTTGGAGCTGAGCTGTAGCTGTATACAGACAGGCTCAGACTGAGCTGAGGCTGTGAAGCAGAGAGGCGACACACTCTGCATCCATTCCTGAAAAGTTCTCAAAACTTCCCATCTGGCAAAAGCTGAGGCTGAGTTCAACCCCCTCCCATCTGGGTAGTGGTGGAACTGCTGTGGGAGGGAGGTACAAGCGGATGACTTTCTGAAACAAAGCTCCACAAAGTAAGGAGAATTCTTCACCATCATAGCGGGAAATCTGTTTTATTCTGCCATTTATTTGTAATGTTTTGAGTCATTTTGTGTGTCATTGTTAATGTCACATCTCCAGCAGATGCATTATGCAGACCTAGGCCTAAATCAATTGTCTGTATGTAGGTTCTCTCTGCAAATGGGGTTTAAAGAAAGAGAATAAGGGAAAGATTTGTCAATAATTAAATATAACAACTCCTCAAGATCCAAGCCTCCTGTTGTGCATACTTGAAACCTGCCATTTCTAGAGAAGAGGTTTAAACGTTGTTTCCAATTAATACATTAACTAGGTGGTGTAGCTTTTGCTAACAATATTATTTACAATATATTTGATCAAAATGGCAACATGTTTTTCTATTAATACAGAATTATACAACATAGTCCAGCAATTACATTTAATAAAATAACCTGGCTAATATGCTAATTCAAAGGAAGCTAACAATGTCACACAAGGCATTGAGTCCGTCCAAAATCTGACGCAGAAACTCATATGTTTTAACGAACTCAAGGAAAAAACAGGACTGACAAAAAAAGGGAGCAAACGTAAACACTTCGTAAATCTCATAGGTTCCCATAAGAACTTATAGACTTTTGGTTGACTCGACTACGTACACCGAGCTTTGAGCAAACAAGGTGTTAGCCCCCATTTAGCCCCAAAGCTAGCAGCAACACAGCAGAACTCCTCCATCGCTACACCCCAGCCAGAGCTTTAAGGTCGGCTGACCAGCTGTTGCTGATAGTGCCCAAGACCAGGCTCAAAACCCGAGGGCACCGAGCCTTCGCAGCAGCTGGCCCTAGGCTCTGGAACACTCTGCCCCTCCATGTGAGGTCGGCCCAGAACCTAGGGGTTTTTAAATCACCACTAAAAACTCACTTCTTCTTCCTGGCCTTCTAGTCAGAGCGGAACACGACTCATGACATTTCCCTGTGTTTTTTATATTTCTGTTCTAAATGATTGTCTTTTATTGTGATTGTAGTAATGTGTTTTTATTACATGTACAGCACTTTCGCTCGACCAAAAATCGCTTTTAAATGTGCTTTATAAATAAAACTTGATTTGATTTGAACAATGGTTAAGGCTGACTTACTTGGTGGACGCCATACAGTATATTGTGGTGCTGGTTTTGATGCTACATCCTTACTTGGTCTGGTATGATAAGTATCTTATTGTTGTTGGCTAATGTTAGTTTTTTTATACAGATATTGTTGTGTGACTGACCTTACTGGGACACTTTGATTATTTATTTTACTTAAATAAAGCATTTAATAACATTTGTGGCTCTAGTGGTCAATAGTTAGAAAAAGTTACAGTCTTACTTAAACTCTTCTGTTTTTTATATTCAGATCACATCATGACTGTTAACCTTCTGTTATTATGTTCCAGGCTATGTTTTCTGATATGTTTGCAAGAACTAGGAGGTTTAAAAAGTTAACTTTGAAATATACTGCTCAGCTTTTTACAGTTAAAAGTCAATGCTCAAATCAATAAGAGAACACAGGCGTTGAGCTGCCTCCATGGGGGTCTCCAGGGGGACACTGAGATCAAAAGTTTGCTTGACTTCTGGATTCTTGACTCTGAGATTGAGAGGTCTATGGTTCCTCTGTAGACATTTCAATTAAATATGTTATGATGTAGTTGCCTTGTACTTTTTCCATCCTCATATCTTAAAAGACTCAAAAATAAAAACAGCCATAATCCTTCTTGATGCTATTCATTGTTTTCGGTTGAAAGCAGGATTGTTCCACCTCATAGCCTGTGGAGCCTCACAAACTGCCTGCCAGTGTGATCATTTCAAATAATGGACACCTGAGGGGTCTTAACAATTGCTGCTTTGAGCTTGTTTGTCTAGCAGGAGGCGCTGGATGCTGTTGAAAGCATTTGCCGGAAGAAGATTATGGCATTGCCTGGACCTGAGCATGCAGGCACACTGAGGCCAGAGGAAACTTTTAAAAGTATTATAAGTTTATCCAGTAAGTTCTTTCTGAAGTCTTTTTGGTATCTAAAATGACACTACAGGATTAAGGGAGATGAGGTAACCTTTTTACACCACTGGCACAATAGAGTCTTGCAGAATGAGTCAAAAAATCAGGAAATTAGTCAGCATTTTAGCATTTCTTATTTGCTTGTCTCAAAGCTAGTGTTTTTTATATATATTTGTTTTCTGTCAGATGTCTAATACAAAGGTGATTAGACTTTCCCGTTTAGTGACACATTTTTATGTCGTAGAACAAAACACCCTAATCGTGTACGTCTGAAGCTTCGTTTTCTTAAAAATAGCGGTTGCCAACAAGTTATTAAATTAGAATACTACATTTTATCACACTGAATACAAGTCCACCTGTAGCTTAGAGAAGACACAAGACACTAATTAATTTTGTTTTTTGCTTATAGTAAGCTTTTTAGTTTTGGCAATAGCATTTACACTTCAATCACAAATATGCAGTCAATATGTGGAGATAATCACGGTAAAAGAACGTCTAAGTATCACTAAAATGTGTTTGCCACAGAGCTTAGGCAATATTCCAAAATGCAATGGAGAAATACCTTGAGCCCCCTTGAGCCCTTGCGCTGCAAACTTCTGGGTTGGCCTACAGAATTTGTCATCACCGCACCACTCTATACCCATTCATTTCAAGAGCTCAGGTCCTGTACAAGAACATTTTCATATTTTAATACTTAATTGGATTCACCAAATTGACTTCACTGCACAAACATATAAAAATGAATGGCCCTCTCTATTGAGGGCCATTTACTGGGTCTAGAATTTAAAAAAAAAGAACTTCACTCCACAGAGCTTCAGGTCCTACTTTTGGATATCAGCGGTCAAAGAACTATAGTTTATCAGTGTCAGTGATAGTTTTAGGGGACTAAAACAATTACAGAATGTCAATACAGCTGGCAATGACACATCATTTTAGCAGCGCTGAACTGCAAGCTAAATTAAAAGCTAATTCTTTGACATATGCTACCACTTAAATGGGAGGTGGGGATAACAGGTACATGGGATGGATGAAAATATATATTCGATACGATGGGAAATGGCAAATAGAAGATATCTTTCTGGACAGCAACATGAAGAGAAGCAACTACAGATCTGCATGTTACAAGCTAACAAGTGCTAATCAAATAAAGCCATGCTAGCAACTCTTAGAGACTGTGCTTAGACAGAGGTGCATTGAGCTAAAGGCTAATGTCAACATGCTAAAATGCTCGGAATGGTATGCTAACATGCAACATGTAGGAGGTGTCTAATGCTTTCCATGGTCACAATCTTGGTTTATCATGCCAACATTTATTAATAAGGAACTGAGAACAGAGGCCGATGGGAGTGTCATGCAGATTCTGCGCTATAAGCAAAGACTGTGGATCACAACAGTCATTAAGGTTCATCTTCTGGGAACCATGAATGTCAGTACAACATTTCCTGACAGTACTATTATTATTTTTGAATAAACAAAATTGTTTTGATTCAAATCTTTGGGATTTTGATGTAACGAAAATGAATAAAAACAAGTCATCTGTCAAGTAATGTTCAACACACAGAGACACTGGAGATGTACTCTGCTCTATCTCTTTTTGTTCTTTTATGACATAATTTTACTTGATGACATATATCCATTTTGAATTTCCTTTTCTTAAACTAAAGATCTGCTTCTAAAAAGCCCTTGACATTCAGAATACGGCACAGTGGCATCATCCTCTCATCATTATGGAACTGTTACTCAAATTGCTGTAGAAAATGAGAGCAGCAAAGGTCAATCAATTCTCTGCGTTATCTAATGTGTTCTAATCCGTCTCTCCGCACTATGTTTGGATACACTGCGCTGTGGGTCACATTCATATTGAATTAAAAAATTATATTTTTATGAGCAGCACTACTCAATACATTGAGTGCACTTTAAACAATTAAGGATTATGGTGTTGCCAAGCCGAATACCTTCCTATCCTTTTTGCATGCACACACACACATCAGTGAACTCAGAGCCTTTAGCTCATGTGGAGCAACACACGAGGGGACAAAGACTATTACATCATTTTCCTGAATCCATTTTCTCTGACACTAACACACATATGCATGCATGCAAACAAACACACACACACTCACAAACAAGGAAACACACAGAGCAGAGACAGAAGAAAAGTCCCTGAACAGGAAACACAACATTAGATCCCATCTCGCGCTTCATTTCCCACAGCCCACCTGCTGCTGCTGAGGCCTCGCCTGCGTGACAGCTACTGTGTGATGGCAGAGGATGACGGATCGCTGTGGAAGTGTTCATATGGTGGTACATGTGTGTGTGAGCGACAACAACAGGGTGGACGACCGGATGGATGTTTCTCTTTGTGTCTCGGTTGGATTCAAAGAATGTGGTTCTTTCAGCCTTCACCTAGTCTAAGCAACATTACATCTAAAACACTCTTCCAGGAAGAAACCAACACATACAAGACAGAAAAGGTGTGAGAAACGAGGAGGACAGCGGTGGTTTCAATGTTGATAGATCTACAGCCTTTGCATAATGTCTTTATAATCTATTTAAACATGATGTAATGACACGGTGGTCCCATCTCCTGAGTTGGGAAGCCAATATTCAGACCTTGGTTTGTTATGTGCTAAAAATCATATTGTGTAAACAAAGTAGAAGTTACAAAGAATACGATGTGTTGGTTTGTACTGCCTGCACATAGAATCGAAATCGCAACATAGGCTAGTGCGATATTTAAATTGCAGGTGTAGAAATGTGTTGTGGCAAAAAATATTGTGTCAATATTATTCAGAATGAAGGATAGTGGTGCTGTGTAGATGGGTCTATGAACATATTCATTGAATCCCTTTTTTATTGTACAGGTACAACGAATTACATTTAAAAAAGGGAATGATCCATTCAAAAATGCACACCATGATTATTTTAAATACATCTATGAATGATAATGAGAAGAAATGTGTTAAAATGATTATTAATTTGGATATCTGGAAACATATTGCAATAGCATTAAACAGGGTAAACTTACAGCGCTTAGATCAATTCCGTTTATGTGTCTGACTTTTTTCCCACTGCGTAGCCTGAAACACATGTTTCCAAATATAACTCGAAATGTTAGTTTAAGTGACTAAATGTTTTAGTCCGCCTGTAACTCGGATTCGCTCCAATTCTTTCTTTTTTTTTCTTTAATCCTGATGAACAGAAAGACAATGTGAGTTGAAAACGAACAGGAAGCCCATATAAAAATAGCAGGAAAGCTATGGGACTAATATCTGGATCGATCAGACAATTTCCCAGCAGAACAGTGGACTATGTGTACCAATAAATCTGTCAAGCAACCTCCCATTCAAGACAACCCCTAACCCTAACCCTTTAAAATACGTCAGGTTATACGTAAAAGAAAGCAAAGCAATTATCCCATAAAAGAAAAAAGATTTAGCAATTTTCTGAACAGAACAAAGGATAAAGAACAGCAGACCAAGGAGCCCAGTGCATCATGGGTCAGGGGCTGCTCACTCTTGTGCATCCTCTGAAACTGAATTCTCCAGCACCCGGTAAATCCCTGAGGCTCAACAAAGCAACTGGACGACTGTCAACTGGTTAAAAAAAAGTGGCAGAGGAGTAGAATAAAATAAAAATGTATCTGCTAGTTTCTACAAAGCCCAGAGGATTTATAACGTCAAAAACATGCACAAAGTTATATCTAAACATAGAGGAAGAATGTTTCCAAAGTTTCATACGCAGCCGGAGATCAATCTGCTGTATAAGTGACTAGAATGTCTCCAAATAAATGTGAAGCTATGAATATATCCAGAGCTTACAGTATAATAAATAGTAGTGTTTCCTTTGGGAATGGATTGTCGCTTTGTAGTATGTTTTAGTGATCGAAGGTCAAGAAGCCAAATTCTGTTGGATGTGACTGACATTTCTCAAGTTTACTTAGTTTTTGCAGAAGTTTGGAGCAAAAAAAATCTTCTATAATCTTGTGTATGTCAAATTGCTCGTGTAGATAATTATCACCTTGGCAGTTCACCTCAGCTCTACGGCACATTTGAGCAACTTTTGTTTTAAAGCCCTTCGTTTTTGATCTCCTACAATGTTGTTTCCATAGAAGCAGACAGCTGTTTTAGGGGGAAAGGGCTTACAAAATGTATAAACTGTACACTACTTGTACAGCACCAAACAGGTAGAGCATATAGTAGCTAAGAAGTCAGATACTTTCTCAGGCGTTGCGAATACCAACACCAAGCTAAAATGAGAGTTTATATGAAGACTTACATTTACCCAGTTGACAGAAACTTATCTCAGAATGATTGCTCTGCTTGATGTGTAAATAGGTAACTGTTGCTGAAACGTTAAGAAGGTGATATGGGAGGCATGTGGTGCAGTGGATAGAGCCTTGGTGTTCTGATCAGGGGGGCACAGGTTCAAACCCCACTGCAGTCAGCATGTTGTTGTGTCCCTGAGACACTTCACCCCAAATTGCTCCTGTGGGGATTGTCCACAGTATTGAGTATGTAAGTCGCTTTAGATAAAAGCGTCTAACAAGTGACATGTAATGTAATGATATGTCAATGCTGTGTTTACAGCTTGTTGTTGCTGCCCCACTGTAGCCATACAAATCAACAAATCCAGGTTTAATGAGCCATTATTGGAAAGATTCTTTACAAGCTGGGATCCTCCTGCTTATCTGACAGCCCACAGTGTGGAGGGAAGTCTTTCCACCCACACAAAGTGACAAGTCAAATCTGTCTAATGAGCCTCAGGGAGGACTACTTTTTCTAGACTTAACTTTATAGTTCCCTTTAGTATCGTTTAAATCCCGTTGATACAGTTGTTTTTAAGTAAGAAAAAACGGTGTATTTTAATGTAAAAAATAAATCAGGTAATGTCCTGTGACATGTTTCCATGCTTTAATGTTAAAAAAGGTCTTTATTCTTTTCATACTGCCTGTGCCAAAAAAAAAAGAAGCATAATAGGGCCTCTTTAAGTCAACTATTGGGGAAGGTCTAGGTTAGGGTTAACAAAGTGCACATCTCAGAGCTGCGAGAGGAGAACAGCAGGAAATGTTTCCCAGTACCTCGCACAGGTCAATGGACACCCCAAAATACCTCTTAGTGGTTTTAAGTGGTGCTCTGCATCCACACTGCAATTTCATTTATTTTTAGATTCTAGTTTCCAACTCTGGTAAATAAAGGTGACATGGGGAGCGAGAGTCTGATACAGTAGATTAAGTAGAGTCTGCTTTTGGAGCAGGGATCTGTCACTGGGGGGAAATTCAATCTAGTTTTATTGAATCCAGGCGGCAATATCAGATACATACAGTAATTAAATAGTTTGACAGCCTCAGTAACGCCTCGCCATAGAGGGTGCTTAACTTTTATCTCATAAAGAAGAAGAAAAGTCAAGGTTGCATATGAAAGTTTGCTTGTAAAACTTGCAGGTATCTCAGACTGATGCTGAATACTAAAAGGCTTTTAAATGCATTGGTCTTCAAGTGAAGTTTTTGCAAAGATGTTGTGAAATGAGAAAGTAACTGACTTTTAAAGGTCAAGATCTAATCACTGTTTGTATAGCTGGATCTCTTATTGAGATAAGATGCTACTTTATTGAAAAGGGTATTGAAAGAACAACAAAACAAACTGGTTAGATAAGTATTTAAAGGTCTTTTACTTGAAAGATACACTAAACTAATAATAAGGGTTATTTTGGTACAAGGACTTTTTGTCTGATTAGGGGCCTTCTGACAAATGAGCAGCTTATATCCTTCTTATGTTAGCAAACAGTTGTCTTTTTGCAATTCCAACAGAGAAGCAGCAATATTTGCATTCATTTATCCAATTAATGTAAGCACAGATATTCACTTCACTTTTAGCTCAGTGTTGGTCTCCACCAACGGCCGAGACAAACATCTGTCTTCCAAATGCTGAACTTTATTCACTTAAAGGTGGGGTAGGTAATTTTGGAGAAACCAGCTCGAGTGCGCTAGAATTTGAAAATACGCAGCCGGAAAAAATCTGCCACTTCCTTACAGAGCCCCTCCTCCAACACACACGAACGCGCACATGACCAATGAGGGCACGAGATAAGTTTGTGCACAGATGGAAGGCTGACAGGCAGGAAGGCCATCCAGTTATTTTAGCCGGGCCGGCTCAGATGATTGGTCGTGCTTTTTACAGCGCTACGGCTTCAACAGATTACATTTTGTATGGATTTTTGTCAAAGCACTTCAGATATTCATTGCTATCGGGATGTTAAGAGCATTCCATGGAATATAACTAAAAGTGTATCTCGAGCCGGTTTCTCAAACTTACCTACCCCACCTTTAAGTCGCTCACTTTTAGACGTTTAGTGCTGAGCATGGGTTGGAAATGTTGGCATTTAACAGTTTCCTCATGCTGCTTGAAATAAGATTGACTGAGCAGTGAGATAAGGTGAAAAGAATAGCACAGTTGTGGGTCGTCAAATCAATGGTCCCCCATAAGTTTCGAAAGAACGGTTGTAAATGTATTTTTTATATGTTTGTTGTAAAGCACTTTGAATTGCGTAGCTCAAATATGCTGTATAAATAAACTTGCCTTGCCTCCTAGTAGGCGGCCATCTTAGAAGTGATGCCCCCTTTTAGTCCCCGCTAATGTTAAGCCCCCAAAACGCAACATCTTGCAAGAAACAGCGTCTGAGGGATTCTTAACATTTAACAAACTATAAATGTGTCATACCCACTTAACGGGAAGAAACTCAGCTATCAGACAATATTAACAATGTTTAGCTAAACGAAACACAAGGGTAATAACAAGCCTCTGAATTAGCCCTGAGCGAAAAAATGCTAACGCACTTGGCACAGAACTCACGGTAGAAATACTTTATTATTACTTATCGGATCTGCACAAACAAGATATCAGCTAGCAAGCTGAGATTCTACAGATTCTATAAGTATTATACCCCCTAGGGGTTTTTAAATCAACACTTAAAACTCACTTATTCTCTCTGGCCTTCTAGCCTTTTATTATCAAGCTCCACTTTTGTGGAATCGGCTTCCGGTTTGTGTTCGGGCGGCAGACAGCCTGTCCGTTTTTGGGGTGCGCTTGGGACCTTCCTTTTTGATGGGGCTTATAGTTGATAGGGTGGTCTAGTGTGAGTGCATTGATGTGGACACGCTGTGCCTCTTCACCTACATTTTGGTTCTTGCGCTTTCACTTAAATCCTAAAAGCTTGGATCTTATATTTAAAACTAAGGTTATTACTACTTCTCATTCTTCTAAATCTACTCTCTCTCTACTTCTCATACTCTCTACTCCTGTAATCTATTCATTCTATTTTATTTGTATCCAAAACCTTTCCCCTCTCTGACCTCTGGTTCTATCAGAGGGTAACAGGTTGCAGAGAGGCCTATTCCGGCCGGGGAGTGATATGACCGTAGTCACAGCGTACCTCCTTACCTCTCACCTATTCCAATGAATTCCTCCTTCTGTCTGTTTGTACCTGTATACTCTCATGTTCCGATTAACCCAGCCTCCCCCACATTGTATTTGTTGTGTCTATCTACGCCGGGATCCTGAGTCGAGGCTGATCCTGTTGCTGTGGTCCTGTGTCCTGGATCCTCTATCCTGAGTTCTGGATCTGAGTCCTGGACTTCGAGTCGTGGCTGAACCTGTCTCTGCGGTCCTGCCTGATTCTCATCATACTGCTTCCCTGATGGCTTCCACAGGACTGTTGACATCCTCGTGGATTCATCTTCCTATTATAGACACATGCATTTCCAAACATTTGGTCTACCTATGCTGTAAAATGTATTATCTCTTCGATTTACACACGGCATCTATTGCACGTCTGTGCGTCCTGGGAGAGGGATCCCTCCTCTGTTGCTCTCCCTGAGGTTTCTCCCATTTGTTCCCCTTAAACTGTGGGGTTTTCTCTGGAAGTTTTTCCTTGTATGATGTGAGGGTCTAAGGACAGAGGGTGTTGTTTTTCTCATACTGATATTCTGTACACACTGTGCTGTTGTATTTGTTGTAAAGTGTCTTTATTGTAAAGTATTTGTATTGTATGTACAGCACTTTGGCTCGGCCAAATATCGTTTTAAAAATATGCTATATAAATAAAACTTGATTTGATTTGATTTGATTAGTATCATCACTGAGCGACCAAAACTCGCGGCAGGGGAAGCAAACCCAGACAACACACAACGTAGCTTTAAAATGGACAGCTGATCAGAGAGGTGCACCTTGGGTCAGGCAGCAGAGCAGAAGGCTAGCAGTGAGACGCCCCCCCACCTGTCACTCTAAACGCCCAAGTACATAATACTGTCTAATTGTAATCCTTACATAATTACAAAGGGTGGGTTATATAATAATCCAACCCCCATTTAGTTGTCATGTATATGGAGTGATATAGGCCAGAACTGTTTTTATACTATTCAATGAAGTGCAGATTTGAGCACTTTCACATAATGTGCTCTTGGGAGGGTTCTCTATTGTTACATTGTTATGGAGCTTTAAGTATCTAAAATATATCATTCACATTCTGCCCCCCATGCAGCAGAATATCTGTTTTACAGTTATACAGTGTTATATTATTGGATTATCATTACTTCTACTACTGTAACATTTAAATGTAGTAGTTATTTTGTTTAATATACCAAATTCATTAAATCATAAGATCATATGTTTTGTAAACATTCAAATGTAAAAAGTTTAAAGTACCTTAAAGCTATAGTATAATAAATAATGTAGAAACGTTCCACCTCTTAAAACTGAAATTAGAAAAAAAAGAATGAAAGTATAATTAAATCAGTTCAAAAATGTTTCCAGCTGACGCTCAACATGCAATTAGTTTATTTGAAGTTGAATTTGAACTTATATTGTTGTAGAGGACTACAAGATAATTTAACATTTAAATGTTTAAGTGAATATTTCTGTAACTGTAATACAACACTAATCTAATGCAATCTCAACAACAATGTCTAAGTCCACTGCTGCCTGCCTTGTGAGCAAATAAAAAGCTACACTTTTATATTCAGAGCATAAACTGCATGTTTGAAAATTCAGTCACACACGGGTTGTATTTGTGCACGGCTGTCGTAAGCTTGTCAGCTGATTTCTTTAGAGAAACACATGTGAAAACGTTCAAATGAATTAAGACAGCCCTTTCCTCATGAAGTCAGAAAGAAGGACAGGTCTCTTTGAAGTGCGGCACACAAACAGGAGAAGAAAAACCAGGAAAGGAAGTTCAAAGCTCTAACTGGTGCATGAATTCCCATCAACTCAAGTGCGCCCTCAAAGTAGAAAACATCACACACACTCAGACACACTTATGCAAAAATCATAATCATAGTGGATTGTTCTGGCACTTTGATTGAATATTAAACATTGTGTGTGTGTGTGTGTGTGTGTGTGTGTGTGTGTGTGTGTGTGTGTGTGTGTGTGTGTGTGTGTGTGTGTGTGTGTGTGTGTATATACTGTAGTTGCGGTTGTGTGTGTACCAATATTGATTTTGCAGTAAAAACACATGCCAAAACTACTGCAGGATGCACCATGTGACTATGCAGGAACCAATATGTGCATTACTTGAATCTGATTGGCCGTGAGAGCCTGATGTGTGTTTGCCCTTACTGTGTCCCCTGTGGTGGCACTTTACTCCGTGTGTGTGTGTGTGTTTTATCAGACGCATATGGTGTGAGTACAGAGTGCCATTTCATTACAAGCTGCAGGGATCAAAGACCTTAATCTGATTAAGCGCAGCCGTCGTTATCCTTAACCTGACTCATGCTGTATCAGTCACCCGGGGATGATGATGAGATGATGAAGATGGAGATGTTGATGAACATGAAGTCTCTGCTTTTCTTTCAACTACGGCAAAGAGAATAAAGTCTACTCTAATTAGTCTCTGGCCGTTATGTAATCGTCTGAAGCTCATACACACACACAGAGCAGAACATCTTCACGCTTTGTGTCAGTGAAGAAGACATCACAGACTCAACAAGAAAAAAGGTTTCTACAACAGAACAGTATAACAATCTAAAACTACAGATGTTGTTCTCACCATTCGTCCTAAAGGGACAGTTCAGATTGTTCATAGTGCGGTTGTATAAAGTCCTCATCCATGGTCAGTGTGTGAGCTACAGTAGATGGCCTTGACATCATTCTGACTGATATTGCAATTACGATATTATTGATTAAATTTGAGAGAGTTCCCATTTCTTTTGTAAACGAATTCAGGCGACCTTTCACCTCCACTTAATTAAATGCATGGTTGCAAGATAAAAATGTGAGTTAATTGATTTAGATAAACATTTTAAGTTGCAAACATTAATTTACAAGTTGTGTTGACGTAATAATGTTGGTAATTACATCAACTTAATATTGTGTGTCATTTGAACTCTGATTGACTTAAAACTAAATTCAAGTTGTAGTAAGTAATGCAATTGGCTTGATAACTTATTTGTTCTACACCTTGAGTTAAGGGTTTCAAGTCCACTCCCACTTAACATGCCTAGACAAGTTCCGACAGTTAAGACAAATAGAAATATACAAAGGACATTTTAAGGTGAGTGTCATCTCTTGTCATTCAAATACAGTAGATAGCCTTGTAGTTGCACTGTATAGGCAAATTGCTGTTTGACCAAAATTAGCAGCCTTTGAACTGTGAATAGTTCTGTGAAAGGATACAAAGTAGAGGCTACTGTGAGAGTACAAATACTTTGGTTACTATAGTGATATCGCTTTTTATTCAAAATGAATCTCGTGAAGCAGATCAAGGATGCTTCTTGAGGTAGGATCGTTATTTAGAGTTGTCATTGAAATGCAAGTTCTTGGCAGTCACCCATTCAGAATATATTCATTTAGGTCATTTCTCTTTTTTTCCTTTTTAAAAAATAGCACAATACAATTGAAGTACGCAGAGAACTATAGCCATCCGCTTGTTATGAACTTGGTTACACAAGGATAAGGACTCAAATGCACGACCCGGAAGCCAAAGGTAAAGTACAATTAAGATACTTTATTTGCACAAAAAAGGTAACAAAAGAAGATCACTCTTAAGAGATGACAAAAAAGGTTTGAGTTAGGCAAAACAGAAAATCACTCACAACGTGAGGAACTAAACTTATAATAAGTTTCAGGAGCCAACATAGGCTTTGAATCAAAGCGTGCTGAAGAGCATAGCTCTGGCATGGGGACAGGACAAGATGAACTGACACTGAACGCTGGGAGACTGGGGAATTCAAACACTCAACAACAAGACACAGGTGAACACAATCAGGGGCTGATACTGATGAGGGCGGGAGAACACATGAGGAAAGGGAGTCAAGGGACCTGAAATGAGACGTGACAAAACAAAACAGGAAGTGAAAAACAATACAAAATAAACATGAAACATGATTGACTAGCACTTTTGACGGTGCACAACACCGCTGTCGTGTACCTTGGAGAAAAGGAAGAGGACCTTTTCAAGGAGTTTAGCAACTTAATTAAAAATCTTGAAATCAAATCCATGGGCACAGTGACACAGGACAAAAGCACTGCTCTCTGTCAGCTACATTTTGAAGCATATTGCACTTTTGGCCACACCCCAATCAATAATATCTTAGCAACGTTCAGCATGGATAGGTGTTGACAGCAATGGCATGGGAAAAGGATTGTGTAACATTTGAAAAGTGGCTTCTGCTCTTCTCTTAACCAGTTCACATATTGTATGGAACCTGCGAAACAAATGAGAAGATACACTAAAACTTGCACGGTTGTGATTGACAAAATCTGTCCACATGCATTTAAACACTAGGCAAAGTACTCAAAAGCACCTCTGTGTGTCTTCAGGACCACATTGCCATGACGACACACACATGCAGACTCAATAGGTGAAAACAATACCAGCGTTGCTTTAGCAGCTGGTAATAATGGCTCTGAATTCGCTAAGAGTGACAGTTTAAAAAGAATGCAGTTACCTAATTCATTATCTCTTATGCGCTAACCTATTATTTAATGTGCTTCAAAAGGACATGAATATCGCCTTCATCAGTGACCGGTCCACCCCAGGATCTGACCAATACGATGGCAACCATCGTGGTCGAGGGAAACAAATGAATGAGCATTCTGCGTTAAATGTGTTCATACTGTTTGAAATAATGACTGTCGGCAGTGTAAACATCTTTGTTACATCTTTTGTCAAATGTATGTGTGTGATCTGCAGACTGGTGGCCATTGAGAGTTTGTTTCTGTAGTTTTACAAAAACTTTACAGATTTGACATATTTGGCACTGGTTTTAAATATGCAAAGGCCTCTAACTTCGATGTGATGGCAGCATGTATTTGCTGTGTCCCCATGTCCCATGGTAATATGGCTAATGTGTTTATTTATTATTTGTGGGGCAATTTAAATTTGTGTTATTTATCTTTTTTTTCAAGATTGAAATGAAGCTCAGTGCAAATCTTTCAGGAAGACTGGGTGTGTATACATTCACTCCGCAGCTGCATATAATCAGCTCATCACAGGCGTTCTCTTTAACCTATTGCATTTCACCTCATTCTCCAGCAGCCAATCAACGTGCTGCAGCCAAACTATAAAATGGTTCTCCTCAGTGCTCGTCAGCTGTGATTTCAGGTGTTCATGCACCTTATCATATGGCATGTGTCAATAAATGTTCAAACTGAATGAATTCTCTCCTGATTGAAACATCATGTGTTGAAATAAACAACTGCAGTTCAAAATAAAAAGTGAATTGCCTAATATTTTTGTTGTGGAATTAATTAATTTCTTTCTTTAAAGGCAAAAACATGAAAAAGCTAAGAAAATAAACTATTGAATTCAATATATTTGGAGCAACTTCATTTATAAATGGTTGTCAACTTAAAAACGTGTGTTCACAATGATGGTAATACATAACTACATACAACTTAAAATTCCTTTTAAATCATGTGGTAAAACTAGTCGGAACAACTTAATCTTTTGAATAATCAACTTCAAAACTTGTGTTTATAATACCAATTATTAAGTAAGTGGTAATTAAAAACACTCAAATAACGTTGTTGCTTTAAGACAATTTCATTAGAAGTTGTCTTAACTCAATAAACATCGATGCAAACTGTTGCATTGATTTTCTTTGTTGAGCCAAGGCATTTGTTTTTAGAGTGTAATTTAAGGCACATCTACAAACATTTTATAATATTAATAATATCAGTTGAAGTGTACCCTATATTTAGAGTATTTTCATCGCTTTATCTTGAAGCACCAGAGTATTGACAAAGACAGTAATGTTACCCTGGCAGGAAAGTGAAGTTGCTAATCTTCCACAGCTTCAATCAGTTTGCTTGTTTTGTGTTATTATGGGATGTTGGTGATTTTAAACTAGCAAAGTCACAAACTAACACAAGCCTGTTCTGCAAGGTTCAATTACAGGTTGTTTTTTCCAACGTAGTCTGGTGGCTTTAAAGTGAGCAACGGAAAGGACAAGGTCAGGCAAAGAAAATATTCTACATATAACGTACAGATTTTTAGGAGGCTTAAATATGTGCTGCTGCTTCCACCCACAGCAATACACTGCTTTGCTTCCATGCTGGCACTCCTTTCGCTTTCTCCAAACTGGGAGCACGCACACAATCTCCTGTAGGTAATACACAGACTGTGTGTAAAAAATCCAAACTGTCCCTTTAACGCGCTCAGTGCTTAAAGCCTGGTTTCGTAACCACCTCTAATCTGCTTCATGGTGAAATACATCTGAACCAACGGGTACATTTCCTCCTCACAAATCTAAACCTAATCTCATTTGGGTTGTTGAGTGCAGGGCCAGTTAACAGCTCCCTAACACCTAAACTAAGTCTTGAACAGCATGCCTGATTATGCACCGGTATGAATATTTTATGTCGATTTATTTTCTCTGGGCTGGTAAATAGACAGCGAGTGTGCAGGGAGGTCGGAACAGTGCGCGCTGACTTTGATTTACCCAGGGGGAATAATTACCTTCCTCATTCAGAACAATTGTGCAGTTTACACAGCAATGCTACTTCGGTCCACCAGACAGACATAATGAGGAGAATAAGCTGCCATGTGGAAATGGATTGGCTTAATTGACGCTGATTGTAGGACTTTGATTTTTACAGAGAATTAAATGTATTTTTTAATGATGTGACAATCATTGAAGAGAAATATAATTAATGGATATTACTGTTTATCTGCCGTCCAAATATTTTGGAGCCCGTCGGTTTGAAGGCATTTAGATTTAGCTGCTATTTACGTGCACTGTGTGTGCAGGATATAATCCAAGATCCTGGATGAGGTCACATTTGGGATAAGCTCTTCAAATGCATCTTCATATTCCCATCACAGAAGAGCAAACATCACCATGGAAACAGAAGAGACATACTACAATAAACATGAGGATATCTAAATGTAATTTTAGGCTTGTATAACTGTACTGGAGCTATTACATCATCATACCCTAATGAGCGCCTCTTTCTTAATTTGAAATGAAATATGGCATTTTCCTTTACCAAGTCCAAAAATGGATGCTGGAAGTAGTGTGGCCTTTCTCTAGTGCAGCTTTCATGTAAGAGGTTGGAGTTCTTCCAAATCCAGCAGTTTTGATGTATTAGAAAATCTTAACCACAACAACAAAGTCTTCCAGTTGCCAAAACCTCATTGACTATAGCCAATGTTCCTTGTTGTTGGCACAGTTGTTACAGGGATCAACCAAGGCCAAATGCCTAGATACCAGTGTTAACAAAAGTCCAAAAGTATTTGTGTATTTGCCACAGCCCTATGCCAAGTTTGAATGAGAATCGGGATGGTAGTTATACGGTGATACTGCTGACAAATGAAACAGAACTGAGACAAAATAAAATAGTGTCATAGAATGTAATGTAGAGTAGTGTCTGTATTCCTTCTGACAAGAGAGAGCTGCATGACTGAGTGTTGAAACCTGGAAATGAGTTTTAGCACATAAGGGTTTGCCTCGCCACGTAGTCAATTGTTTTTTGAACACGTTTTTTTTATATTGCTGAGATAAGATCCGTGGTTCTATGGATGCGAGAACAAAATGTGTATGTATCATAAATGCGTGCTTGCCAAAGATCATATTTTTTGCAGTATTCCGAATTATCATGGAAAAATCCCAATGACTTTTTGATGGATTCCTCGCGATGCTAACTTTCTGTTTGGCCTACAAAAATACGTCATCACTGCACCACTATATAAGTCTGTCATAAGATAATGGTTTATTTAGATCATGTAAACCCCTTTATTTGGAGTGAAAACTAAAACCCAAAATGTCAATATTACCAAAAACTTTGAAATAAAACCTGAAACAGTTAAAAATGACTATTATACTGTAAGCAGACATTGTAAGCAATTTTGCAATGTTAGTAATTCTCAACAATAAACGTGGTGTGTGCGGGGTATTCATTACCGATATATGGCCTTACTATAATAATAACACCTTTTTTTATCAAGCCACATTCCCACTGTGGCTAACAGCTACAGTGGATGAGGCACTCTAAAGAGAGAACTGCAGCCGTTACACACCACTGTGCTACTTCAAGGCCAAATGACACATCAGACAGGGGAGTGGACAGACACTTGGACGGATGAGTGCACACACACGCAGACACAGGGCAGTGGGTGAGTGATGGAGTGAGGGAGGGAGGTGAGCAGCTGCAGCGATACATGGTGAGAGAAGGAGAGGAGGCCAAGCAGCTATAAATCCTCTCTCTCAGTCACCCTTAAGACGCAGGGGCTGATTACATTTTCATTCTGTCTCTTGCTTTCTTTCCCTCTCCCGCTTCTTTTTTTTCCTGCAGAAATAAATCAAATAAATCCCTGCTGCCTGCCTGTTGGCCTGTTTTGGAGACTGAAGCAGCCTCCTGTGGATGTGAGGAACTCTTGCGCATCTATCTTTCAAACCTGAAACCCATAGAACAGCTGTACAATAGAGCTTCAAGGTGTTTGACAGAAAGCCAAATTCATACCACCACTGTACCATCCTTGAAAAACACAATTTCTTGAGTTTTGACGATTTTATGTCTTTTAAAAGTATGTGTTTTTTAATAAATGTTTACATGGACTGCCCCCCCTCCCTTAGGGGAATTCATCCACAGAAAACACACTGGACGCTGCACTAGGTCAGAAACCAGAGGAGACTGTGAGGTCCACCGTAGTAGACGGACCACTTTTGGACAAAATGTCCTCTCCGTTAAAGGCAGCTCATTGTGGAATAGCCTCCCAACTGAGATACGGATTGTCCCACTCTCAATAGCTTCAAAGGACAACTCAAAGAATGGTTGAGAAACAAACAGACGTGTAATCACCGCTAAATGCACTTTAACACAGGGGTATCTCCTCTTGCACTTTATATGTCGTAGTTGCTATATTGTATCACCATGTCATAAATACTTGTGTATGCTGCTCTTGCTCTTTTGCACTTTGTATATCATGTATTTAGTTTTTGCTATGTTTGTAAAATGTAATTTTCTTAAATGTTTTATGTGAGGGACTGCGGATGGAAATGAGCTCAAAGCTAAATCTGGCACTGTTACGCTTGACACATTTGAATGTTTTAAGTGTTCATTGCTGTGCATTGTCCATGTCCCTGCCAAATCTTTGAAAAGAGCTTCAACCGTACAAGTTTCATGTGAGCAAATGGATCTTTTCCAACAGTCTTTGCTAGCTGGATTGCATTGGCTGTGTGCTGGATTGTGTAAAGCGGCGGAAAAGTGGTGCAACTTGAGACTGGAGGGAATGATACAAACACAACTTGAAGACAGGATGGTGTGAGTGCAGTGTGCAAAAACACTGAGGCCTCTGAAGACAAATGCTCTGATTATGTAAAAGCCTTTCAAGAACAGCAGAGGGTTCAGACGAAAGCATGTACGTCGTTTTTATCTCATTATTTTTAGTGACAGATGAAAAATAAATATTCTTGTTCAAGACAAAAGAGTGATGACCTATTTGTGTGGCCTGATCCGGAAGTTAGCATCACAAGTCTCCCTCATCAAAAGCAATGGGATCTATTTATTGGATTTCAGAATATTCAGAAAATAAGATATGTGTTTATACTTTCACAATTTGTTCAACATTATAACTTCCGTATATTAACATCTCTTACAAAAGTGTTGGCGTTAATGTAAATCACCAGAAGAAAAAAGCTAACTTGAGGCTTTAAACAAAATGACATCACAGTCACAAGACGTCACATCAACTCTCTGCTAAGCTAAAGATGGCTAATGTTCACCTTGATGGCGTTTGTAGTCCTAATTAGACACTTGTTGTCAATCGCTGTTTTAGGTCACTTAAAATCTTCAGGCATTCACGAGTTGGGTATTTACTTACATATTTTATGTCGTATAATAAAACCTTGTAAGCTTTTAATAACTACTGTTGAGAGCTTCATATGAAGTGAATACTTAAAACGAAAGTTAATTATAAATCATATATGATCAATTATATTCTTGTATGAACCCATAATGAGAATGCTTCATATTTTGGGTTTTTCTATATTTACAGCATAAACAAAACAAAGTGGTTTGTTTAGGTTGAGTGTGTAAGGTCTATGATTTATGGGTGTCACTGATAAGGAAGAGGGCAGTTTCTTCCCCTTTTTTCTCACAGCAGATCACAGGGAGGGGGGCTCCTGCCTTAAACGAGAAACACATTGAGGCCTCAAAAATGGTTATGTCATAACCGAGAATAATATTTTTCAAGTCCTACAGGGGTCATGTCCTTTTTACACAAACATGGGAAGGTGTGTCTTAGGCCATAGCCAATAGAGGATGTTGGTTGGGGATAGAGGAGGTGTTTTTTGGGGTTTCGATCCGGTTTTTTGAGCATAAAGAGACTGGTTTTTTGAGAGAGCGCGAGAGAGAAGGGGGGAAACCCCTGGTATACTCTTTCCGGGTAGGCTCTGTCCTTCGGGGCTGGGTAAATGGCTCTCGGTAAGGTTATCCTGGAAGGCGTTATTAGGATGTACGGGAATCTTAGACCTAATAGCTTTATTTAGATCTATCCTGGAAGGCGTTATTAGGACGTACGGGAATCTTAGACCTAATAGCTTTATTTAGGCTATCCTGGAAGGCGTTATTAGGACGTACGGGAATCTTAGACCTAATAGCTTTATTTAGGCTATCCTGGAAGGCGTTATTAGGACGTACGGGAATCTTAGACCTAATAGCTTTATTTAGGCTATCCTGGAAGGCGTTATTAGGACGTACGGGAATCTTAGACCTAATAGCTTTATTTAGGCTATCCTGGAAGGCGTTATTAGGACGTACGGGAATCTTAGACCTAATAGCTTTATTTAGGCTATCCTGGAAGGCGTTATTAGGACGTACGGGAATCTTAGACCTAATAGCTTTATTTAGGCTATCCTGGAAGGCGTTATTAGTACGTACAGGAATCTTAGACCTAATAGCTTTATTTAGGCTATCCTGGAAGGCGTTATTAGTACGTACAGGAATCTTAGAACTAATAGCTTTATTTAGATCTATCCTGGAAGGCGTTATTAGGACGTACAGGAATTGTATAACTAATGGCTTTATTTAGATCTTGGATAGATGAGAAATATGAATTAAGGTTTTAGAAAAAAATATAACCCCAGCATGATATGTTGCATATGATTATAATGTGTTAAAAGGTAAAAACCCTGTATTAGTTTGGACCTATTTTTCTTCAAATAAACTGATCCCACCTTTTTGGACTGGGATAACTTAAAGGACACCTGTGCTCTCCTCTCCTGCTTAAAAGGTAAGACTGCACCCTGCCACACACACTTAGGTAGGAGCACACTCCATTTACTGATATCAAAATCCTTCGGGATCCCTTAAACAGATTAAAAAAGAGTTGTCTGAATAGAAACAGCAGTTAATTGAACCTGGTTCTTCGGGGAGTTAATAGAGGTGAGATCTTGCTGACGTTGGTGGATCTGAGCCAAGCAGTAAACTTACATAGACTCAATAACTTCGGTCAGGTCAATTAGTAGGTCAGAGTAATTTACCGGAATAAATTATCAGGACCTCGCCGACTCTAAACACTACATATCTTGTTTCAGGCATTTAACCAAAAAAGCATTCCAAAAACCATTGACTTTAAGACAAGGGAACATGGAAGTCCTAAAATGCTAACTCATTTCCGGGTTGATTACTTATTCCTGCACCACTCAATAGTATAAAAAAATCCAGGATACCTATTTTTGAAGGAAAATAGACTATTATTCTGACGCTGCCAGTCTGGTACAAAGGTGACATTGCTTATCTATTTCACTTCATAGTTAGCCAATCAGAAGGTGCTTTTCTAACACCGTTAGTCTTTTAGCGCTGTCTTTTGGGATGCGCACGTCCATCCCAGTGTCCTCTGGTGGGGAATTTACGATTTCAGGGTTAATAATATCTCTAAAGTTGGGACAGGGTGTACTCTCCGTCAGGGATCTATTATGTGTTGCCTATACAGGAGAGGGGGGGGGGGATTGCACCACCTCATGAAAAGCATTTTGTGATGTGGTCACGCCAAAACCTTCTTTGTCAATTCAACCTCACAACTGGTTTCAGAAAAGCAAATCTCCTTCAGCTCTGAACAAAACGTTCAACTGAATGGATTTTCTGACCTTGAAGAGTTACTAATAGTATCCATGATTCCATTTCTTTTAAACGATATGACTAACATTACACATTTGGATCACAAGCTAGATTTGCTGAATTCTTCCTTCTGCCCATTCAAACCCGTACATGTTTTGGAGTTCAGGCTGAATCCAATAAACAGGGAAAAAAGTAAAACTTTTGAAGTAAATAGAAATAGAGCACAAATGTTTGTGGTAGTGACTCAGCATGTTATCATCTATATTAGTCAATATCTTATTAATCATTGCATGAGCAACATCTCAGCATTTGATCAGGTTAATGAAACGTCCCCCTCATTATTTAACATATGGGTGTAGAGGAAACTTCTGTGTAGCTATGCTGTGGGAATCACCGACTCAGGAAGGAGACACGGTAGGAGCAGTAGATTTGATGTCAAACACTGATGGTTTATTTGGAGTTACGGCCGGAGGATTCACATCACAAGTCCAAGAGCCAGAGGTTCTGACTTCACGGTAGAGTTGCCACGTCAATTCTGGAGAGCCTCTCTCTTGCCAGCCCATTTAACTGGTTCCACAGAGAGTCATCAACATGTTTTGATAAGATAGCTTTAGATAGTTTGGGCACACTAAGTTACCAGCTTCCGCCACTTATGGCCTTGCATATGTCATGCCCTGGAGTCCTCAGACAACAGAGAAGGAAGTGTCCCAGTGTACCCACAACACAGACCATCTGTGACCCAGTATTGACCGGTCACAGAATGGGAACAATAACATTATTGGCTGAAACAGCCTGTGTCCTTAAAGGAGGTAAACAGACATCAAGGTTTGTCCTGTATGTCACATCTTGGCGTCTATGATAATTATTTCCCTAACAATGGGCATATCAGTTCATGTGATGTGGGTGATCAGTGTGAAAGGAGCTTGATTCTATGAAAATATGATCCATCAATCTGAGTAAAATACTCAGACATGCAAAGACGTCACAGTTAAACTAATTGTTCCTTCTGTTCAGAAAAGTATCTACTTCTTAAACATAACAAATCATATTTTAGAGGATATATTACATTACTTTATTATTTACGCCTGGGCTTTTCCTAACGTGCCATGACACAATCTTATTTTACAAGAAAAAACGTTACGACAGCTAATTAAAATGTCAGATTTGCATTATATTTACTATCCTCCATATTATTTTAGCCACTGAATTCTAAGAGTAAAACGTACGCTTTATATAATACCCTAACATTTCGTCTATGGACATTAAGTACACTACAAAAACAGACCATTTGAGGAGTAAAACATGCAGTTTGGAGGTGTAGCTTAACATTAAGCTTGAATCTTATCTCCTTTGCTATGTGTACCTGTTTTTTAGCACATAACTACAAATTAAAAACATCTGCAAATAAACCCAGGACTTAAAGTTATGCTAGTTGTCATCAGTAAATTGACTCAATAGCAATTTTGTTTTGCCTTATTACACGCAATGCAGATGTTCATTGGTCAACGCAGACAGTAAACATGTCACCTTTTATGCATTACACAACATCTGGAGGGATGCACACAAATGTCTCCAGTTAACTGCGAGAAGCTAAATACCTGCACACATCTGCATGTACAACTCCATACTGTGAATTCCCTTTAGACACATCAAGACTAACCTTACACACCGCATCGCATGACACTAAACAGACGGCACATCGTGTAGCGTGTGAGCACATGAGTGGGCTTTGAACACGAGAAGTGTTCTCATGTGTAAACGCTTTTGAAGATTAAAAGTGATTCTCGCACGGAAAATAATTAACCTTCCCTTAAACACAGCGGCGAGGAAACATGCAACCGCTCACAGCCCCTGCAGAATAGAAAAGTACAAAGTGTGGCTAATTGGGATTATAAAAATCAATGTATCCAAGACAGCACTGCCTCCCTGTATGATTTGTAACAGGCCATGCATAATGTATTTAATGTACAAGCGGGGGGGCTTATTTACGATCTGCCTTTCTGACTGAGTCTCTGGATATTCCTCACTCAAACACACTTGCACTTATTCCAGGGATAGATTGTTAACTCCAGAGAGGAGCAGAAGGAGCTGTGTGTGTGATACATGGTAAAAGGATGAGGTGTAGTCATGTCAGAGATGTTCAGCCTGGTTAGCTCCATCAGTCGCAAAAACAATGTGAGCCAGACTGTACAGAGTTGTGTCATCAGAATAATCTTCCTTCTGTGTTTCTGCCTGGCAACAGGGAGAGGAAATATGGCGCTGCCTCTGGAGACGTAAAACATGAGCGTGCATCATTTCAGAGGCTGTACCTGCAGAGAAGAGTCTCTGAAGTACAGAGGCATCATGAACATAACATATTGCAAAGAGAACGTACTACATTATGAGAAAATCAAGGCGTTTGGTGAAAAAAAACATATTTGATGGGCTGAAAACAGCATTTCTGCCCTCCTGTTTCCAGAGATTAGTCAAAAGAGGTATATTATTTAAGTAGTTGTTGTATTCTTCCTAAAATCATTTTTAAATGAATGTCTTTCTTATAGCACAATTCTTCATAACAGGGTTGATTTAGTCCCCACTGCCTTCCAATGTCAGAATACTCTCATGCTTCTAGTTGAAATATGCGTGGTATTCAATAGCTAAACTTCCATCCAATTGCCTTTCCTGTGTGCAAAGCTCCGGCGGTGCATAATCAGAGAGGAACAGAGGAGGGCAGAGCGGGGTGCAGCCGAGCGGAGCGATGCAAAGCGAGCCGCTGCTGCTTTAATGCTGAGGACATGTGTAGGGATGATGCAGCCCCCCCACCCCCTGCCTCTGGGACCATAGGCAGGAACTTTGGCCTTAGATCAATTCCTCCTCTTAAATGTGCTGCAACACCTCCGCTCACCTGAGCTCTGCAGATAGAGGACAACATGTTGCAGTGTGGTGACAGCTGAGGTCTGACCTTGAACAAATCACAGGCGCAACATTAGACTTGTATTCTTGAGGCAGTCACAGTATGACTGCTTTTTCTCTTAAAGGTCCATAACTATTTTCACAACAGATAAATACACGTGATCTCTTGAAATATCTTTGGCAGCAGATTGATGTCTGATGGTTTAACTCTTCATAAATCCCAGTGTGTGTTTCATGGCAATAAAGGAACATGTCACTGACTTAGTGCACTGATAATAAGTCATTAACAAATGTAGGAAACAATGGACGTACAGAGGTTTTCAGGCTTTTAAAACGGAGACAATACTGCACTTGAGAGTAAGATCAATGTATTGTTTATTTGAGTCTTTGTAAGGAATTAGTTAAAAATAGCCTCACCAGACTACTTTCATTTATATCAGCCTGCCTTGAATTTAAAACATGTTTTTAGCAGTTATTTAACCATCTTGTTAATGTTAAGCACATTAATGCTTACATTTCCACGCACACCTTAACCAGGCAACAGTGTGCTTTATTTGTCAATGATTGGTGACATAACCTTCCTTAAACATCTTAAGAGACATGCTATGACACAACATACATTTAACAGAAGTGAGCTTTGGCTTCAGAAAACGTTTGGATTGAATCCTGGAAATGTAATTTACTTTGGCGCTGAAGAGGAAACAGCAGAGCGTGCTGCCATTCATTCTATTTGTTTGGGTTTATAAACCAATGAACAAAGTGATGGTGTGTGTGTGTGTGTGTGTGTGTGTGTGTGTGTGTGTGTGTGTGTGTGTGTGTGTGTGTGTGTGTGTGTGTGTGTGTGTGTGTGTGTGTGTGTGTGTGTGTGTGTGTGTGTGTGAGAATCTTTATCACATCAGATAAAGCAGGTTGTAGCAAAGCAAGCGTTCTCATCTGTCGACCATCATCAACGTTTCCATCCCATCTGACAGCCTCCATGCATTAAACACCAGCTCTGTGCTTAAGTGCACCATGAACCTTGTGCAATTCACCACAATTAGTATACAAATACTTAAAGTTCACATTGAATGAAGGCATTCTTCATGCTTATTAAAGCTCTGCAAAGATATGTATTTATAGATGTTATCCTTTTGATAATCCAATACAAACCCAGATATGGTATGAGTCATTGTGACACGATTTTGCTTCCAAAGCAGCTTTGCATATCCCAATCTCATCAAGTTCACTGTGTGTGACTGCGTGGATATGGAGCATGCATAAAACACCACCTTAATGTCAATCTTTACGTTGAGCTGGAATCGTATCGACTTTGTAATCACATTTAAATTCAACCTCAGTAAGCGTCTGAAGCTGACTGATTACCGCTTTCGTCTTGCTTTCTTATACGGATGTAACACTGCTTTTCTTCAGACTCCATGCAAGAACTTTTTTTCTGGGTACAGACTCTAAACTTCTAATCAGTTTCACGGAGCGCCGGCTCTCAGAGCTCTGATCCTTCGCCAACTCCTGCGCTCTCAGAAACCACAGGAGACGGAAAGGAGCTAGGCCGTTCTTCACCCAATCAGTACAATTCATCACTTGAATTGGTGACAGCAGACACAGGATGATCAGCAAAGGATTTATCAGTGACTTTGTGGCCAGACTCAATTCCTCTCCGTCCCATTCAGGTTAAACCTCAGGGAATTGTCTGTTTCCCCCATTTAAGACCAAGATGTATTTCAATATGCTGTATTTGCTCAGACAGTAAGAAGTTGGTCCAAAATATAGTCCAAATATCATAAAAGTCATGAAGCGGGCATTATTTATGGGCCTCTCCTTTACAGAACAGTCTTAAACTGAGCTCTAATTACAGTACCTGCACATGGGCAGTCAGTGTCATAGTTTTAACCAAAGCAGAGCATGAGGATGTGTCCCCCCCCCAATATTTGTCAATATTGAACTTATGTTTGGAGTTTCGATTTTTTAGTGCCCAGTACAAGCACTTTAGGTGTCTCCAAAATCAGACTGGTGTTTTTTGCTACCAACCAAAATATGTCCGTGGATAAGCAAGCATTAGAAATTGACATCTGCGTTCTGGCATGCATATGTTTGAAGGCTTATCACATGGAAAACACTACATATAGGTTTACAATACAACACTGCAAACGAGACCGCTCGAAAGCACTGGAAACGCTGTAGTACATATGCCGGGCCTGTCAGTGGCGCTGTACTTCCGCACGAGACCGCTCGAAAGCGCTGGAGACGCTGTAGTACATATGCCGGCCTGTAAGTGGCGCTGTACTTCCGCCACAAAATACACCAAAAGCAGCAAAGAAGACCCCCGAGCATGGTTGCCATGGTTGCCCTTCTGTTTATTCTCCGTGGTGGATTTAGCAACATGTAGTTCAGTGTTTCCCATACATTGATTCATTTGTGGCGGGCCGCCACAATTAAATATCGTCCGCCACAAATGGATCTCATAAAATAAAATAAAATAAAAAATCTTTCTTTAAAAAATGGATTAATTAATTTGAATAACAATTCAAGTTAGTAGCTATTAAAGGCATAAAAAGACAGAAATGTATAATTCTTTCTTGAATAGAAATGTTTCTTCTGCCCGTAAAGTGTCCAAACCGGGCTTTTCTGGATAAGCGCATTTTTAAAACATAGCCATTGTCCATCCCGGTTTCAGTTGGATTATTCGTCACAGTTGCTCCGATCAGATCGGTCTCTTTTGAATCCACATAAACACATTGGCAAAATCCGGCTTACTTTGAGCATGTGTTTTAATCCTTTTGTGAATTGTTTCCACTTCCGCGCCGTCATTTAATTTCTTCATACAGCGGGAATCCAAATGAATTAATCCTGAGTCCAATAACCATCAAAGTCACTCCAATAGTGCTCCTTAATTACGCTTTCATCCTCCTTTAACAACATACTTCACATTCATCCAGTTTGTGACAGTAGTTGTAGCATTTTTGAGACTTTTAAACTTTAATTAGCGCTGTTGCCCCCCACCCCCCCCCCCCCCCCCTTGTGTGTGTGTGGGGGGGGGGGGCACAACTTCCAACAGGAGTCATTTGGGGGGGCTCTTGGGAAAAAAGGTTGGGAACCACTGGTCTAATGGATAGTGAGGTGGGCTGATGATCGGAAGGTTGCGAGTACAAATCCCGCCTGGAACAACACCACTACTAGTGTGAGTAAGGCGGTGCGGTGCCCCCACAAATAGAATCAAATTCTGTGGCAAACACTGTAGTTCATGTAGTTCTCCATGTCCACTTGTTGCTGATGGTTGTGGTAGAGGAGCTGTAGATTTTGCACTAACATCTGATCTGTAACATGGTCAGTAGCAGTAGCACTAGCTACTGACAATAGCTACGGACCATGCTACAGCAGTGAGCAGCAGAGGTGGGGAGAGGCGGGGCTATGGCTTCATCGTTATCAGGAAATGATCGTATAGGCCCTATAGGGCGTACACACTGAGCCGTTTGGCCCCCCAGAGCGTTCCGTTTGCAGATATATCCACCTTGGGACCCGTTATAGTTTGCGGTGTTCGTTTCCACGTTTCCGTTACGGCCTCATAACTGATACAACCTTTGGTATTCTCGTGTAAACAGCACCTTAGTCCTTCTCTCAACGATCACATGGAGGTCAACTGCAGGATTCATGTTACAAAGTAATCCAACAGGAGTGAGCGCTTGATGGATGTCACATTGTGTGATGTAAAGGTTGAGTGAAGTTTAACCTTTTTGCTAGACAAGCCTGTGTTTTATAGTGTGCTTTTTCACATGCTGATGTGTCTCTGAAAACAGCTTTGTTTATATTCATCAAAATGTGGGATCGGAAAACATTTGTTTAGCCATCTGTACTGACACTTAGGTATCCTATTGGCAAAAGTAAATAATTGTTTTAACAAAACCCAGCCTTAATGGTTTCTACCATCTCTCATATCTTTACAACACATGTATGTTAATTTGTGTGTTCATATGTAAATGGTAAATGGATTGCGCTTTCCCAGTCTTTTTCCTCAGCATTCACCATGTCAAACAGATTCATACAGAAGCAGAGGTATGGAGGTAGATTTGTCTATTCGGTGAACAGAGAAATAATCGATATGAAAAGTGTAAAAAATGTGTACATTTAAACATGAAACATCTATGAATACTATAATTCATTTAAAGATAAACAAAAAGCATTTACACCCAGGTTATTGATCTCTTTACACAAAAAAACGTTAAACCAAAACTACCTCCACACGGAGGCTGCCATATAAGTTGCAACTTTCTCAGAGGGACTAACATTTACACATACTCAAACCCTGTTGGCAATGAGGAGTAATTTGAGGTTATGTATCTTGCCCAAGGACTGCAGGGGCTGGGGATCGAACCACCTTTCCTCGGCTTGCAGGACAACCACCTAGCTCCTCAGCAACAGTTGCCCCTGTCTTTATTGTACCTTCTTAATTGTGTGTGCTGTCTATAGGAACTATACCATCAGGCTATTCCTGTATCAACTGTACATTTTGTAGCGTTGGCCCTCTTGTTATTCCCTTTTGTTAGAGTGGAAGGAAAAGTCATTAAAAGAAGACGGTCTACTATCTGGCCACTTGCTCTTGTTAATTTTAAACAAATGGCTGCAGCCCAGTCTTTTAATGTTCTGTTATTCCCCAGAGCCCCCGGGACCTCTGCTACATCCAAATGACAAGAAATACTGTCACGCTCGGGCTCTAACATGAAGTGTTATTGAAAATGCTGGGTATAATGAGATGTTAAAAACAGGGTCACAAGCACAGATGACGTTTAATTGTAGCAAAAACATCAGCAGTGTGTGCCGAGTGACTCAGAGATGAGGAGAAATCAACCAGAGAGGGTCAGCTCAGCTTAAAGCTCACAAACTAGCAGGGCATCAGAGTGTTTTATCTGTGATGCTGATGATTAGGCAACAGACTGGAACCTGGCGCTTACTCACATGTTATTTCAATCCCTGACTGACAAACACAGACACACTGCGAGAAAAGTACTTGCTGCAGATCTGTTCCCATGGTAACAAGGACCAATAGATCTCGGCTATTGACTGAGGATGAAGATCTCTGTAGACCTTGAAAAAACGAAAAGAAAAACACCTACAGAAGAAAACGCACACGTACTGTATGTGTCAGCAAACACTATGCTCACACACAAATGAATACATCACACACTCTGGCTAGGCATCAGCCTCCAAAACATCCTTTTTGTTGAATTGTTCTTTTAACCCTTATTATTATCATTATTTATTTGTATATTGTTTTATTTATGTATCTCTCCTGCCCTCTGGGAGGCGCTACAAGAACCTCCACACCAGCCCCAACAGGTTCAGGAAGAGCTGCTTCCCCTCAGCTATCAACTGGCTGAACTCACAACGACAGCTGCCCACCCCACCCCGCACATACACACACAAAAACGACCCCCAACCTGGATAACCAGTGACTGACTGAATTTGATGAGGGACCTATACCCATTTTATATCATTTAAAATGTAAATGACGGTCTATGGTATATTCATTTGTATTGTCGATAGTGTCTGTATATTTGTAACCCTTATCTATATTGTATTCAACTTCTTTACTGCTGTTAATAATGTGTATTCCTCCTTATAGTGTTCATAGTGTAAATACATCAGGTTGTAATGATCCGTCACATTTATTTATTTTGTTTTAACTTGTGATGTGTCGCCATGTTGTCGAAGCACATAGAGCTGCACCTGGTGTATGAAAAGAGCTATACAAATAAAGCTTATTAGAATAAATGGAGAAAACAAAATTACAATATGAAGGTTTTCTCTCTTAAACACCTGAAACTGCTCAACACTTGAGTACCAGGTCAAATAAGGGGAATCAAATCTCCCCATGTAAAGGGAAAGCTGTCGCTAACTGTGGTCCAGCAGCATGATATAAAGAGGATATGTGTGAGAGGGCGCTTTGCTCAGATTTAACTGTATTTTTTCCAAATTATTTGGCAATCTCCTCCGTATTCTGTAGCTCTTTCATTCTCAAATATGTGCTTAACAAGGGGGTACGCATTTCATATATGTGTGGTTATTATAGGGGCGTAATCTTACTTTATTAAAATCAAATTACACCCTGCGTGGTGGCGGCGGCATGTGTAAATGCGGGGAGACACTATTTAATTATTTTCCAATTTTGAGAGTTAATAAGAAAGGCTGCTGAGGGTGATACTGAGGCAGTCTTCTTCTGGCTCTCGGAATACGTTCCCAGTCAATCACTTAAATTATAATCAGGACGTAAAATAGCAGCAGGCCAAAAGAGCAGCCGGTAAAGCATTCAAATATTTAATCGGTCCTGTGGTGCAAATGGAGAACAGAAGAAAGGACCATTTGTTCTGCTTTTGACCTCCTATTACTCAAGTTAGAGGACATCGAGTACTTGATGGAAGGGAGGATTTTAAGATATTACGTGTTGTTAATAAAAGCTAATCGTTTCTTTGGATAAAATAGCAGATATTTTCCAATAGATCTTGAACTACTCTTAATAAGGAAGATCATCTTTTTGTGGACATTTGAGAGCCATTTACAATTACACTTATATCACATTTTGCACAGTCAATGGTAACTTAATGTTAAATTGGTCAATGGTCAAATAAGCAAACATATCTTGAATGACATTCACTCTACTGTATATGAAATGTGATGTTTACATATGTATGTTAGGATACCAAAAAGCAAAGACTTTGTTACATATGTCTGTGTCGTTTTGCTTCAATTGGATCATTATATAATTGGGTGGATTGCATATCGCAGTCTGTCCTGAGTCATTATTCCTGGAAAGAGACATTTGACATTTAGGTTTTCCAAATGTCCAAATGTTCCAAATGTCACTGCTGCCAGCACCGACATTGAAATTCAGTTCCCATCCAGTTTGAGAATGGCATCAAGGGTTAGGGTTAGTGGCCAATACGTCCAAACCTCAGGAAAGCCTTAAATTAAACTATCCACACGGCTAGTAAGAAATACTGTTAAGTGGAACATGTTTAATATAGTTTGGGTGAATCTATCCTTTAATAGTCACTAGCATCTCTGAGCACGTCTGGACCTGGCAAGTGTAATTGGAATCCTATTGAGTGTCAGGTGCGTTTACTAAAATATTCTACATTTTGTGGATTTTTGCTTTTTATAAAGAATGTATCACTTGTGTATATATGCAGTAGCCTCCTCCTTAACCAGCTTAAAATTACGTGAAAATGACAAACATTGACACCCCAAGGTTGGTTGAAATGCCAGCGCTTGAAAAATATTAAAAATAAAGTTAAAAAAAAAACATGAAATATAATATTTTAATTTTAAAAAACTCAAAAAACTCTCAATCCTAGTATAAAACATGCAAGAGGGATTAAAAAGATAAATTGCCTTGTATCGTTCATGTTGTATTTAAGTTATTTAAAAAACCTTTTGACTTCCCTAAAAAAATGTCCTGTCCTCTTTAAGAGCTGTAGTCAAAGCAACATGAACGTATTTGCTGCTATTTTTATGTTTTTTCAGATGGCTGTGAAGACATGGAGATGATAAATCATGTATCCGTGCCGACTGTGAAACGTCCCCTATGGATGTTGTTCGAGGATGACGGCCTCGGGGCTCAATGCTCCATGAATGAATGAAAAGTGTATTTCTTAATGAAACCAATCGGCCGCTCTGAGCGCGCTGTGGCGGCGCGGCAGAGCGCGGCAGAGCGGCGCTGCGGTCACCGTGCGCTCCAGCGGCTTGTTTGGGGACGTGACATCGGTTAGGGCCTGTGCTACTACATCGGTTTTCTTTTAAACAATAAAGTGTAGTCACAATATGAATCCCCTCAGGGATCACAACACCAGACGCAACAGAATGACAGCCTCATATTTTACACAGCTGTTGTTTTCAGTGGTTATCTTATGGCTCTGGTTTACATTGGCTAATAAAGAATTGCATTAATGACATTAACAATCATCCAGCTTGTGATGCAATTGGAATCAGAACAGCTGTGCGTGCGTTTGTTGTTTGATAATAAGGAATAAGGGACCGCTCTCACAGGTTGGATAATAAACACATGTAGTCTTACCGTCAGCGGCCATGGAGCTCTGCAGCATCAGCACCAGCACCGCGGTCACCAACCACCGGGCCAGCTTCCCATCCAGCGCCCGCGTCCTCGGCGAACACACGGCAACCATCCCCGTATCCAGGACCCATGCCACCGCAGAGGAAGCGCGAGAGTCTCGTTTAGTGTTCACCCCTCCAACCCCGGAGCCGCCGCTGCCGCTGCTGGAGAGGAGCGCATGTTTTGGAGCCATTGGTCAACCAATTAATCCTGAATGGAAAACATACGGCGCTGCTGTGGTGAAAGGCATCCGATCAACCTGCCTCCGGTGCGGACAAGCGGGGCTCCGCTCTCCATGAGCCTGCTGGAGGCTGTGGGGATCGATCCGGAAACAAAGGGATGTCAGGGGAGTTTTTGCGCGTCTCACGGTGTCCGTTTCTGTGTGAGCAGTCTGGTGTCCCTACTGCGACCGCAGCGCGCGCTCCATCTCTGCTGGAAGCTGCGTTCATACACTGAAACAACACCGGAAACAGTCTATGCTGCTTTCAAAATAAAAGCATTCAAATTACCTGGAAGTGCACTTGGCATTGAGTAGTGAAAGAGTTTACTTTTGAACTATCAGAATGGCTAGTTTACAATATCTCTAAAAGATATTCAGTAGGCTAGCACACGTTGTTTTACCTGCTGACGTAGTCACTTTTCTTATCCTATATGGATGTGAGACAAATTGAAAAATGTCTACTTTATATAGGCTACTTGAAGTATTTTGATGCCAATGTTTTTGTAGGCCTACTTTTACTCAAGTACACATTTGAATACAGGGCTTTTACTTGTAACATAGTAATGTTACAATGTGGTATTGCTACTTTTCCTCAAGTAAAATGCCTGAATACTTATTTACACCTCTGTCTAAATTGATACAAATTACATTCTTCCGGTGTTGTGTCAGCTAGCTTTACGCATGCTTCCAGCAGATAGTAATTGTACACAGTGTAATTACGGTGAAAATGACGGGAACATACCGGCATGACGTTCAGACTAATTACCCCACCACCAGAAACAGAGCCCAGAGAGGCTGAACCACTCACAACTGTCTTCATGTGTTCTTTAATGGACCGTAGGAAACATGTGAAGCCCACTGCATTATTTGAGGACCAAAACCCAAGGCAGGCAGTGAGGCAGCTGAGTTCAGTGGGAGGCCGGCGGCCCCTGGTGGGGGCTGAGAGCAGAGCCACGGTGCAGGCTGCCCGGTCACAGCAGGGCAGCCACACCGGGGAAACACACTCCTAGCGACTAAACCTCCCCAAAAGGCAAAATACATTTACTCAAGTACTGCACATATTTTAGACTTCTACTCGACTACAATGGAAGCCAGATTTGTAGTTTTTATTCCACTAGGCTATTTGACAGATTTGTATTTTCTTAATCGTAATTAAATACTTTTACTACCATTCTCAATGCAGTACTTTTACTTGGAATTGCGTATTTTTACAGTGTGGTATTAGCACTTATACTCAAGCAAAGAATCTGAATACTTTCTCCACCACTGCTAATGAGTAAACACTAAGGCTAGGCTATATCATTAGCCTTAACCTGCACAGTGAGTATTGGATTAGTTTTGTTTCATAAAGGTAAAGCAACACTTTCTCAGAATCAAGCAAAACTAAGAGTTTAAGAGAAAAAAAACGGAGTCAAGCTAAGTAAATTTAATTTCAAAAATAAAACTATTAAGTTGCAAACAAATCATTTGTGTAATCATGTAGGCCTAAACTATAAATATTGTTTCTTTGTTTTACCCATAGACTGTAGGCCTATAATATAAATGGACGTAGTGTCCGTGACGTCACCCATAGGATTCTGCAGAGTTGCCGTGAAGCCCTTAGTAGGCGGAGTCGGCCACTAACGGCTCGACTGTGACGTCAGAGTCTAATCCCGCCTGCTCCAAATAAGGGTAAAGAGGCGGAGCCGAGGCGGGACCTGCTGCCTCCGTACTGGAAGTAAACAGAGCTAGCTCAGGATAAGAAGCTAAGCTAACATGAAATACATGCATACCAAGTTACTGCTAACAGTGTAGTTCCCCTATATAAACGTTACATTCATAATCAAATGAGACAATCTGCAAGAGAATTAGCTATATTTTTGTTATTCTTAATGCTTGTCATTCACACGTTGAGAAAAGACGGACTCCACCGCCCGGACCTAACGGAGCCGCAGTGGGCTAGCTCCGGGACGCCGGCTGGAGCTAGCCCCCTGCGGCTCCGTTAGCTCCGGCGGCCACCACTGGGATAATTGGGTCCCCTATTAACATTTGTTCCCGTTTAGCATTATGGGCGTCATAGCCATAGACTATAAAAGTCTTACCCAAGGCTGAATCATAAACTAAAATGTATATGTATGCATAAAGGGTTACGTCTTTAGCTGGCTAATAAGTAACAAGCTAAGTTACCAAGCACACAAACACCTGCGAACGGGGTTAACATGTATAATATTATCATTTTAGACTTCTTGGAAGTTCTGTTAGTACATTCAAGCGCACAGCACGACATTTTAATTGTCTGGTATTTGTAACAATATTCCCTAAAAGGCACAATCACCACGAACACGGCTAAAGCTAAAGGGTCAAGTACAGTACTATGACTAACTAACGTTGTAGCCTCTATGGTTGTAGCCAGAGCCATATAATAGAAGAGTTATGACATCTCCGTTCACTCCAATGGACCACTTTTTTACAGCAATGGCGGATCGTGGAGCCTCTCAATCGTTCCCCGGAAGTTAGCGCCAAGGCTAGCAGAGCTGTGGAGTTGCAGCATAATAGACCGTTCGTGACGGACTTTTAAAGGTAAGAAGAAGTTTAAAGATTTATATTGCGGATATTATCAGTACATCTGATTCAATTGAATATGTGTATTAAAGGATGTCAGTGGATTATCCCTAAATTAGTAGATTTAGGGAACGTTTACAGATAACAGATCAAGCTAGGATACCGAAGCAAGTTAGCAACACACGTTGAACAGCCTTTTAATTGTAAATTCCGTTCTCTTAATGTCATTTGGTCCAACGTTGTTGAATTACAGAAGAGGGGCTTCTAAACGGGATTGTATGCGGGGGTGGAGGGAGTTAAATATGAGATAAATATAACTTTGGTGCGTGTAAGAGTGAGTGTTTTTAGCAGAGCCATATTGTGTCCTTGTGATTATGTTGATTATTACCTGTGTGTATAATGTTGCAGCTCAGCTGATTTTGGATTGATGGCAAAGGGAGAGGAACTTAAGTGAGAGTGAACACACAAGGTAAGTTTAATACTACTGTTTTATATAAGTAAGCATACTAAACATGTATTATATCACTGTATTATATAAGTAATCTTGTTAGTAACCTACTGTATGGCAGGTGGAGGGGCAGTGATGTTACAGGTGGAGGAGCAAAACTGCAAGACTGCAAACTCACAAGACAGAGAAATCGAAGTTTGTTCTCCAGAGATGAGGTTGATTTCACTTCAATTTTTTCATATTTTCTAAAGATGTGGAAATGGCACAAAAAAAAACTTGAGAGCTGTAACCAAGACAACTGTAACAACATGAGTAGACAGCCACCAAGGTTTTTCAAGTCCCTCTCTTACTCCATTTTGCCAACCCAAACTTCCAGGTACATGACGGGACACCTTGCTTGTTTTTGTTGTTTGCGCTCCTCTGGCAGGTGGAGGGCAGTGATCCCTTCCCTTCTTCCCTCAATCTTTGAGACTAATTCATAGTTCATACTTATTATACCTGTGTCACCTTTCACACTATCGCTGTGATCATGAGCTATGGGCTTTGTAGATACAGGTCCCGGGGTGAATCGTGGTGCAGGGGCCCTTCTCTTTTTGACCACAGGGCGATGCACGAAGATGGTGGGTATAGCCTCTGCTCTCAGCCTAGTCTTGCCCTTTTTTGTCTTGACAAACTGGTCTGCATCAAAATGTGCCTGCGGAGTGACTTGAGGTTACTTCACACACAGAACAACTCAGTTTTGTCTGCCCACATACATATTCCATAGTGGTTGAATACACAGTATTAGGAAACACTTTATACTTACTGGACATGTTATACTCATTACATACTGTATATACAATATGACCAAGAATGTGAGACAACTTTATAGAAATTCATATCACACCTGTTACTGATGCCATTTGTCATACTTTGTTAAACTCACAAATAATAAAGTTCCATAACTTCAGTTGGGAACAAAGACCACACCTTATCTCCCCAAGGCAATTTCCCATCCAATAGGTGTGCTATATAGGTGTGTATAACCCTTTCTCCTGTCTGTTTATCCCTCTTTCAGCACAAGAACCAGAGGGGGATTCAATGGAGCCTGAATACCTGCACTGAGACCCTCACCCTGCACCCTGAGTCTCAACTCTCAGTGTTTTTCAAGCCTTTCCCTGTTTTTTGTATTAAACAAAACATTAAGCTTTCCCAATGGTGTGGTTTTCGTTTTGTGAAAAAGTGCAAATGCAGTGTTTGTATATAAATCACATATTTTTTTGCTGTTGGTCGTGAAATTGCTCCTGCTTCCTCCGCTCTGTGTCAGTGGGGAAGCTGTACATTCATACTCCTTTCTCTGAGCGATTGGAGCATCCCCAGGCAGCACAGCAAACCATGGTGGCGACTAGGAGGCAGCACAGCAAACCAAGGTGGCGACTAGGAGGCAGCACAGCAAACCAGGACAACAAGGAGGAAAAGGCACAGACAAACTGCATGATATGCTATTCAATGTTTATTGAATTCCATGTATTTGCAATGGATGTTCCTAAAACAACACATTTAACATCATCATCATCATCATGCTGCTGCTGCTAGTCCTTTGATAGTCACCTGTCGGTCTCCTGTCCTTTCTGAAAGCCATAAAGATGACATTAGTCATTTAGATAACTTGTGTCCTCAATTACCAGGGGATTACTGAAACTACCATGAATTTAAGAAAATGGTAGACATTAATCTAATCTGAATTTTAAAGCATTACTTTAGATCCCCTCCCTCTAAATATATCAATAAACATTAGAAAGTGATGCTCCTGACTACCATACAAGTTTAAGAAGATAATATTGGTTTTAAAGAATTCAAAGCTATAAACAGCAACAGGCTCTTTAACCAAGGCACTGTTAGCCTAACATGTAAACTAGTTGTTCACACTAATCCTAATATTATCACTTAATATTAGCAAATTCTATTTTATTTTTTAAAACATATTGATGTAAATACATACACATATCGATTTGTTGTATAAATATTGCAAATCAAAACCTTTATTCACTAATAATTACCAAAAATCGTAGTTCTATCTCCTGTTATCAATGCATTCACATTGCCCGCCATGAACTTCCGGGGAACGATCCTCTTCTACATGAACCACGTGACGATAACCGTTTTTGGACTTCCGTTGTCGTAACTCTTCTATTATATGGCTCTGGTTGTAGCCTAGCAGAGTCGACAAGTTGCTATTAGCTGACAGTGAGGCATGTACGTGTCCATCAACGTGACCACGCCCTAATGTATGCAAAAACTTTAAGACCTAATATAAATAAAAGGGTCGTGTTAGAAAACAATTCACTCACAGATTCATAATCATGAAGGTGGAATCTAACTATATCGATAATAATATTTATTGCATCCATGGGTAGAAACATGTTTTTTTCTGCTGTAAAGTTGGGCATTTTAACATGGGGGTCTATGGAAATTGCTCCTTTCTGCAGCCAGTCCCTAGCGGCCCATGTATGAACTGCAGTGTGTGGCACTTCCGTATTGGCTTCCCGGCTGTTCCCCAGAGTTTGCCGCTTGGTTTTAACCAAGTCGTGCATGTTAGCTTAGCTTGGTAGCTTCAGCTAGCTCTGGAACTTCCAGCTCGGTGGCAGCAGGTCCCGCCCAAGCGGCAAACTGTGGGGTAGAGCCGGGAAGCCAATACGGAAGTGCCACACACTGCAGTTCATATATTGGCCGATAGGCGATGGCTGCAGAAAGGAGCAATTTCCATAGACCCCCATGTTAAAATGCCCAACTTTACAGCAGAAAAAAACATGTTTCTACCCCTGGCTTCATACATTTTATTATCGATATAGTTAGATTCCACCTTCATGATTATGGATCTGTGAGTGAATTGTTTTCTAACGCGACCCTTTTATTTATATTAGGTCTTAAAGTTTGTGCATAAATTAGGGCGTGGTCACATTGAGTGACGGCTCTGTCAAGTGCCTGCCGCTGTTAGCTTCTTGTCTCTCTGCTAGCTGCTCCGTGAAGCTAGCTACAGGGACTCTGCCTGCTCAGCTCATCCAGGAAACACAACTTGTAGCCGGCCGTGGTTGTTTGTTCTTCATGCTTATATATCGGACTATTGTGACTCGCTCTGCGGTTAAAACAGACGGTGCATGAATGCGGTTTTGCGGTAAGTGAAATTCTAGTGCTTTATTTATGTGTTAATGATTTTAATCAGCTACGTAATGAATGGTAAGGCTTGGGTTAGCATGTAAGCTAGTGGTAGCTACATCGGTGCTAACGATTGTAATCGTAGCCTCCAAGTTAAAATCATAGACTGTATATATAAAGGTTACAACGAAATAGACAAGTGTTAAGTGGGATAATACTGTTGAACAAACGGCTTCTGTTTGAGGTTGATAAAATAAGGTTACATCCTTGTAACTTAGAGATATTTTATTATGTTGGTAGAACTGTATGCATCTAAGGCAGGGCTGCCAACACTCACGCATTGAGCGTGAGAGTCACGCAATTAACCCATATCTCACGCACTCACGCCACACTTGCCTTTCCTCACGCTAAGTTTTCATCCAAAATAAATGGATATAAATATAAAAATAAAGTGAAGGAACAGCAAACCAGACTGTCTTCTGGCTTAATTCAGTAAAGTTGGAACGATATTGGGAGATTCTGATTTCACGGATCAATAACTCATGAACAAAACGTTATTCAGACACAAAGTACGTCTCCTAAGTACTGTGGTAAGGTTGACAACGAACTACAATCACATGTTGATCAAAAAAAGCCAATACGCGCCGTCCTCCGAGCTGGACACATTACATCGGTCTCTATCCGCAGCCGGAGAAGAAACGAGTGCTCAGGGACCGTCTGCAAAGTGCAACTCCGGAAAAAGAGAATACAATAATATTCAATCACTTCACTATTATACAGCTTATTACTACCAAACTCACCACACACATCAATAGTCTCCTGGTGGTCATACTACAGCAAGGAGTTTGGAAGAATATGTTTTTGAATAATTTTGGGGAATATGTATTATGTAAAATCATCTTCAATAACTATGGCATCATCCTAAATAATGTTACTATCATACAGTATATTTCTACAAAACTCACTAATTGCATTGTTGTTGTTAGCATCTGGTTAGCTAGCTGCGCTAACGGATATTAGAAGCTGTTTCTAAAACAAGGAGAGGGAGAGCTCTCTCCTGTCAGACTGAGAGAGATAACTACAGCTCAGTGATGTAACGGACTCTGAGTGTTTATATAGTTAACTTTAGTCTAGTTATCTCAGTGGGTCTCAAACGTTTTGGTCACCATTTATGAGAATAAATGGAAAACAGTTATGAAATACTATATGACAGTAAAACAAGAATACAGTTTAAAAGGTGAGTGATTTGTAAAATATCCATAAAGAAAAAGAAAATCTGTGTACAGTTCTGTTTCATATGGGTGTTGAGAGATGTATCCATAAATTCATTTTTGCTCTGAAAGTGCACCGGGTTGATGCATTTAAATTCAATATTTAAAAAATAAACCTTCCCGGGGGAGCATGCCCCGGGACCCCCCTAGAGGAGGTGAGGACCCCCCCCACTTATAAAATAGCACTTTACCTCTGCTTACAACTCTATGCCATTTTATATGCTGTGAGCTGATTATCGAGCCTTCATTGTAAGAGTCGTGGGTACACTGTGTATGTGCGTATTCCACTGTAGCGCCCGGTACATTAATGGGAAACCCTAGTTTGTACATGTTCAATACATTTGTAACACTTGTTGAGATCTCCATATGAAGTGAATACTTAAAACGAAAGTTAATTATAAATCATATATGAAGTGAATACTTAAAACGAAAGTTAATTATAAATCATATATGATCAATCATATTCTTGTATAAACCCATAATGAGAATGCTTCTTGATGGTTTTTGAATATGTATGTATGCTTACAAATGTATCTGTTGCCATTTGATAACTTTGCGTTTTGAAAAGAGGATGTTGAGAGTTTTCATAGTATGTTTAATACTTAAAACGAAAGTTAGCTATAATCAAATATAATCAATTATATTCGTGTATAACCCACAATGAAAATACTTCATATTTTAGGTTTTTCTATAGTTACAGTATAAACAAAACCAAGTGGTTTGTTAAGTTGAGTGTAAGGCCTATAAGAGTTATGGGTGTCTCTGATAAGAGAGTAGGCCGTTTTTTCCCTCTGCTCTGACAGCAGTTCACAGGGAGGGGGGCTCCTGACTTAAGGAGAAATACATTGAGGCGTCAAAAAGGTGGTTATGTCATAGCCATAGAATATGTCTGTTAATGTCCTGTTTTCTACACAAACATGGGAAGGTGTGTCTTAGGCCATAGCCAATAGAAGATGTTGGTTGGGAATAGAGGAGGTGTTTGTTTTTGGGGTTTCGATCCGGTTTTTTGAGCATAAAGAGACTGTTTTTTTTGAGAGAGCGCAAGAGAGAGGGGGGTTTCCCCTGGTATACTCTCTCCCGGTAGGCTTTGTCCTTCAGAGCTGGGTTAATAGCTCTCGGTAAGGTTCTCTCAAACTTGGTAAATATCTCCTGAATTTGTTGATTGAAATGCTGAGTGAATTTCTTTGAATGCTGAGTGAATTTCTTGGTTGGAATGCTGAGTGGAATGATTTGATGGGAGATGTGTTTGTGATTAGTAACCGCCACCGTGAGGATCATCCTCCGAAATACCTGGGAGATAGGTGTGTGTTTTTGAATGTTAGTACTCGCCGCCTGTGTCGGAAAAAAGGTATGAACCTGATGTGAATTGATTGGGTGAAAATGAAAGTTTGAATTCAGATTTTTATTGACACCGGTCTTTTTATGAGGAAATACCTCTAAATTCTATCGGGAGAATTTTAAAATGTCACAACTGAATTGGGCAGTTGAAATTAAACATTTTGGTGATAAATGTAAGACTGTGAATTAAAGTTTCATATTTGAACATGATCACAGCACCATTTTTTTTAGTATGATTATAATGTTGTAAAGAGAGAAGGTAAAAACCCTGTATTAGTTTGGACCTATTTTTCTTCAAATAAACTGATCCCACCTTTTTGGACTGGGATAACTTAAAAGACACCTGTGCTCTCCTCTCCTGCTTCAAAGGTAAGATTGCACCCTGCCACACTCACACTTAGGTAGGAACACACTCCATTTACTGATATCAAAATCCTTCGGGATCGCTTAAACAGATTAAAGAGAGTTGTCTGAATTGAAACAGCAGTTAATTGAACCTGGTTCTTCGGGGGGTTAATAGAGGTGAGATCTTGCTGACGTTGGTGGATCTGAGCCAAGCAGTAAACTTACATAGACTCAATAACTTCGGTCAGGTCAATTAGTAGGTCAGAGTAATTTACCGGAATAAATTATCAGGACCTCGCCGACTCTAAACACACTGTACACATGAACGCTTCTTTTTTCGGTTCACCACAAAAAAAATCTCACTCCAAGCTGAACTCAAATGTTGGCAGCCCTGTCTAAGGTTAATTTAAATTGGCTATGCTCAAGTATGTAGACAAGCTAATGTCGAAGTAGTGTATGTGAAATCAACCTCACAATAAGATGTGTGTATATTACAATTATTAATGTCATATTTCAAGATGATTACTTAGATATTACAATATGGTTGGTTGAGCTGGAGTTCATTATCGAGCTTACACGTTAACGTCACAGTCATCTGAAGAACGAACCCAAACCTTGTTGTTTTAATTAATTGCATTACCAAATGGGTATCAAATAAACAGTAAGCATTGGTAATACAACTTCCAAAGTTACAGTAAAATAAAAAGGACCCTGACTCGGACAATACACAATCCAACATGTTCAACAGAAGAGAATCAGTTATATTGTTTGTACACATGGTACTTTACATATATATATCTGTTTGTTTAAGGTGTCCAGGTGATGCAGACAGGCTGGACCAGAGAGTGAGAGACAGAACTGGACTCCTCACAGCAGTGAACTTCAGCTCAGGTACAAATACTCTTTTTTCATACTGTACAAAGAATCAAGAAAGATATTGGTTTAAATGAATGAAGTATTGACTTTAATACACTGATATACATTCCATTAAACAATACTAAATACTAAATCACCTACACATCAGTTAAGTTGAGGGTTTTTTCCATGCAAAAAGTTACATTTAGATGATAACAAGCAATATGACTTTGTCAGCTTTCTAATTTAATGTATTGAAGGCAAAGATATTTAACACATAGTGAGAACTGCTACTATTTATCTCTCAATATTGTCTGTAAAAAACGTGGTAAAAGTTATTCTTTCAGTGAGACAACAGAGCAAGCTTCTACAGCTGCACTACATTTTGATAACAGTTCAATATTATTTTGATAATAACATATATTTCAATGTTGATGAACTTCATACTGTTCATTCATAATCTGATGGTCTTTGTAGCTCATTGTTGAAATAAAAAAATAACATTACAATTACAAAATAATTATATCTACAGCCCCTAAACACACAAACACACCACTTTCATAAATAACACACTTGTTCTGCAATAATATGTTTTATGTTTCCTGTCATTTTTGTTAGGAAAGGACATGCCTGAAAGACACGACATTTTCTCCTTCTCTGAGGGTCAAGAAGAACATCCAAGAGGAACATTAAAAGCTGATGTTATGAGATTTTAAGACCAGTACAGGACATTCACTAAGAAACTACTTTTATTGTAAAAACAGTCAGCTGATCGAATGCAGCGATTTCCACATCTACACTCCATCAGCTGATTATTTCTATTTGCCTCACTTTATGAGCTTCACAACATGTACCTTGTTTTGCAACGTCACAAATAAATGGGGCCAATCTTCAGTCAGATGTGAATGTGTAATCTAACATTTTCAGTAAGAATAATGGACAAAAGGAGTGCAAATACAAATACAATTTATTGAAATGTGAACCAAAAGTTAATCAAATGTTTTAAATAAAAAGCACATATGGACAGAAGGTGTAAACCTATTAAATGTATTAAACACATTTAGTCAAATAAAGTGACCGACTAGGCCTGTGCAGTTGGTATCAGCTTTGCCCAGCATGGGCTCCTCCATCAGCCCTGGTCCTCCTCGCAGAGGAAAGACCCTCAGTCCTCTCCAAACCAACAGACAGGACGTCCATCACACGGAGGTTTCTCCCTGAAGTCTCTGCAGCTCTCTGGACACCATGCTGTCTCAATCCGTCCACACTGAATATGAGATTGGGAAAATGAAAATAATAAATGCTTGAGACAATAAGAAACATAAAGTTGACTGTTGAGTTGCTCAGTTTTTTTAGATTGTCAATACTATTACTGTATAACTAATATCTCAGGTTAAGAGGCACATTCAAATAAAGATTGGTCTTTAAATACATTTTGTCTTTTGAATTGTTTGTCTAAAGTCAAGGATCTAGAACTGGTACTTAGTTTTAATGATAGTCTGGTTATTATGCTGTTTGGAGGAGGCCTCACAGGTAAGAGTACTAACTAGCTACCATCACATGTACCTTAGCTTGACTTAAATGTATTAAACGTATAGTTAAGTGATATCAAAATATAAATAACTAATGTCATGCAAACATATTAATATTTGCTTGATTCCAGTGTTGAATTTAGCACAATTGCATACAAACGTTAAGGGGTTTTAAGATTCTGAAGTATTATGCTAAAAGCTCAATAACTTAGATTATTATTTATAGTTTTGCTGAATAGTTTCATGTCCGCTTACCTTAGAAACGTAAAATGCGACGGCAGCGTGCAGATGGGGAGCATGTCAGTTTAGCTTGGTAGCTTCAGCTAGCTCTGGAACTTCCAGCTCGGTGGCAGCAGGTCCCGCCTCGGCTCCGCCTCTTTGCCCTTATTTGGAGCAGGCTGGAGAAGGCGGGAGTTGAACTCTGGCGTCACTGTCGAGCCGTTAGTGGCCGACTCCGCTACTAAGGGCTTCACGGCAACTGCAGAATCCTATGGGTGACGTCACGGACCCTACGTCCATTTATATATACAGTCTATGGTCCCGCCTCGGCTCCGCCTCTTTGCCCTTATTTGGAGCAGGCTGGAGAAGGCGGGAGTTGAACTCTGACGTCACTGTTGAGCCGTTAGTGGCCGACTCCGCCTACTAAGGGCTTCACGGAAACTCTGCATAATCTTATGGGTGACTTCACGGACCCTACGTCCATTTATATATAGGCCTACAGTCTATGGTTTTAACACGTCTTTTTGTTTGCAGTTCTCTTTGCTTCTTTCTCAATGATCAGACTTTTGCTCTCACTGCAGCTTTCTCATTTGTGCTCCCTCATTTTTTGTTTTCAATTCTGACACAAACGTCCCAGGTAGGCGGGACTTTCAGGGAGTGCGTCCCCATTGGCTACTAAGTTTTTGAGTTACAGCTCAGTTCTCCAGCGATTGTACGTGCAGGCAGCTGCGGTGCGGTAGTTGAGCGTGGACAGAAGACCCCCAGAAGAACCAGCATTTCAATTATTATAATACTAGTGAAAATATATGTAAGTATTGATCATTTGTGTTGTTTGTGCTGTACTATACGGTCTGTTTCTTTATTGTGTTAGTAAGTGAGAAGTAAAGAAAAGCTGTGTTATGAAAATGACTGCCCCACAATGCATTGCAGCCACAGCATTTGCCGTCACTCAACAGTCGGCCATTCACGGAAACAACCGATTATGACCGAGAAATGATATCATGAAAGTTACGGTGCTTATTAAGCATTTTAAAACGTATGTGGTAAGTTGCCAAAGTGCTTTTTTCTGAACGTTCATCAGTATTATAATCAAAAAGAGAAATATGAACGTTAGTTTTTACTGAAATGATCAAATAAAGTCAACATCTCACAGTCTTTACTGAGCTGTGTGGGATTTGTTCAACTTTTAAAAGATGTTTGAATGGTGATATACACAGTGATAGATGTTAAGGACTAACGTTTATAATAAATACATTTGTATTTATTTTAAGATCTTGTTATAGTTCATACAATCATACGTATTGGGATCATTTGTATTAATGTGGACCGGAGGGAGAGGGTGACGAGCATAAGTTTCACTTTCCTTTTTTATTTCAATTCCAACTTTGGTCATGAAGAATATGTTTCTCTGTTGTCCACGTTCATAAAGCATAAAGCAACAGCATCAGAGCACAGTGCAGAGTCTCTAGATGAGTTTACAGTAGTCCCTCGTTCTTATTAAACATCCATGTTGTAGTCCGCTGTATAGAAAACTGTAGTTTCCCCACAGCAGCAGACGCACATTCATGACGTCCGCTGGCGCATCATAAACACGTCGGATAGTGAAAGTGCATTCGGATTCTCTAAAGTATAATATTTGAGAGAAATGGTTATCTTGTGTATATAGAAAATGTTTTAGATCTTTGAGTTCATCTCGTGAAAAATGGGAGCAAAAACAAAAATGTTGCGTTTATATTTTTGTTCAGTGTAGATGTGTTTTTTTTATCTATAAAATAAATAGACAGACACTTTATCGATCCCAAATTGGGAAATTATTTAACAGCAGCAGTGTGTTCAGGTATTAAAATATTTATAGTTGGAATAAAGTATAAACTACACAACACAAGTCTAATGCACAGCAATCCATAAGATAAGTCCGATATGTTCATGAAAACTCCCCAGGACTCCGGAGTTTGCTGCATGAGTTGCACTGTATGATCTGTGGTGTAGTGGGCTGTCACTCAAAAACTGAGTAGCCAATGGGGACACACCCCTGAAAGTCCCGCCCACCTGGGATGTTTGTGTCAAAATCGAAAACAAAAAATGAGGGAGCGCAAACGAGAGAGCTGCAGCGAGAGCAAAAGTCTGATCATTGAGAAAGAAGCAAAGAGAACTGCAAACAAAAACCTATGTTAAAACAAAGAAAAAAGACTTATAGTTTACATGATTACACAAATGATTTGTTTGCAACTTATAGTTTTAATTTTGAAATTAAATTAATTTTGCTTGACTCTGTTTTCTTTTCTCTTAAACTCTTAGTTTTGCTTGATTCTGAGAAAGTGCTGCTTTACCTTTATGATACAAAACTAATCCCATAAGAGAGAGGCTATAAGAAGTTATCTGAATGGCTTGTTTCACTCATTTCAAATTACAAATGTTTCAAACATCTTTTGCTGACTTTCACCAAATGGCAATATTTCTATTAAAAAAAGGGAAAATGAATATGTTGTAATTGCCATTATTAGTATGGCCATTAACTTAGAAAACCTAGCTTCAACTATCAAAACAGAAGCAGCAAACCTCTCAACAAGAGCTAGGCTAAGGTTCTCCACTGAGAGTGAATCCCCATTTTTAACATTCAGAACAACAGCTATTTAAATGTTTTATTTCAATAGGTTTGCTTCATATTCCCTGTGAGTTGTTAAGGCATTCAAAAGAGACAGGCTGGAGAAATAAATACAGAAAATGGCGGCATTAAACACAGCCCTAATCTGAAAAATAGATGTACTGTATGTTGTTCGCCTTCTTCTCAGATTCTTCATGGTATGGTAGGAAGTCATATTAAAACCGAAAAATTGTCTACAAAAGAAGATGCTTTGACAAATGTGACAGTGCAGTGCTCACTTGGACCTTTAGCTAATGGATTGCTAACACTTTGTCAACACACATTTGTGTATGCACAGGCTGCACACTGGTGTAGCCTAGCCTAGCTAATTACCATAGACTGTATAGTTACATTAATGACAGCACTGTTCCAGCAAATAATACAATGCAGCAATTCATTTGACTAATTATACGCTTGTGTTTGTCAAGTCATAACGACTGATAACAAAAACTCACTATTTACCCCTGGCCATGTGCCCACTCTTTGTTGCAAGTCTATTTTAAATGGAAATATTTATTTCCACATCTCTCTAATAGGCCATTTTCATACACTGTGTCCACCTGCTAGGCTTTGAACTTCTCTAAATGCTTGCAGAGAAAGAGTTGTCTCCTTTTTTCTCTTCTCTTTCTCTGTCGCTGTATTCTTTTGTATCCCAAATATGTAGGCTACTAACCCAGCTTTCCTGGAGTTTTTTGTTGTGCCTGTCACCTGACTCAGGTTCCTGAGTCGTGGCTGTTGCTGTAGTCCTGAGTCGTTGGTCCTGAGTTGTGGCTGTGCCTGTGGTCCTGAGTCGTGGCTGTTGCTGTGGTCCTGAGTCGTTGGTCCTGAGTTGTGGCTGTGCCTGTGGTCCTGAGTCGTTGGGCCTGAGTTGTGGCTGTGCCTGTGGTCCTGAGTCGTTGGTCCTGAGTTGTGGCTGTGCCTGTGGTCCTGAGTCGTTGGTCCTGAGTTGTGGCTGTGCCTGTGGTCCTGAGTCGTTGGGCCTGAGTTGTGGCTGTGCCTGTGGTCCTGAGTCGTTGGTCCTGAGTCGTTGGTCCTGAGTTGTGGCTGTGCCTGTGGTCCTGAGTCGTTGGTCCTGAGTTGTGGCTGTGCCTGTGGTCCTGAGTCGTGGATTTCCCTGTTGCTGTGGTCCTTCCTGATGCTGACACTACTTTTTTGATGGCACCCGGGAGATTGACATCGACCTGGATCCATCTTCATCTTATATATTAATTAATGTTTCTAGCATTTGGAATGTTTATGTATAAATATATTATCTTTTACATCACACCCTTTGCACGTCTGTCCGTTCTCTGTTGCTCTCCCCGAGATTTCTTAAATGTTTTCTCCATTAACTGTGGGGTTTCTTTGGAAGTTTTTCCTTGTCCGATGTGAGGGTCTAAGGACAGGATGTCATATTCATATTCTGTATAAACTGTAAAGCTCCCAGAGACTAATTTAGAATGTTTGATATTGGGCTATATAAATACACTTTGATACCTTGATTGACACTTTGGGGAATGAAGTTTATCAAATGCTTTCTTTGTTCCAAAATTGGACCAAACACCTCACAAAGCCACTTCTATAGACATAGCTTCAAAGACTTCAACGATGAACCCTTCTGTAGCTTAAATAATCCCCCATAAATAATCAGAACATGATATATTATTTACATTCTAAGCCATAGGCTAAATGTGCCCCTAAATTGTAATGTATTACTGAATTGTACACAACTATCACTTGATAGTTCAGGGCATCGGGAACACTTAAAATCAACATAAAACAAACTAAAATGCTGGCCTCATTTAGGCGGAAAGCTACAATGTTTATATTAGCCTTATTTATTATGTCTCAATATTACTGACATACTTTGAATCTGACGGTAATACCGGTAATCGACATGGATAAGAATAAAGAAAACAGCGATTGAAGCAAAAGATCTTTTTTTATTCAAAGTGAATCCTGACATAGTACACCATCAATTAATAATTTGACACTCACTAATAAAGAGTCACCAAGAAGGAACCCGCTTTGTGTGACAAGGTACATAAGGCTTGGTCACATTGAAACTCACTGAGAACTAGAGGGGGGGGGGGGGGAGAAAAACGACCGCAAACTGCTAAGACACACATTATTACATCCAAACAATAATCATTTTCCCAGTCCTCATATGTTTGTATATTGCACAGTGCAGTTGCTACATTGTCAAACTAGTGTAGCATTAAAGAATACAATTAAATCAAAAAAATTAAAATCATAAAGCCACACAAGATCTACGCATATTTAGAACAGTAACAGTTTCAATTTTAGCAAATCATGTCTACATATTTGTGTCTAAATACAATAACCCGATAATTATAGTCGTGGTACAAAATCTACCTAAAACATGTTTTAGGAGTCAAATTTCACACGGCTTATTTTTAAGCCCAGAACCCGGATGAGATGTTCAGTCCTATGTTTGTGGTGGATTTGTCATGCATTTGTGTTTATTCAGGCCCCGTGTCTTTAAGTACTGCACATTATTCTTTGTGAGCACATAAAACATTCCATGAGTTTCTTAGGATTCTGTAAATATGTTTCCAGAAGTTACCTAAGGCCAACTAACAAACAACTATAGCATTTTGTGATGTGAAAATAGAGTAATGCAGTTATGATGTATATTTGTACGGGACCTGGAAGTTAACCATCACTAAGCTAAAGGGGACTTATGTTCTGTGTGAGGACACTTAGTAGCCTTTTTAAATCACTTAGTGGTTAGCAACAGCTGTTTTTTTTTAATAGAGTTGTAGAAGCTTGGGACATTCACGAGTGGGTCCTTACTGATGTCATAGAACAAAGCGTGTGCATCTCTAAAGCCTGTGTTGACTACAGAACTTATTTCAGGCGTCTAATGAAAAACACGTTAAAAGAAACGTTTACTTCGAGACGGGGGAATCGGAAATAATGAAATGCTAACTCATCTCTGGGTTTTAGAACTCATTGCTGCACCACTCAAGTAGCTGAGTGAAAACTGGTCCTAAACTCTGAAATATTGTGTATGAATTTAACTCGATCCTTTTTTTCATTCCATGTGAGAGGAACACATTCCCCCCTCCCCAACGTGTTACTTAAGACTGCTGGCTTTAGATCTATGACCTGCTTATTCTGATGATGTAACCGTCGGTATGGTGGAGGGATTATAAGCAATCAACCCAGAGTGGTGGGGGATTACGGCGGTGAGTTCATCTCATCACAGGTGCTGAGCTGACAAAGACTGGAGCCATATGAGAATCAACGCGAGGCTGAACACCACGGGGTTAAAAAAACAAAAACAAACAGAAGATTAAAGTACAGATTACTGTGCCACACATATTAATGATAACTCCAGGCCGTACTGCTGAACAGTGCATCCTCACGTTCGTCTAAGCATCGTCAACACAGTAGCATATTAGACGAGCACACAAAACACACCCTTTGCTTAAGCAACATAACCATTACAATGCAATACATAAAGAAAAGCACAATGACAACAAATATGTGCTCAGCTTCTCATCAATAATTAGAAACATCTGTTTTTTACGTTTAAGCACATTTCCTGGTATAACTACCACATTTTTTGTAGAAATATAACTTTTTTTATTTATCCCAAAATATAAGGATTTAATGTGTGTTATAAAAAGACACTGAGCTTTTCTTTTTGTCATGTGGCAGCCGTTGTACACGAGGGGACAACTTTAGACCTAAACTTTGAATATAATTGATGGGTAAAGCATTTTGAAAGACGTAGAACACATGATCTCCCTATGGTAATAGCTGCATACAAGAACTATCAACGTCTCAATCACAAGACGAGTGAAAACGCTGTGTAGCCGTCATTTGCAAACCAAAAACAGAGTTGTGTCACAAATACATTCACTATGTGAGAATAAAGCTTTGCATTTGTGTATATTCAGGCCCTGTGTCTTTGAGTACTGCACGTTGTTCTTGGTGAGCGCAATAAAACATTTCCCTGACTTGTACTTTCTTAGGATTCTGTTAGAAGAAGAGGATTGTTTCTAGACCTCGTCTTAAGTCCAACAAACAAACAACTTTGGGGTTTTGTGACGTGAAAGTAGGAGCTGATCCCCTCGGAAGGAACTAGTCTACAAATGTGCGACTGCTTTGATACGGGTCAGTCGCTAGTTTAAGGAAAGGCACTAGTTGTACAGTACGAAGAGTTGCAAATACAGTCCAATAAAACGGAAATAAAAGCCATGTCATCATCAAAAAATAAAATACATAAACGACACACCGGTTACAGAATCCAACAGTGAACCCAGCCTACGTTTGAAATACTGACGCTAAACACACACACACCAAAAAGCAACAGAATATTACAGAAAAAACTTCCATTACAGCAGTTTACAATCACTTCAAAACAAAGCCAATATACAGAGGCACTAGCATATAGGAATAGCATTCAATATACTATATAAGAGAAAACCCACTTCTATTGTATCTAGTAATCAGGACTACAATACAAAAAAGGCTAGAATGAGATTATTCCTCAAAATTCACAGCTACGAAGTGGCAGATAATCAGTACATAGCAGCTTATTATCTATACATTCCAAATACGATTAGCCCACATAGCTCAGAAAAATAAAAACCTCAAACTCATTCTTTTTTTTTTAAATAGAGATCTCACAATATATTCCAATTTGCAACAGTACGCTGGAGGTGAAAGGAGAAATAGTATTGACCATGCTTTTTATAGAAATGATTAATGAACAGTCTTTGGTACTGATTGGAGTAAAATACCAGCTGATATGACGGGTAGACACAGCTATACTACACACTGGAAATCAACAACAACACAACAACAAATCAAGGCTATGCATCCACCCTGAAGGAATGTATTAAAAACTGACAACAGGCTTCAATACATGGACAAAAAATAATAATATTTCAAACAATTACCGATACACCTCTAACACTCAATAGGCCAGCAATGATACTGTAAGTAGATAGGTTATCAAACACTGAGAAGCATTTAAAAGTCAAAACATAGTCTATGCCACTCCCAAAAAACTAATAATGCTAAATTATAAAAACACAGCAACCCAGAGGCTATCTAGATTGTATTGCAGTTACAGTAAACAGTGACAATACTGTTATGAATTAAGTACTATCGTGAATAGAAATTGATTATCAAAATATCAAATCACTCTTTTATGTACATTAAAAGCTCATTCAGTCAAAGCCCTAAATGTGCAGCCTCTAGTTAAAGTAAATCCATACTCTGAGTTAGAAAGCAAACTGAAAGTATTAAAAACACATAACCACAAGCGTTATTTATCCAATAAGCCCATCATGTTCAGAGTCTGAAGGCTAAGTGCTGCAAGCCCGTTTTTTTAAATGTACAATCTGAAAAGCTCCTGAAGTAACGTCAGAGACTCTGGGTCTTAAGGCACAAGGCGACGGCAGCAGTAAAGTCTGCCTCCAAACATAACAGGAGCGTCCAATCCTGTTAATACAGACTGTGATGGCTTAACACAGAGATCTGAGCGGCTAGCACGCGCTACAAGGCAACAAAGATAAAGGGGGCTGGGGGGGGTACCTTGACAGCAACAACAACAAATCCTCCCCCGCCGAAAATTAGATCTCTGATCACTTCTTAAACGAACGAACGACAGGAGGTAATGTGCAACAGACTCGTTCTTAATTATAATTTCCTTATCATACTCTCTTGTGATGCTCTCTAATAAAGCTTTGATTAATAACTGTCTCATGATTTCGCAGGAAGTCCGTCACCTTCTGACAATCAAACACGATCATTGACGTGATCCTACATTTCTACGTCCTCGCAAAATCTGAAAATCTTCAGCATTGCTTCTTTTTTTTTTCTTGTACACCCTTCGTCTCCTCCTCCTTACAGGTGTCCGTGTTGTGCTCTGCTGCTGGCTCTCCCCGCCCAGGTGGCAGCGCCGCTCCACTTCCCGTTGCCCCTCCTCACCAGAAGGTAGTGCTGCGGCCCCCCCCTGCTCCTCAGATATAGGAAAACTGGGGGTGGTGGCTGAGCTTGGTGGGGCTCAGAGGGAAGCCTGTGTAGGCGGCGGGGGAGGCCATGTACGGGTGTGGCGGCGGGAACGGGGGCTTGAACTGGTGGGGGTGGTGGTGGGCGTAGCCGGGCTGGTGGTGCGGGTGGATGGTGGGGGAGGGGAGGAGCCTGTGCGGGTGGGGGACCGGGTGTCCAGGGTGGTGGCTGATACCCAGGGTGACCTGGTGCACTATAGCGCCGCCCTGTGGGTGGGAGAGACCGTAGCTGTGCTGGAGGAGGGGGGGAGGGCGAGAGGGCAGGATGGGGTGTGGGTGGTGAGCGTTGGGAGGGTAGGACAGCAGGGTGTGTGTGTGCGGGGCGGCAGAGGTGTGTGTGGGGCTGCTGTGCTGCAGGTGTGTGAAGGTGTGTGTGTGCACCGTGGGGGGGATGTAGGCGTGCGGTCGCAGCGGACCATAGTTGCCGTTCCACTCTTTGTTGCTGAGGTTGGAAACGTACGGCACCTGAAAGACATCATGATAAACACTCAGTCTCAGAAAGTCTGTTAAAGGAAAGGTTTCAGTTTTAGGGAACATTTATTTCCTTTTATTGGTGAGAATAAATCAGAAGGTTGATTAAGGCTTGTATTCTGTATGAAGCTTGAGCTAGCAGGTGGTTAGCTTAGCAAAAATACTGGAAGTAGGATAAATCAGACCGGTAAAAGAATTATGCATATTTACTGCTGCCTTGATAAATAAAACAATTTAAAAAGCGCATACAATCTCAATAAGGGTGCATTTGTATATCCAATGTGACGCTGTACACTTGATGATGTTGTTGTTTAAAGAAACAGAGCATTCTTTTTTTTGACATGGATAAACAAATAGATAAGTTTAAATACATGAAACAAAAACTATTACTCATATGTAGAATGCACAATGTGATGCCTCTTGCTTGTTAGTTGACAATGTATCAGATGAATATGATGCAACGTAATGGGGTTTGTTAGCTAGCTAAACCACTGTATGTGTTGGTACTTGTGGTTAGAGCTTAAGTGATACTACTTTGCATAGTGTCCCCAGCTTTAGCAAACCTTACTTGCAAAAGAAACAGTTCTAAAGCTTTTAAATGTACAGTTATTAAGTTATAACACTTATTCTAACGTTCACTAGCCAATTTGATGGATAGATGGCTACCGTCAGCTAGATAGCTACTGTTCGCTAGCTAAATAGCACAATGACAAGTTAATTGAGTTCAGTCTCTTGATTAACTTGTTTTTATAAATGTGAACACTGTGGACCTTTGTCTGGCAGTGAGTTATTATAAACTGTCCACATGAGTTGTAGTATGCAGTCTGACCTGCTGCTGTGATTTACAACGTATTGTAGTTCTTCATATCATAGCCAGTTACACCCAAAGGCACTAGAGTTATTAAAAATGTCCTCATTAGATTTTGGGCCATCATCATATGACATCCCACCAGCCACTTATGGCGCATTTCCACTGCAGCGCGTAGCACGGTTTAAGCGTTCCGTTTCAAACCCGGCCCGTTTTTTGTTGCGTTTCCACTAGGGGTAGTTCCGGCTAACGAATTGTTTCACAGTTTTTCTGGCTCTCCAAAATCCAGGTTCTTTCTGGGCCAACAACCGGGCTGAGTATGCTAAACTAGAGAGAATCGCTGGCAAGGGGGCTACAACTACAACAAAATGAACATATTTGACCGTGATTTAATTGTAATACACGTTTCTAAATGATGCCGAAGTAACAACATACTGATACCGGTTAGTAAAAACCATGAATTAATGCTTTGACAAGTCTGCAGACAGACGGCAGGCGAAAAACCTTTTTAAAATGCGTGTTTTCTGAATGGAGATCAGATCGACCAGGCTAAGCTAACGTTGTATATGCTTAAAGACATAAATAAACCAGCGACTGTATTCGCCATGATACAGGAAGTCTGTGGTTTGTACTTGTTTAACTTTTGTCTAGTTTCTGAACAGATATCAGGAGCTGTGAGCTCTGAGGGCTAACAGCTAACGGCTGATGTTGGTGTTGTATTTCTCATTGAAGATGACGTCACGGCTCCGCCTACACTGCGTTACTAGTTACTGCCCCAGTTCCTAAACTGTAATGGAAACGCAGCATAAAGTGAGCCTGGCCTACCAAGGCCTAACTATACCGTACTAAGCCGTGCGAGGCCCTGCAATGGAAATGCGCCATTACAGAGGATGGATGTGGTACTGTAAAACCACACATACATACGGAACTGACATATGTGTTTGAACCAGAAGTTGGAAAAGGGGCGGGACTACATAAGGTAAATATCAACACCATTAGTGCTCTCAAGCAGTGAGCTGCTCTAAATAATCAAATGTTACTTATAAACAGCTTTGAAACGGGACTCTGAAATTACAGAAGGGTCCAGCTTCTGCCGCTCGGAGTGACTATTTACGAAGGCAACCTAAATAGATGTCCGGCTGCAGCATAATCCCCCATTATGTAAATGCAGACAAAGGATAGAAGTGAACTGACCTGTCCAAAGCCCAGAGGGTGCTGCTGCTGGTGCCCACTCATGTTTTGCTGCCGGGAAAGGAGGGGGGCGGATGGGAGGAGGGTGTAGGAGGAGGGAGTGCTCTGTCCTATGAGGCTGCAGCGCCCTTTGGAGCGGGACCAGGATTCTGAGGACGGAACAGAGAGAAGACGGAAGTGAGTAAGGCGAGTATACTTATACAAAAAAAAAGGGGGCAGGTTTAGTCCACATGGCCTGCAAGTTGAAAGAAAAACTAAAACAAACACAAGCATGCACAAGAGAGAGAAAGTAGTTAGATGATTGTGTTCAATATAGATCATTTGAATGGTTTTATTTCAAAGTACAGAGGGACATTTTTTATTTGAAAAATGTTGCTAAATAATCAATCCCCCAATACTGTGCATAATGTGTAAACAAAAAAAATCCAATAAGTTATTTATTCTAAATGATGCAGCCCTATTAGCATACATTACAATAACTGATCAAGATGCCTCTCAAGCTACATTAATAATATAAACATGAAATTGTTAAATCAACATTGCATTTGTGATAATGAGTTGTAGTTGCTTTAAATATAGTACATATTTGAGGATTGTGTCCTCAGAGTAGCTTTTCAAGGCAGACAAATGCCGAACAGACTAGCATAGATGTGAGCGGCCCTCCCAAAAATCTCAGCTACCCTAAAGTAATTAGCACGGGAGAAATACAATTATGAATTTGAAAATGTGTTCTCCTGAGTGCTGATGGAGGACAATAAATGTAGCAGCACCAATCTGCAGCTAAATTGAACATTTCTGAGGGGGCTGTGCAATGCAGGGCAAAAAGATTATCACACAGAATTTGCATTCCAGAAAAAAGCAGGCAAAACTAAAGGGACAGCAAAATGTGGAGATTAGTCAATCAAGCTAATCTTCACATAATGCTCTCACACGGCAGCAACTGCATCCAAAATATTTTGTAACCGAAAAAAACCCTGTTCCTTTTAAATCATAGGATCACTGGAGATGCTAAGAATTAGCAGTTGAATTCTTAACATCTGCCAAACAATACGTTAGCTTTACTGATGGACAATAACATCTCCATCACTCTTGCTTAAAGGTCCCATGTCATGGCCATTTCCATATCATAATTCCATTGTTGAGGTCTACTAGAATAGATTTATACTGTGCAATTTTCCAAACTCACATTGGTTTCGCATACAGCATCTCTGTGTAGTATGTGTATTCAGCAGTATTCACTCTCTCCACTAAACGGCTCGTTGCAGCTCTTGCCGGAAAAAATCTGCCACTTCCTTACAGAGCCCCTCCTCCAAACACACACGAACGCGCACATGACCAATGAGGGCACGAGATAAGTTTGTGCACAGATGGAAGGCTGACAGGCAGGTAGGCCATCCAGTTATTTTAGCCGAGCCGGCTCAGATAATTGGTCGTGCTTTTTACAGCGCTACGGCTTCCACAGATGCCATTTTTTTTATGGATTTTTTGTCAAAGCACTTCAGATATTCATTGCTATCGGGATGTTAAGAGCATTCCATGGAATATAACAAAAAGTGTATCTCGAGCCGGTTTCTCAAACTTACCTACCCCACCTTTAAGGATTCATCCATATTCAAACTTTAGGTATAATATGACAGTTTATATAAGGTGGTGTGATCAGAAGTTAAGGCAAGGGCACAGTGTTTTCCCTATATACAAATAGCGTGCCGCTGCTGAAATATGCTCGCCGCTGCTAGGGGGCGCCAGCCAGGTACCAAAAAATAAATAAATGTAATTTTTCTTTATTTTTATAAATAATGATATATATATATTTTTTTATAAATAATAATAAGTGCCGACCCTTTTTGATTGTTTGTTATGTGGATTTGTAGTATTTGTGTTACTGTATGTTGAAAAAGGTGTATTTTGCTAAATCTTGAGACATTGCCACTGTATGTAATAGGCAGGCCATCGGGAGGACCGGGAGGTTTCCCGATGGCCTGGCCTGTTAAGTGGCCTGCTGGTCTGGCGATTTTTTAAAAATTATGTATTGTGAACGCAACGCTGCGCGAATGTGGGTTTGGCTCACACAGGGTGACTGTCTGTCTACATCAGGGGTCTTCAACTAAAATTCAACGAGGTCCAGTTAGAGAAAATCTCCCCATGCAAAGGTCCGGAACATCAAAATGTCTAAGTTGCTTCATGAATTAGTGTGATATATATTGAAGTAGCCTGTAGCTTTATCAACGTCTGCATGTAATCAACAACCGACTGCCAATCAAATAAAGAAAGTACAATTCAAAAACAACAATATTTATTGTCAATTTACACATCATAACAATTGAACAGTTTTAAAGTTTATCTTTCTTTCCTTCTTATATTGCAGTCCTTCACTCACTTTTTTTTTAATTCAGTGCGAGAATTGAGCTGGAGCTTGTCCTGCCAGGAGTTTGTAAATCTGGGCTGAAATGGTGTCAGGGCCATTCTCACACACATGCAGGTGCTCATTGGTTTCAGTGATGCAAACACAGGTATGGTGAAAAAAGAGAGAACTATTCGAAGCAGAAAAAAACAGTGTAATATACCATCTGACAAAGGCCTGTGCTATAATGCTTCAATTAACTGCTGTTCTTTATAATATACTCAGATCAATAGAAGACAGAGATGTTAAGTTATAAATCAAGGGCTTTTATTATTATTTACAGCAGGGGTGGGGAACCTTTTTCCTTTCAATTTTTACAACATCCTCCGAGGGTCGTACAAATTATTGAACTCAACCTCTGCTTAAAAAAACTAAAATCACAGCCCATTCATTTGGCCTTTCTTTCATGCTGTGCAAAGAAAAAGCAACCTCTTAATCCAGATATCTCACCATGACTCACGCATGCATGCACGTGCACGGTGTGGCATGACCACCAAAACAGAAAGATATGGACACAAGATGTGTGCAAATGTGTTTAGTATCCTATCCATGTGAACATGATTTAAGTGGGGGGGACCTAACCTCCTCTAGGGGGGTCCGGGGGCTAGCTCCCCCGGGAAGATTTTTTTTTAAATATTGAAGTTAAAAGCATCAATCTAGTACACTTTGAGAGCAACATTAAGAGATCTATGGATACATCTCTCAACACCCATATGAAACAGAACTGTAAGCATATTTTTCTTTTTGGATATTTTACAAATCACCCCCTTTTAAACTCTATTCTTGTTATTTTTAACAACTTTTTTGTTACTGTATTTTATACCTGTTTTTCATTTAGTCTCATTAATAACTATATTGATCATATCAAGGTGTGCCTTAACCTCACTGAGCTGAGGTTATTTGAGCCTCTCAGGAGAGAGCTCTCTTCCACCTGGTTGTAGAAAAGCTCTTTAAATTCGTTAGCATAGCTAGCTAACCAGATGCTAATAACAACAGATCGCCACTGTGCTTACAACTAAAGACAGCCACGCAAACACTGCGGCATGTGTCCGGCTCCTTATGGGTATTGCAATATGTTAAGGGCTGGAGCGGCGTTCCGGTGCTCAGCACTCCTTTCAGACAAGACATATACCACGTAAAGACACGTTACGCTCGTGTTGTGTTCAAGGAACCTGTCCATGGCCAGGAAAAACACTTACTCGCTTGTTTAATTATTTTTGCGGTCTAGATTTCTTCTTCTTTTTTGAAGTGAGAAGTTGTCCGTCAGTCGGACTGACTCCCTCCCCCCCACCCCCAAAACGAAAACTCTTCGGTTCTCCACGAATTACGCAAGTCACCCAAATCAGCGTTAAAAAAGCGGGAGGCGCCGAAAAATCCCCTATTAATGTATTGATTATAGCTCCGGGTCCGTATAGGTCGGCGTCTGGGTCCGGATCCGGACCGCGGTCCGCCTGTTGCCGACCCCTGGTCTACATTATGTGGCCTGCCGACATGGCCACTTCCATACCGATCTCTGTGTGGTTACTTGTATTTTTGTTGTTAGCATCTGATGCTAGCTAGCTGCTCTAAAAGACATAAGGAGCTGTTTCAACAACAAGGTGGAGGGAGAGTCCTCTGCTATCAGACTGAGAGAGATAAACAGCTCAGGTGAGGTTAGGGACTCTCTGAGTGTTTAGATAGTTAATTTTAGTCCAAGTTATCTCAGTGGGTCTCAAACGTAGGCACACCTTTATAATTATTAGGATAAATAAAAACAGGTTTGAAATCATTCCAATGTCTACTATAGGACAGTAAACCAAAAATATCGTTTAAAGTTGGAGAGATACAAAAATATGCATAAATAAATAAATGTTAAGGTAAAATAAGATATAAATGAACAACAAAAATAAAATAAGTTCCATTTATTTGTTATTGGCTACGGTAGGTTATTGGTTATGTTCAGATACTTATTTGATTATTAAAATGGAAACCGATCTTTTTCATATGGGTGTTTTAGAGTTGTACCCCCTAGATCAGGTCTCTAGTAATGTGTGCTCAAAGTGCACCAGATTGAAGCATTTTACTTTAAAATGTTCAAACAAATCTTCCCGGGGGGGCATACCCCCGGACCCCCCTATAGGATGTGACATCCACCACCCCAATTAAAACATGTTCATACAATACTGATTACATTTGAAGCCATTTTGACATATATTACCTATGTCAATAAGTTTCTGTTTTTGTAGTGTATTTGTCTTTTGTATAGATTTTTCATTTAATCTTTATATATAAAATCTCGCCTAGGGCAGCAAATTGTCTAGAACCGGCCCTGGTACTAGGCCTCAAGAGCCTTTCTTGTGCTGGCAGACTCATAGAAACAAATCGGCGGAGCACTTCGCACGCACTAAAAAATTCCACGCGCTCCGCGCTCACATTATGCTGGGTCCACGTGCCTTAGCACCGCTGCTATGACTCCATCCTAGGGGAAACACTGAGGGCAACAATAATTTTAGCTAATTCATTTATTTAAAAAGTACATTTTCAAGCATTAGACTTTATACATACTTATTATAATGTCCTTTTTTTTATACTTAAAACTGAATTTAAAGAAGACATACTAAGCTAATTTTCCGGTTCATATTTGCACTTTTGTCCCCCTGTGAAATATCTCCATGCTTTAATGTTCAAAAGCTCTTTATTTTTCTTATACTGCCTGTGCTGCAGCACCTCTTTTCACCCTCTGTCTGAAACCAGAGACCAGTCTGCTCTGTTTGGTTAGCTGGCTGGCTCTGATGTGATTGGTCAACTGCTTAGATACGTGTCGGGATTGGGAATGTTCGCCCCTTCAAGTACAATATGTTTGAGTCCTAGCTGATAAAAGCTTGAGTGTTACGGAGTGACATCACCATGTATGTTGGAGAGAAACTCCCTCTGGAGGGAACACAGGGATTTTAGCCTTTGCAGACCAATTACATGTACAAGAACCCTTTATAAACGTGTAGACATATTTTGAATTTTTTTTTATGGCCAGTCTATGAACCAATTAAATATGCAGAACTGAGGACAGTTTTAAAACTTCACTTCTGTGCGTTCTGTAACCTTCAGTTTGTCTGATATAAGATCTCACTCAAGCTTCCTTCTTCTCCAGTACACTGCTCATTGGATTTCTATAACAGCCATAAATACAATGGTTTCTGGAGAATGATGGCTAAGCTTATTGGACAACATGTCCCCCCCCCCCTACAGGAAACCCTCCCCGCCCAGCATCTTCAGTGACAGGCTGCTTCACCCGCGGTGTCTCACGGAGAGATACCCCACAAATACAGACTGCTACAATTTTGTGCATTGTTCTGTGAAAAACATACATTTTTATAATATCTCAACACCTTTATATGTTCACTAAGCTTAGAAATGCTGCTACTTACCAGGGTGACTGTCAATTCTGCTGCTATTAAATAATCCTCAAACATGTCTTCTACTGCTGAATAGAGAATATTCCCATTCAACACAGTATCATAGATTTAGACAAAATATCATAAACAAAGAAAAAGGAACAGAGATTTTTGGCACTCAGAAATGTCCCGATGGGAGCAAAGCTGACTCTGATCTGTATCAGTTTTAAATTCACTTCACCGTTTATTAAGGAAAACGACATCTTGGGAAATTAAAAAGGTGAAACTGATGTCAGATCAGTGCCTTAGGGAACCAGCAGAGAAATAGCCCTGACGCAACACCAAATGAAATGCATCCATCTTTCCCTCCACTCCGAGGAGCCAACAGGAAATGTGTCTCTTTAAAATAAACGTCCTCTCTTCTTCTACTGTGTACAATTCTGCATCACTGATTTAGTAAAAGCATGCAGGTGTTGTCAGAAGGAAGGGGTTTGTTTGAAATACTGAAGCTGGAAGAAGATCCCAAATGATTTAACACAAAGCTGTAAATCCTAATGAGCCCAGCTGATGAGAATCCTTTCTTAGCATAAAACTACTACTTTGATGGAGGGAAAGTCCTATAAAGGGCATCTCAGGCAATGTTAGCACGGCCTGCTCTGGATGCATTTTTGAGGTTTTGGTAACGTGGCCAGTTCTCTGTTGGTGTCTCTTGATCACCTGTTAAAGCCTCTATGACCCACTAGGGGGCGGTATGCCCCCACTGCTTCCATATGACCTGTGGAGCAGACACCACCAAAGCACAGGTGACAGCAGGCATGATGAGGACACATTTTTGTTATGGGTGTTAGTAGTACACAGAAAAACATTTCAATGAGAGTATTTCTCTTAGCTTAGAAAGAAAAACGAGTTTAACAATAGAAAACACACCTACATGTATATCATCATAAGAAGTCATTCAGTCCATAATTACAAAGAGGAATATTTGTTTCCTGTTTCTGACCTGTTCTCTGAGTGCGCTCCTCTGTCCTGTGACTGTTGTTGTTCTGCACTCTCATTGGGGGAACCACCATGGTCCTGACGCCGCGGGGGCTCCTGCCCTGCACTGCAGGGGAAGGCAGTGGTGCGACCATAGCAGCCAAAGATGGGCGGTTGTTGTGGTTACTGTTGTCTAGGTAACGGTAGGGACTGTTGCCACGTGGGGATGTCAAGGTGTCTGACGTGGGGGAGCCCTCCACCGTGTCGCAGCCGCTCTCATGGCCGTCATCCTCGGACATGCTGAACACAGAGGAGAAGTCATGTTAACGAGACTGGAAATAAAGAGTGTGTTTGGAGAACAATATGAGGACACACTACCTGTTGGGTCTCTTGCAGGGGGAGATGGAGGGGCTGGATTGCAGGGAGTTGGAGGCGAAGGAGCTGGTGCTGAGGCTGCTGTCGGGGCTGCTGAGGGAACACACTCTCTCCATAGACACACTGGTGTTTCTGCATGCCTCACACACACACTCCTCTTTGCACCTACGGAGAACAACACATTGGTTCGAGTTATTTAGGCTCAGTAAAGTACAATTAATATAAACAAACATTCAGCTACTGAGATCTATAGATATTATAACTTTTGACGAGGGCTGTAAAAAAGATTTGTTTTCCCTTTGAAGCCTTTTTTTTTAGTTTCTCCGAATTAAGTTTTGGATGTCTGCCGTCATATTCTATGAGACCAACCCAAAAAAAATCCTGAATGTGAATAAAGCGATTTAGATACATTTTTCTATTAAATCATATTGAATGAATATACCTGTCATCTTTATTAACTTAAATACATGTAGGCAGTAGGGAAATCGCCTAAAGGCATCAAATATGATGAAATAATAATTGCACCCTTGGGCCTATATCAAAATTGTGCCAAAACAGAAAAGGCAATACTTTAAAATAAAAACATTTCACATTTAAGCATTCTCTCTTTTTAATGCAAAAGCTTTGCCACAAACTAGCCTCGTGCAGCCTGATAAATGTGAATGTTCAACCTGATCTAGGAAAAATCAACCCTAAAAGATTGTTTCTATTGTAGCAATATAATTGTAGTTTATGGTGCAGTTAGAGCGCTGCTAGATTGTCCTAGCAATACAGGTATGTGCTTCCCTTTTTGTACAACAAGCAGAAGTGTGATTTATTTTCACATCTGAACTTTAACGCTCTACAGTCGTTATCACACGGATCACATGTTGGAAGATTAAGATCACTGGTTGATTTTGTTTATCCCATGTCCATTGCATGTAATGTTACTCACCCCCTCAGACGGCACCTCCGAGGCTCTTCGTCCTCCTCTTCCTCCCCGTCAGTCAGGTCACTGCGGATGCTGATCACACTGGCAGCAGGGCTCGGTGTGTCCCCCATCAGAACGGCCACGTGGCGCTGCGGTTGATTGGACCGGTCCTGCGGGCAGTTCCCAATCGGCGCCGCCTCTTTGAAGCAGCTCACTTCCTCCTCTGCACCATTTTCATCTGCGTTAGGGACTACGGGTTGCACCGGCGGCAGCTCCCTCTGAGGCTGCTCTCGGGGGACCACTGCATGTCCAACAACACTGGCCATATTGGGGGTCCGACATACTGATGTATGGATGTTTCTGGGGTGGGACAGGTTCCTTTAAAACAGAACAGTTGATGTATTAGATCAGTGGTTCTCAAATGGGGGTACGCGGACCCCTAGGGGTACGTTGGAGTACTGCAGGGGGTACGTGAGATTTATTTTATGTTAATGAAAAAAACAAAACATAATTAATGCATTTAAACAAACTACTATTAGTAGGTTAACTACTTTATTCAAAAGTTTACAGTAACTCTGGATAATAAAATGGGAAATGTAAACGGGGTGCTCTCTTTTCCTCTCCCTCTCCTGACAGCCTGTCAGTCTCGTGCAGCTCGCTGAACCTGTAATAAGTGACCCGACAGTAAAGAATACATATATTTATAACTAGTTTAGCTAGTTCCAGAGTAGATAAACTAGCTAAGTGTGTTAGGTCGAACTCTTAGTGTATTTTGCTCCACTCACCGGTCCGTCACAGCGGGGGAGCTGTGATCATACAGAGCTGCGTGTTCTCCGTCAGCAGCAGCTGATCTGATCTCTTGCTCGCGTCCGGTTAGACTTCACTCACCTTTATATCCAAATCTATCAGATCTAGCTAGTTCTAGTTAATTATATGACTGCCTGCTTATCAAAGGACACCTAAACAATAAGCGTTGCTTGGCAACGGCCGCAAAGTATAGCGCAGCATTATGCATAATGTTTTTATGAGGGGTCAAAATCCCATGCTCATAAAATGCTCATACTTTTTTCTCTTCATTCCCCACGCCCAAAAATAAATAAATATACCAATTTTAGGAAAAGTAAGAAAGTTTGAGCAGTGTGGGTTTTATATGAACAGAGTTACACATATTTCAAAACGCGAAGTGTAATAACTGCAGTGGCCTTCCTGTCAGAATGACAAAGATCCTCAGTGAAGCTCAAGCCCATGTTTCTCACTAAATTGTACAACTTATTAAAAAGATCAGTTCAATGCAACTAATGTCGTCTTAGGGTTATTGCATGATGTTAAAATTGGTTTGCATGAATTTAGTGATGGATTGTAAACATTTGAAATGTAGCATTTAAGTGTTTCTCAGTTACAATGTTGTTGTTTTAATAAAATCAGACACTGATGGTGCAGCGCTGTACTGTACCTCTTTATATCGGCATTTTGTCCCTAACAAATAGTTTTTGCGCTGATCAGGGGGTACTTGGCTGAATATTTTTTTCAAAGGGGGTACATGATTGAAAAAAGTTTGAGAACCACTGGTTTAGACATCCATAAAACATTAAAGCAGATTCATTTCCACAAGGAGCACATCTCACCTGTTGTGACTATGTCTGTTCCTCTTATTGGCTTGCTGCGGCCACACAACGTGAGCTATGCCAATGTTGATTGGCTGATGGGCAGAGAGTGCTTGCATCTGATTAGTCAGGAGAGGCTGTTGCATCACTGAAGTGTAATGGCTGCTGTGGGGAAAAAAATGTTATGTTAAAAAAAAGGTACCAAAAAAGTGCAAGAGGAAGATAACGCAGCCCTAGACTTTGGCTAAAAATAAGCAACAGTAATAGAAAATATACTGTGCTTTGATGAAAGCAAATAGAACCGTCTCAATTTATAACAAGTATTCGAAATAAAATAAAAACCCAGTTTTTTATGAAATGTCTCTCCTGGTTAAGCATTAGAGCTGTGCATCTTCACTGTTCTCACGATTCCATTACGATTATCCTGTCAACGATTCGGTCAGAAATCAATAACATAAATGACTTGACATTCAATTACAAGCTAAAAATAAATCAAGCTCTAGCCTCCCTATATCTGTGTGTGAAATTGTTCCATCCTCAAAAACAAAAAACTAATACTTCTGCAGTCTAGCTGCAGCTTCTACGGCCTTCTGTTAAAGAAGGACACTGAATGTCCTGAATGTGGCATCACACACAGGACTTGAGTCTGAACACAGCAGACAACAGGAGTATTTACAACAGCATATAAAACTAAAATAGTGCATGTGGGTGCACACTTACATCCTCTGTCTTACTGTTGTATAAATCCCATGAATGTATGAGATTAAGTTAGCTTCATTATATCTTGATCAGAGATCAACATTTGTTTAAGTGAGTAATAAAGTTTCTATCAGGTCACGATCAGCCTGTCTTTTATTATTTTCAGGGAGGGGGCGGGGTTTGGAGGAACGGAGAGGAGACGGTGATCGCGGAAGCTTTTTCCTCTTTCCTTCACAAACTTTACACACGTATTTATCGTCTGAAAATAGCAAGCGGACATTCATACTCTGCAATCCAAGACTTGATTAAATCCACCAAAAACGCGAGTATAAAAAAAACAAAAAAAAAACATAATTCCATGTGTGTGTCTGAGCCGCAGCTGTGTCGCTGTCACTTCTGTTCCTTGACCTCTGCGTCACTGACCGATTTAATTTTCATGTGACAAAAAAAAAACGTTATTGTCCAGCCGCGGCCGGAAAATCAAGAAGCAACGTTATTAGACTATAATTGATTATGTTCTGTCACTGCATCGATGCAGAATCGCCCACGTAGAAACGATTAATTTCAACACCCCTATTAAGCATATTGAAAGAATGTTGTTTGTGCTTTTTCAGTGTTGTTTTGCCTTCACACTGCAACAGTGATGGTTTGTTTACACCGACGCAAAGAGAGTTCCCCCCCCGTTGTGATTAGCAATAAAGTCAGTATGATGATGATCGCCCAACTCGCGTGACACTGTCTCGCAGAGCCAATCAGCAGCGAGAGTGACGCTGTCATCCCCGACGTGGTGATGTTGTTGAACTAGGAAACAAAGCATTGGTCTTTGGGTCTGGGCAACGGCACACAGAGCTCACAGTTCCCCATGTATGAACAGAAAGTGTGTTTGTTCAAAAATGTATGTGTACAAACCACAGATTGTCTATGATGACATTGCAAATAAAGTTGCTACTTTATTAATGTCTATATGACGTTATTTTGAGTGTAAAACTTGCACAATAACGGGCGGAATCTTCGCTTCTCAACCGGTGTGAGCACACCATAACAGTTGGACAGTGTGTTACTATGGTAACATGAAGTGTCATGTGGACGTCAACGGTAATTTCTTGTATTTTTTTAGACATTTAAAAGAAAGTCAATAGTAGTTTGTCTCGGAAAGCCAATTGTAACTTGTTTTTTTAGTGCATGCATACAAACTGAATTCAACCCAAAATGTTGATGCGTGGAAGTTTCACAACCTGGAATTTCCCATATTACAAGTTTGTCTGACTCCGAACGGGATGACTCACCCCCAGTCACTGATTCTCTGTGGGCCGGCTGCGGTGTCGTTGGTTAGGGAGGACTGGGGAGGAGGTGGAGGGGGGTGAGAGGGCGGAGGTCCCACTGTAGTCATCTGCTGCCAGGCTGCTGGGATGAGCAGCTGCTGACCCCGGCTAGACCAAGCCTGCTGCAGGAAGAAGAGGAGAATCAGAGACCTTACATACCATCTGTTGATCCCATGATCTGTTTGAACTCCCCCACAGCAAGGCCTGATGTCAGGGGTCAGATGTTAAATCCATGTTTAGGTCGATGTCTTACCTGAGCAATTACACCAGGTCTCACTGGTAAGGGCTGTATGGGAGGGGCCTGGGTAACCATGGGAACAGAGTACCCTGCCGGTTGGTTGAGGTTACCTTGTAAAAAGAAAATAAACAAGAAGAAGCATAAAACAAACAAAAAAGGCTGTGCATAACAATTAAGAACACTTTAAATGCAATCTTTAAGATAACAAACATTAAATGACTACAAATAAATGTTTTATGTTATCATTGTAATGAGTGTGCAGTGTGCATACCTTGCATGGGGGGAGGACAAAGAAGGAGGGCAGGTGGGAAGGAGTCTGTGCATGCAAACTGACCATTCCCAGTCGTTAGAGCTATCCCAGGATGCAACACTGAGGGAGCCGACTGGTTCATAGGCTGCATTAGAAAGGAGTAGCAGATGGTGAGTCAAATATAACGTAGAAAGGGAAAATATGAACAAAGATGTATACAGGGAAAGAAGGTAAGCTATCATTCTTGAGTAGCAGAACAACTAAGAACATTTCTAAGATGATATGTTGTCACACTTTTGACCTTAAAGAGGGTGATATTAGGTCATCGGTGAATGGGCAAGATCTAGGCAAAATTCAATACAGTAAGTAAAACATGCCCAAGTCTAACTAGAGAGAAAAAGTTCTAGTAGCTAACGCACACACAGTATTTGTGTCCATCTGCAGTATCTCACCTGAGTGTGCACTGGTATGTTGCTGTAGCCTAGAGGGAGGCCAGAGGAGGCTGCTGTGGCAACAGGGGGTCTTGAAAAATGAATGGTGTTTTGATTCAGAACATCGAAAACGGAGTTGTTGGGCCGAGCGTGGCACATGTCCATGATGCGGAAAGATGACTGCACGCTGGAGAGAAGGAGAGGAGGCAAATTACATAAATGGAAATAAAACTTCAGCCAACATTGCAGGGAAAAAAATACAAAGCAGACATAAGCGTGTAGGAAAGACAACACATATTGTGTCGATGTCAAATTGCAGCCTTACTGGTTGCTGTGTGGGTAGTCCAGCAGGTGAGTCATGGTGAGGAAGGGGTGATTGAGGACGCTGGCGGGAACAGTCCTGTCCTCAGCGTTGATCAGCAGCATGCTCTTCAGCAGGGACACAAACTCCCTCCTGTCAGCCTTCTCTGCCTGCATGTCCCCGGTGTCAGGACTCAGCACCAAGTTCACCTGAGGGGAGGAAGCACAGGGAGAGAAACACACTTCATGTGAGAAACATGCAGGGCAACAGGTGTTATTATTGGAGTTGTGCAGGAATGAGTTTTATCAATTCCAGTTTCGTAGTCTAGAAGTCAATAGTTTTTAAACACAGTAGTCAACCCAAAATAGGTCGGCTACTCATGAATGTCGAAAGCTATGGTGCGTGTTAACAACTGACTAAATAATTCGATGGTGATGTGCAGCCACACGAACTAACGTAGCCTAATGTTAGCTTTTTACTTACTAAACTGAAAAGTGTACCCTGCCTTATGTTTTGTGTAGGATGATTTGAATTTGGACTCACGTGTGCGATGTCTTCCAGACAGCTGAAGATATACTTTCTGGCCTCTTTGGATTTAAGTCCCGTCTCTTTCTCATGCTCTTCTGTTGTCTGGAGCAGGAATTCAAATGATTTTATTAGGAGAAAGTTAAAAAATATAAGTACAATCATAACATACAATGGAGATATGTAAAATAAGCTGATAAGCTTTGATTAGGAGCTGAGACACTTAACAGAAAACATTTAAAATATATAATACTAACATCTAGAACTGGAGAGAGTTCATGTATTATAGAGAAACATAAAAATCTAAATGAAACGTGTAAATGTGTGTGGTCAGAGTGTCAGGCAGTTGGGTTTTTGCTGGGAAGTGCTTGGAAAGATAAACATTAGGCTCAAATGTATTATACATGTATTTAGAGTGAGCTCAGCAGGTAGTCTAAACACGATTTCACATTTCCTGGAGCTTTCCTCAGGGCCTGCTGGCTCTGTCTTGTTTTGAAAAGCTTATGGATCCATTTCCTGTTGCAAATGTACTGCCACTTTGTATTGTATGTCCCTTGCTGCATGGACTTTCCCGTGCATTTCTAATGATGTCCATTCTCACATAACCTGCATGTTCTGTCTGTTTGTGTTTGTGCTTGTTGTGTGCAAGTACTTTGAGTCTCCAGGAGGCGTAGGGAGAGTTGGACTCTTTGGAGAAGAAGCGCGAGGTCTTTGTCCCCTTGTTGAGCAGATGCTCGGCAGGCAGGCCCTGAGTCTGAGAGATGTATCGGATCTGAAGAAAGTGAAAAAATAAAAATTGAAAGTCAACACATGAGTAATAGATTTGAGGGTCGGAATGTTCATGCTGCAGGGATGTTATATGAATGTTAAAGAAGTTATAAGACCATCAAGACATTAAAAAAACTAAACGGAAATTAAATCTCATAGAAAAGTAATTACACAGAACAATATGTTACAACCTTTGGGATTCAGAAAATATATTCTCCCATAGACTCCCAAGAACCAGTGGGAAAACGACAGCACATTCGAACTTGCAAAAACAAAACTGCTGTTTTCCAATCTGTTTTTCTACCAAATGCTAGCTTTGCTTTGCCTAAGAGCAGTTCTGGTCTGCAATGAGGGCCACAGCTCCCTCCTAACAAAACCAGGAGCCACAGCTACCTCTTTACACACCAAGGTAAGGTACAGAACAAGCCCCTGAGACTGATAAACACCCAATGCGGTTCAACCTCAGACCAGCTGTCATGGCTTTTAATAAAATGTCCATGCGATGACACAAAGCAAGTCCTTTATTACCCAACAGTGGAAAAAATCTATGTTACGTTGCATCACCTAATTATATTTATTTTTGATCCAGGCAGGAATCATAAAAGAATAAATAATCAACATTCACTTAATCTATTCAAAAATCGACATAAAGCGCTATCGGTATATCTGGGCATTAACAATAATAGCTCTTGATTGAAAGGCCATGGGTATGTTAAACCCAGGTTAATATAAAAAACAAATTATTAGGCGAGTATCATCCAAAATAAACAATAATAATCCTATTAAAGAAAAAATGGCTCTCATAGGAGCAATCCTTTTTTTTAGCGCTAGTCAGAGTAAACTAAAACATTTTATTAATAACACATGCCTATGTGAAACAATTGGAAACAAACCAAAGGTCAAAGCTAAACGTAATTGACATTTGGCTTAAACGATGAACAATAATTTGTATCTATTTATTGTCAGAGTTAAAAGCATACCAGATTTATAAATATACAACAAAATAGAAATGATGGGGGGGTTAAATTGACATCAGCGAGAGAAAAGCAAAAGAAAGAAAGAGGCAGTGGAAAGATATTAAACAAAATTACATTATGACTACTTAAATAAGGTGTTTAATTTGAATGAAAATTCTATAATTTTACCGAAAATAAAGCCTTAATGTCATCTAATGTACTCTAACTAGGGTTGCAAAGGGGCGGAACATTTCCGGTAAATTTCCGGAAAGTTAAGCTGGGGAATTTTGGAAATATTCGATGCAAAATTTAACAAAAAACTTTTTTTTAACAGAACAAGTTTTAATTATTTCATTGAACAATTATTTGTTTCATTGAAGAACGAAAACAGGAATGTTGAGTTAAATATTACTCATCCCCCCCAACCCCACAAAAATGCACCCCCATCCAAAAATCCCCACAAAGTCCCATTCAAAATGTTAAATGAAAAGAGCCCTTCTCCCTCCAAAAAGTCCCATTAAACATGCACATCTTCCTTCAAGCAAGAGCCCATTGACTGAAAGGGTTTAGCCAAAATGCTAAACCCTTTCAGTCAATGGGCTCTTCCTGGGCTTCTTCAACATCCAACTCTGAGTCTTCCTCTTCAGTGTCACTGTCCAGCCTTGTTGAGGATGGCTCTGTGTCAGGCTCAAAGAGCCTTAGGTTTGCCCGGATGCCAACCAGTTTTCCACTCTCACATTTGTGAGCCTGTTGCGAACCTTTGCGTGGTGTCAATAGCCATGCAGTAAGCAGTGTGCTATGGCATGGATATTCAATTGTACTTGAATGACATCTGTTTGTTTTAGTCAAGATTATGCTAAAATATACTTTCCCCAACTATATTTAAGTTCCCTATGAAGAGCCAACCTTCAATTTAGAAAATTCCCAGTTTATTCCCATGGAAAGTTTCCATCTTTGAAAATTCCCGGAATTTTGTAACCCTAACTCTAACCATAAACAAATTTCCACTTCAAGTGAGAAAGTTTTAGCGTGGATCTCATTTAGGGGGACGGAGCTAATGCCTGGTCAGAATTCTACCGGAGATAAAGTTAAATTCTGCTGTGATAAAACGCCATCCTGTTCTAAACCACATCAAAGATGATTTCTGAAACAGTATGGAGCTCAAATGCTTTTTCTCTTGCGGGTTTATCACAAAGTGAGTTCCTTTTTTAAAATTTCGTGCTTTTTAAACACAGCCGTGGGATTTTGTGACAACCATACGTTATTATTGCAATATACAACTACACAAAAATTATTATTTAATTTTTAATTTACTATATCAGTACTTTGTAGGTTTATATGTACGTAATCTGCGCGACTTGCGCGTCCACATCTCCACGTGCAGTGCTGCATAAACATGGCTGAGTCAGCGATAACTTTCGAGGGGTGGAGGTATGCCCATTACTTTGAGTTCGTCCGAAGAATAGACAGGAATATGACGGTGAGGTGCAAACTGTGTCCAGGCCAGAAGCTGTTATCCACTGCTGGAAACACCACGTCAAACCTCAACAAGCACCTGCAAAGAACACATGCTAAGGTGAAGCTACCGCACATGCTATTTGTTGTTTGTTTATATCACGTAGTCTGTTCTTCTTCTCTGTCTTCCGGTTGTTGCCTGTTTTGAATGACAAATACACACTACCGCCGCCTGCTGGTAAGGAAAGTTATTGCCACTCACGCATGCGCAGTTCGTACGTGCTCGGCGAGTAAAGTAACGAGTTACTTTATGTAGATAGTAACGAAGTAGTGTAACATATTACTTTAAAAAAAGTAATATGTTACATTTTTTTAGTAACGACCCCATCTCTGGAGTTGGCGTTCTCTACTCTGATTTACATGAAGAACAACAGGAGGTCACGGCTCTCTGTTGAACAGGACTTGCGAGTGGCCCTCTCCTCAGTGCCACAAAGGATTAAAAAATTCTGCGCGCCCCGACAGGCACATGTTAGGCACTAATTTGTAAGTCGGCAAAATATTTACAATAGCACATGTTTCAATGCTGATTGCTGAAATGTTACATTTATAATTTGTAGTTCAGGACCATGGACAATGCAGCTTCCTTGCATTGACAGTTTTCTGTGCTGAATTTCTGCTGAGTTTCCTTTGCTTCATTTTTAATTGTGTGACCTGTCTGGTTTAAATGAGTGTGTTGCTGCTTTGATGAAGCCTAATTTGATAACGTTTCAAATTAATTTCTGAAATATTTCGTTAATAAATATTTCATGAGTAATATAGTTGTCTTTGTCACATTTTATTTGGCATTAGTAAATAATTATGCACATTTACAGATATTTTACATGATATGAGTGATAACACGTGTTATAAGGGCTATTTTGCACAATAGGTGTGCCTTGAGATTTGTACTTGTCCTTTGGGCACAAAAAGGGAACCACTGCTCTACAGTACAGGTTAGCTCTGAGTGTTAGCGAGTGCAAAGACGAGATTACGTCCAAAACACGTCAGGCATTGTTTCTGATAGAAATTTTCTGTGGGTCCGCTGCCGATTTGACGTCAGATCGGCAGAAAATCTGTATCCGCTCGTTGTACCCCTGTTTTTAAAAGATTTGGGTACGGAAGAAAAGAGAGAGGGTTTTATTTTCTGACGCTGCGTGAGTTCCCCGACGCACCAGGGACATCACAAAGTGCATTTTGCATGATAGGTCCCCTTTAATGTATATTTTCTTGTGTCTGACGCGTTGTGAGAATGAACGTGCATATATATTTACTTGTGTGCGCGAGCGTGACACGCATTGCAGACAGCAAGTTAACCGCAAGTTTACCTTGAATTTTTGCTGAGGTTTAAGGCATTGGCTACAGACAAACAGTGCCATTTCTCCCACTAGTTCAAGCCATCATACTGTGTGTATGTATTGAATGTGTGTGTGTGTATACAAGTGCTTGGACCAGAGGGGGGTCCCCAAATAAGGTAGATTAATCCAATCTAACTTTATTTATATAGCACTTTAAAACCTCCAGACCAAAGTGCTGTACAGAGAGATACATAAAATATAAAATCACACAGCTCAGCTCACAAAACATTAAATTAATTCATTAATTTAAAATAAAAGATACAAACACAAAACAAACGTAACAATTTCAACAAAAAAAACAAAAACATAAAAAACGATTAAGAAGGTCCACAGCAACGACAGACAACATGAAACACCCTTTAATTTACTGCAACGACATGTCGGGAAACCCCCTCAAGGGGGCCTCATGCATAGCGTGCCGAAACTGATTCTTAATTTCAGTTTTGTTGCTCCGCTCCGGGGGGGGGGGGGGGGACGGACGGACTTTACTGGCATTGATCCGGACCATTGACTTTTTATAAAATTCACAAGTGGACCTTTAACAAAAAAGTTTGAGTACCCCTGCTATAAAACAAAGTTCAAGCATACATTAAGCACAAAACAATAAATAAGGGCACTTTGAGCGTCAGCTATTTGATCCTATCTTATCTTCTACTTTACAACTGCATTTTGTACACTGTCCCTGCCTGCACCATGTCCAATGTTGTCTCTGTTGACAACCCACTAGGCGATTAAACTGATCTTGTATCTTGCTTATTTCTCCTCTTAGGAAAGCGGGCACGGGATGACAGCTTCCTTGACACCATCATGGCGATGGAGTACCGCCGTGCCATGGTCAGCAAGGAGAATGAAGACCTGCGTGCCAAGGAGATGCACGACGAACGGCTGCTGCATTCACACAAGGCCCAGGAATCGGACGACCAGCTGCTCATGGTGATGCCGCGCCATGCTGACTCGGCAGCGTGCCAGGCTGCGCGCCAGGTGGAGCAACAAAATACCTTTCAGGCTGGGCTTCTGGCAGTGCTAAGTGAGCTGATTAAATCCAACAGGACTTCAATTAAAAAAGAAAATAAAAACTTGTTGATAAACTGTACAATGACTTGTTGGGAGGTGTGTGGCGCAGTGGATGAGTGCGTTGGTGTTCAGATCAGGGGAGCACAGGTTCAAACCCCACTGCAGTCAGCATGTCGTTGTGTCCCTGGGCAAGAGACTTCACCCCAAATTGCCTACACCTGGGACAGTTAATTCTGTATTATTGTGATTATATATATGCCACTGCAGGGCTCGACATTAAGGACTGCCCGATGGCCCGGGGCCATCTAGTATTTAGCTCGGGCAATGAAGCCTCACCTGCTGGTTGCCCGATCGGGCAATCTATTATGCCAGTATCATGCAGCACGCGGATCCAGTAATGAGTGACCCGACAGTAAAACTAAACCTATCTATAACTAGTGTAGGTAGTTTGAGAGGTCATTAAAATAGCTACGTGTGATATTCTAACCTGAAGTGTGTGTTTTGTCCGCTCACCGCTGCATGTGATCATGCAGAGCTGCGTGTCGACTCGTCAGCAGCAGCTGATCTCTCTCTCCCGTCAGATTAGACTTCACTCGCGTTTATGTCCATATCGATCAGATCCAGCTAGTTCTAGCTAATGATATGACTACCTGCTTATTAAAAGACACCTAAACAATAAGTGTCGCTATGCAACCGGGTGAGGCCACAAAGTATAGCGCATGCATTTGTTTACATGCCCACCGGAACCCCGAGGCATTACCAACAGATCAACGCACAATCAACCCATACAGGACATCTCTTTCTCCACATTAAGTGTTAGACATTATAATTGACTATTCTTGTCTGTCACATACTCTTCTTGTCTGTCACATAAGTGGCGCAACTGAAGCGGTATTGCGCTAAAGGGAAATTATTTTGACCGGACATTTTGACCGAAGAGATTTAGATTTGCCGGCTAACGGGAACTCTGACGTCGCCATTTTGTGTGCTTCGCGGATGCGCTCGGCTCCTCTCGACTGCTGCTCGGTCAGCTTCCGGATGAGGAGGCATTCGTTCGACCAACTTACAGTAGATAACATTACAAACATTTTTAACAGGGGCCATACTAGTGTAAATAATGTTTGTTTTGGCAGTTATAACTGAATGTAATGTTTTCTACTTTTTTACATCTGGGAAGGCATTTGCCTTCATCAGATGGAAAGTGTCTTGACCAACAACTTAAGTATTTCTTATAGCTATGCAGGGCATGCAAGCGAGCAAACACAAACAAGAACAAACAAACAAGTGAAATTAAGAATAAAATTGAACAATATAATATTGTGGTGGTTCATCTTATAATTCAGTCTAGAGAATGCACCAGACAGCATCTAAGACCTGCAAACATCTAAATGTTCTAGGGGGACGGAGGCCCCCCAAACCCTTCGTGCCATTTCGTCCACGGGCATTTTTCAGGGCAATCTCCATTGTGCTCAGGGCCATCTGTAAATTAGCTTAGACGGCCCACGGGGCCATCTCCCAACATCCTTAATGTCATGCACTGCACTGTTATTAATACTGACACTTCACTTTGCACTAAGGTGTGTCTGCTGCTGAGCCTACCTATTATTGTTATTATATATACACTCTTATTATATTGTTTTGATACTACTGACACTTTATTTTATATTGAAAATGTTAACTTCTGTTTACATTAAAACTTTTAACTTGTATTTACATGCATATGACACACCTGGGACAGCGAGATGCCGTTATTGATATTGTCTGGAGTGTGCAATAAAAGAGAACCTACATGGCGATTAAACAGATCCTGTATCTTGCTTATTTCTCCTCTGACACTTTATCTTTACTTGACCTGTGTAGCATCCTATACATCACATGTAAGTGATTATTCTGATACCGTCATGTTTCATCGGTTATAAACTGGCGAAGCTTTATTTATTGTGTTCCAGCCCAAATATGTGGCTTTGAAAAAGATAATTTCATTGTATTTCAAAATGGCATCCATCAACATAAGCACTACCAGTGTTGTGAGTTCAATATTTTTAATTAATTATAGTAAGGGAACATCTTAGGAGTTAGTGTAGTGAGTTTCAGAGCAGTGTAATAATGATTTGACCTAAAAAAACGTTTTTATGAATGTCCTCTGAGGAGGACATGGGGATTTGCTAACTTTTTATTTCCCCCATTTTACACGACACAAATGGAGGCCACTATGGGCCAAAACTAACACGTAGGTTTCTGTAGGGTTCATGGCAGACGGATGCAGTGGGAAAACATACATCAAGTGCCGATTGTGGCCAAAAGAATGATGCTCGTATCTACAAGCTATAGAAATGCAAAACGGCGTCAGTTTAGACGTAATTCTGTCCTCCTGCTTACCGCATCATTTATGAGAAAACATTTCATAACATTAACACAACATATTCGAGGTGGTTTTCAATAACATATCCGTATTTATTTATTTCTCCAAGTTATGTTTTTGTGTGCACTGAGGAGTCGCAAACAGGCGTTTGTTTAATCATTTTAAGATTGGCTTTAATCAATTTGTGAAAATTAATTCTTCATATATGATAATTATTTATGGTATTATTTCCACATATTTCTCTCCATTCTTTCAACGGTGTCGCAGTTTCTCGTCTCTCCCGTTTTTGTGCTTAGTGCGTACGCATGGGTTAGAGTTTGCGTGGAGGACCGCACGTTTTCCCGTCAAGTTAGTATTTTATAAATCGCAAACATTGCGTAGAAACTGGCGTAAGGCATTTTTTGAGCGTATATCCCTTTATAAATGAGGCCCCTGGTGTCTTTTGATCTTAGTACATTCTGTATTGTTGCAAAGACTGGCAGGTGATCATTTGTGTAATTTGAGTGATCCCCTCTCCTGCAGGGGGGCGTGGTCAGCTGCAGCTCACAGAATCAGCCCCCTGCAAAAACAGGGCTGGAGAGCAGCAAATGGAGCGAAATGAGGCATGGCTAAAATGCATGATCTGTTTGGTATTTTGAAAACAGAAACGTATAAATATACCTTATATAGGTATGGCCCTAAAATATATCATTTAAATATAGCATGATAGGCGTCCTTTAATGTTCAAAAACGTCTTTATTTTTCTCATACTGCCTGTACTTCAGCACCTCTGTTCACCCTCTGTCTGAAACCAGAGCCCAGTCGGTTCCCAAGAAATATTTTAGTTTGCCCGCCTCGTCTTGATATCCTTTACAAAATTCCATGGAAATTCAGTGATCCGCTTTACAGCCGGTGTGTGTGTTTGTGTGTGTATGAGAGCACGCACACATGTCTACGGCCCAGAACAAACACACTGACCGGCCAGAACCTGCTGATGGTGCACCGATCACTCTTGTGTGTGTGTGTGAACTTGTCTACCATCAGGCTTATGCTTATAAATACATTTTGCTGTGTAGAGTGGAACTGCAGTGAGCCTTGGCATAGCACAGCATACTTTTGGGGGCTCAATATTCACCGGTGTGTGTGTGTGTGTGTGTGTGTGTGTGTGTGTGTGTGTGTGTGTGTGTGTGTGTGTGTGTGTGTGTGTGTGTGTGTGTACGCAGTGATACAACAGAGCTGTCAGTGCTCAGTGAAGCTTTATCAGCCACTATCTCTAATACCCCTTTTCCACTGAGTTCCAGTTGGGGGTAGTTTGGTTCGCAGTTGGTCCACCTACCAGAGCCAGAGAAGAGCCACGTCGTGATGTCACTGTTTACATCGCAGTGTGAATATCTCTCTGGAGCTGTGCACGTTATTATTAAACTTACACAGTTAGATTGATTTGCAAGAACGACTTCTCCAACTTTGTACTCAACAGTGACGTGGTTAATAGGTTCAGCCGCAGCTGGTGCTCCACTGGTGTATAGTCCTAGAGTCTCCTTAAGGCAGCTGCTACTAACAAGTGTGATCTATATAGCTGTCTTGCCAGTAACGCCCCCTGATGCATATTAACCCCAAGAGTTAGAGGTCCGCTGCAACCCTCATCTCTTTAAATCCAGGCTGATATTTTTGCTGCTGCTTTTAAATAAATCGATTCATATTTTACACTACACTGTCATTTTTGTTCAGTTGTATTCTATCAGTCTATTTTAGCCTATTTTATTTTTATATTATTCTGATCGTTTTTTTACGACAGTTTTTAATCACGCTATGATGTGATCCCGCTGCACTTTATGTAAATGCTTTTTATCTTTTTGTAAAGCCCTTTGAATTGCCTTGTGTTGAAAGATGCTATATAAATAAACTTGCCATGCTTATTCAATTTTTGTCGACAATGTTTGGTAACATAATACCACCAATAAAGGATTGTATAATGTGAAGTTTCTTCTGTGTTATATGGATGATGAAAAAAACCTCCAATAACCGATACATGTATAACCGACAGTGGCTCAGTCAGTAGGGGCTTGGATTGTGAGCTGTAGGGTTGCCGGTTCAAGTCCCCGACCAGACCTAAATATGGAGTGTGGACTGCTACTTGGAGAGGTCCCAGTTCACCTCCTGGGCCCTGCTGTGGTGCCCTTGAGCAAGGCACCGGACACTACCCCTCCCCCCTCACTCCCATTGCTCCCCGGGCGCTGTACAATAGCTGCCCACTGCTCCTAGTACTTGACTCCTGGTACTAGGATGTGTGACCATTAAAGAGGGTTTCATCCCTCTTCTTCTATTATATTCCTTTAATAAACATTGTTAACCTGTTCAGCCCCCGACGGCAGGGCTTTTTTTTCCCGAAACTGTGTCTCAGGGCTTCATAACATTAAACAACCTATTAATGTGTCAGAAACTCAGCTAACTGACGATATGAACCATTTCTACCGAAACAAAACACAACTCTAACGCCAAGCGTCTGAATTAGCACTAACGCACTTAGCACATGTAAACATGATGGGCTTAATCCTAGTCTTCACAGAGTTGCGTACAGTCAAACAGGGTAATCCTGTAGTGGTCTGTGAATGTGGTGTGGTCCTTTTCCCACGCTCCCTCTCCCTCACAGGAGAACTTCATCTAATGTCCCAGTCGTGAAGTTCAGACTGTACAACACTGTGGGAATATCATAACACATGGCCAAGAACAATTTCCTGATTCACTCAGCTCAGCATTAGCAGGATTTCATGCTGGATTTGTCGGCCTTCGCTCATACAGCCAGAGAGAAATCAGGGAGCAACAACAAACACGGGTTTAAGTGGATAATGAACGTACTGTTGAGTTTTGGCAACTGGAAAAGCAGACGCTGAAGAATTGTAAATGTTATATTTGTTTTCTGTAATCTCTGAAAAGGGATATTTCTGTTTAATTGGTCCTTTTTAATCCCTCTTTCTCAAAAAGGGATATATTTTTATCTCTCCTCGAGTCCTGTGTGCAATTCAGTAGCTAGTGCAAGCGTGCGTGGTGTGAAGAACTTTACCTGGTCATACTCCAGCGCTCCAGGGTAGAGGGGCCAGCCCAGAAAGAGCTCGGAAATCACACAGCCCAGTGACCACATGTCAATGGCCTCGCAAAATGGCAGGCCCAAAATAATCTCTGGAGCCCTGCAGAGAGAAAAGAGAGGCGGAGAATGTTACTCTTTTGGAGATGGTCACAATGTTCAAAAAAACAAACTTGTAAATCACTGTCACAGCCTTGGGGGGGACAACATGTCTATGTTATCACAAGAGGGTCAGGGCTAGGGTCTCTGCAGCTGATGTTCTGCAGAAAATGTTCCTGGAAAACCAAAATATATTAAAGTGCAAACCCTGTCAACCACATAAAATCAATAGTAGGGGGACTTGTGGATGCAAAACAACTACTACAGGGTATATGCAGGAATCCTGTAGCCACATTTAATACCTTTTAAGACCTTTTTTAAGACCCATTCCATACATTTTAAGACCTCATCGCAACTTCGAGTTCTAACCGGTTACATTGGCGACACACTTTACCTCACATTTACTACAGTATTTATTGTAAGATAGCACAACTAAACAGCTTGTGATAACTCCTTATCATAATTCAGATAGAACAAAGCACAAGAGAATGAATTGTGTGACCAACCCAATGCAAGGTTTATTAGAAAAATAAACCATTAGAAAGTTTGATTTAGGCATTCTTCCCAAGAGATAAAACAGACAGACTACTGAAGCCTCCTCTCCACATGAACTTCAACCTCTCTGTGAAGGTCAGGTTTAATGCAGTATGCTGCTTTGTTGCTTCTGTACTCTGTGCTCTTTCATTCCAGTAGAACTCCTCAGAAACCATTAGAAACCAGGATTTGACCAACAAACAAAACAATTGACAAAACTTTGAACTATGAAATATATTAAACTTTGAACTATGAAATATATTAAACTTTGAACTATGAAATATATTAAACTTTGAACTATGAAATATATTAAACTTTGAACTATGAAATATATTAAACTTTGAACTATGAAATATATTAAACTTTGAACTATGAAATATATTAAACTTTGGTGAGCTTCAGCGGGGTAATGCCATATAGGAGCTCCCTCGCAAATACCCAGGCTGTCCGGGGCACATAGGACGATGCTCTGACGTCATCACCCTCGCACATTTGTCATATGTTTACAAAAAACGATATATGTTGAGACTTTTCCCGTTGTTAATATAGACTATATTTAGGGTCGATATGTGTTGACCTTACTTTAAAATAGCAGATCTCTGTGACCGGATATAGTTTTTTTGCTTAGTGAACGTGTGTCTCTTCCTTGGAGGAGCAGCATCGCTCGGACTCCGCTGCTCCTCCGTGCAGAGAGTCTGCAGCGGTGTGTTTCAGCGACGTGCAGTCAGGGGAGGCACGGATTGGCCATCGGGAGAGTCGGGAGCACTTAGCATGTGGGACCGGACAGCTTTGATCCCCATCGACAGTGGCAATTCTAGACTCTGTGGGGGCCCCCTTTATGTGCAAAATAAATAAATATAATAAATAAGCATGGCACATAACTGTCCCCATGCAAATAAATACGGTCTCTTTAACAACAGGATATAGAGGGCTCATTAATTGAACATTAAATGCATCGATAATGCAACAAAGAACTAAATCTGTTTCGCCAATGGACTTTGCCACTTACGCAAATCAAATGGGACTGGTAATCTTGCAGCGGTAGTGTTAGAGGTGTATAAAAACAATAGGCTATTAGGCCCGGTCACAGCAGCAGGGCAACAGGGCTGCAAATAGTAACCACTGCTGTGACAACCGCAGGGAACTGGTCTGTTGCCAGGCAACGACCAAACGCTCAGGACCATAATGTAACAGTATTACAGGGTGATAAATGGGCCACTGCTCGTTGTTGCGTATGTGTGTCACTGTGACGTGTGTGCGTTTCTATGTGCGAATGTATGTATGTGTGCAAACACACCAGTGCAGATGTCCATCACAGTAACAGCGCAGGCTTTCTAAATGAGGAAATTACACACTGCCATTTCCTATTGCTCCTTTCAAGAGGCCCAGTAAGAGGTCAGTAAGAGTAAGTAAGAGGCCCAGTTATGCAATACCTAACAGAGCTTTGTATTAGACTGCATCAAATATTTACAGAACAATCTTGCCAAGCAGTGACTAAGGCCCCGTCCACACGGAGACGATATCAGTTGAATCCGCTAACGTTCTCTATCGTATAGACGGTTCGTCCACACGAGGCCGACACGGAAACTCGGATTCGGGATACCCTTTGATTACGGCTCCCAAAGTGGGTAGGTCTGAGGACGAAACGCTTGCGGCTCTGCATGTATGCCCTATATGATCATTCCCTGAAAACGATGACGCCATAGCCCCGCCTCTCCTGCTCACCCCCGCGTCATTGCTGATGCGTTTCGCCAATAACAACAACAACAACAACAATGGCGGATCACAGGGTTGCGTTGGTGCTCCAGACGCTACTGACCATGATACAGATGTTTGTGCAAAATCCACAGCTCTTCTACCACAACCATCAGCAACAATAATAATATGATATAATAATAATAGTCATCGGTCTTATTCGCTGCTTTTGGTTTATTTTGTGGCGGAAGTACATCGCCACTTACAGGCCCAGCATATGTACTACAGCGTCTCCAGCGGTCTCGTGTGGACGGACACGTTTCTTAAGCCGATTCCGTGTGGACGGAAGACTTTTTGTTGATATCGAATTTGGTTCGTCTCCGTGTGGACGGGGCCTAAGAAAGGGATTGTTGTGTTCTTATTTTGAAAAACCCCACAGTAGTTTTAAATGGTACGATAAAAAGATGATCACAAAAAAATTGTGTTTGGACTCAAAGGAAAATAATAAAATAATTCATCAGATGAATTCAGACCCAATTCAGGCTCAATTCTGCTTCTTTTTTTCTGTAGTGTGTTATATAGGTTTTTGTGCATGTAAATGCCTGCAACGCGTTGGTTGGACTTTGTTTACATTTCATGACATCACTATGTAACAGTCGCAGCAGATTGGGCTCTGGTTTAAGACACAGGGTGAAATGAGGTGCTGCAGCACAGGCAGTAGGAAAAAAACCTTTCTGAACATTGAAGCATGTAAACACCTCACAGTAGAGGCACAGGATACAAATATCAACCTGAAAAGTAGCATTTAACAAGCAGAGGAAACAGATTCATTAGAATTATATTAAGCCTGTAGGGAAGTTAGCATAGTAGTGTAAACAAGCTACACACTGGCTGAACAAATACCACTTATTTCAAAATTAGGAAAACTTACAGAAGATTAACAAGCCAAATCAGTTGATTGCTTAAGTTTACAAAAAAATGATGAAGTCAAATAAACTATGAGGACGAGGAAAAAGATTTAAGGAGGTTATGGTTTAAATTGCACTTTTGTCTTACATCCATTGGTTGTTTTATGTTTGAGGTCAACAAGAAAGCAGATGTAGTTTTACAGCAAGATTTGACCATTTATTTTGAATAACTTTACAAGTTTACAATAACAAACCTAAAAAAGGATAGTGTGTGTTGTTGTTAACAAACACAGCCCGTAACACACCCACAAACACACACCCCCTGTCAGGCGTTTGGCAGACAGACCAGGTTCCAGAACTAACCGTTCACACTAGAGAGCCGCAATTGCACAAAAGAACAAACACTGCACACTGTATGGCAACACACCCCTATGGGCTCAGAACAGTCTCATAATACACACATGCACACAGAAGGATTCACACTTGTATTTCATGATCCGCAAAAGGATCCACACTTGTGTTTTCCAATGCACACAAATGTGTTCCGTTTCATATACATGTAAATAAAATCCAAATACAGAAAAAAGTTTTACATATGTATTTTTGATCCTCATATATTTGTTTTCCGTTTAAATCCCCTGAACCTGCAAACACAAACAGCTTTCTGTGCACGGATCGCTGTGCATTCGTGTGTGGGTTTTTTGAGACTCCCCTGACGGTCAGCCGATTCGTACTTGTAATTTTTTCTATCTATAGCCAATCAGATGTCTCCTCAATTCTAAGCCAATCACATCAGCGCGCCCCCACGAGGGTATGATTTCTTGCGTAGACGTAGAGCTTCATGTACGCATTTTGCACAGTCCGGTCAGCTCGCTAAACAGAGGGCGGAGCATCGGGTGATCATGCAGAGCAGCGTGTCTCCGTCAGACTCAGCAGCTGATCTGATCTCTCTCGCGTCCGGTTATACTTAACTCGCGTTTATGTCCATATCGATCAGATCCAGCTCTCCTGGTCGGCCTTTATAGAGAGCACCGATCAAACTATTAAGAGTGAATATCGGCCGATAATGACCGGCGGGGCTCCCCCCGTTCACTGTCTAGCACTGGCTTCATAGTGCACTGATCGATTAGGCTAAGCTAACCTGTAGCTGCTCCTCCACACTCACAACAACTTCATACAGACATAAATAAAGCAGCTGTATTCGCCACACAGGAAACACATTTAAAACGGTTTTGCCTGCCGTTTTTGTGTACACAAGCATTCATCAAGGGTTTGGAAAGTGGCGCTGTACCTTAATAATATAAAGGCTTGTATTTGCGTACATTTCCTGTTCGGAAGTGGCGAGTGGAGGGTGTCCTGAGATTAGCGCCTGCAGGCAGGCTCCATTGACCTGTCAGCTCCGGACTGCGCAAAATGCGTACATGAAGCGCTACGTCATGAACGCAAGAAATCTACCCTTGTGGGGGCGCGCTCATGTGATTGGCTTAGAATTGAGGAGACATCTGATTGGCTATAGATAGAAACAATTACAAGTACGAATCGGGTGAGTCTCAAAAAACCTGCACGAATGCACAGCGATCCGTGCACAGAAAGCAGTTTGTGTTTGCAGGTTCAGAGGATTTAAATGGAAAACAAATATGTGAGGATCAAAACTACACAACGTTTCTCTGTATTTGGATTTTATTTACATAAATATGAAATGGAACATATTTGTGTGTGCATTGAAAAACACAAGTGTGGATCCGGAAATACAAGTGTGAATACTTTTGTGTGCATGTGTGTATTATGAGACTGTTCTGAGCCCATACACCCCTGCTGTGTACAGAGAACTGAGATAACTAGGATCAAATACACCTAAGGCACGAATATATCCGAGTGTGTCCAACATGAGGAGATGGGACTCATTACAGGACGTGGGAACCCAGTACTTTAACACCTGTGTACAAAGCGAATCCATTATAATGATATGCAAAACACTTCACAGATTACTGAGGCGTGGGGCGTGTTGGACGGCAGATCAAGTTACATGAGTGTGACCATGCATGTGCAGGAGATTAGGGAAATACCAACAAAAAGTAATGACAAATAAGGCCACGGCCACACGAGGACGATAACGGTCGTTTCCGTTACCGTTTTGTGTCATATAGACCATTCGGCCACACTAGGACGACCGAATACGGCACTAAACGACTACGGTAACGATAACGGGTCCCAAGGTGGATAGAACGGCATACGCAACGCTCTGGGGGGTCAACCGGCTCCGTGTGTACGCCCTATACGATCATTTTCTGATAATGATGAGGCAATAGCCCCGCCTCTCCCCACCTCTGCTGCTCACCCCCGCATCAAAGTAAACTGCACACTGAATTCAGATTACTTATCTTTCTCTCGATATGGACCTAAACGCGAGTGAAGTCTAATCTGACAGGACGGAGACACGCAGCTCTGCTCACCTGCAGCTCCTCCCGCTGTGATGCGGCGGTGAACGGAGCAAAACACACACTTCAAGTCAGATCATCACCCTTAGCTATTTTAATTACCTCTCAAACTACCTAAACTAGATATAAATATGTTTATTTTTACTGTCGGCCGGGTCACTCATTACTGGATCAGCTGCTGCATGAGACAGACACTGGCGCTGTCAGAAGAGAGAGAGGAAAAAGAGAGGCTCCATGTATTTTATTATTATATTATATAGAGTCGTTATTCATTTGTTTTAAAGCTCAATAAATAACAAAGAAGACCTTTGACCGGCACTTTTATAATTTTGTACGGAAGGTTTAAACTTTAATACACGTTGATTGGCGAAAAACTCTGCCCGGTTCCCTCGGCCCCCACCGCGGAGAATAAACAGAAGGGCAACCATGACAACCATGCTTCTTCGCTGCTTTTGTGGAGGAAGTTACAGCGCCACGTACAGGCTCCTGCATGTACTGCAGCTTCTCCAGCGGTTGGAGCTAAACGGAGCTGTCTCGTGTGGACAGACACTATCCGGTGAATATTGCGTGTGGACGGAAGCTTTTTTGCGATTGCGTTTGCGTTAATCCTATGCGTTTAGCCGTTTTCGTCCTCGTGTGGCCGGGGCCTAAGGGAGCGCAGTAAAAAGTTGCCGCAGTTTATTAACAAACACGTATGCACCGTGACATGTACCGTGTATAGCATTTATATTTATATTGCATGAGCTTGTGTATGTGTGCTCCCTCTCCTCGCTTTTTTTCTTTTCTTTACGGAGAAAGTTTAGCCGTCATGAAACCAAGGTTTTGTCCATCCATCCATCTTCTCCCACTTATCCGTGGTCAGGGTCGCGGGGGTAGCAGTTCCAGCAGAGAGCCCCAAACTTTCTTTTCCCTGGCGACATCAACCAGCTCTGACTGGGGGATCCCAAGGCGCTCCCAGGCCAGCGAAGAGATATAATCCCTCCACCTGGTCCTAGGTCTACCCCTTGGTCTCTTCCCAGCTGGACGTGCCTGGAACACCTCCCTAGGCGCCCAGGTAGCATCCTTACTAGGTGCCCGAACCACCTCAACTGGCTCCTTTCTAGGAGGAGCGATTCAACTCCGAGTCCCTCTCGGATGACCGAACTTCTCACCTTATCCCTAAGGGAGACACCAGCCACCCTGCGGAGAAAACCCATCTCGGCCGCTTGTATCCGCGATCTCGTTCTTTCGGTCATGACCCATCCTTCATGACCATAGGTGAGGGTAGAAAAGAAAATGGCCCGGTAGACAGAGAGCTTTGCCTTCTGGCACAGCACTCTTTTCGTCACAACGGTGCGGTAAAGCGACTGCAGTACCGCTCCCGCTGCTCCGATTCTCCGGCCGATCTCACACTCCATTGTTCCTTCACTCGAGAACAAGACACCGAGATACTTTAACTCCTTCACTTGGGGTTAGGACTCATTCCCTACTTGGAGTGGACAGTCCATCGGTTTCCTGCTGAGAACCATGGCCTCAGATTTGGAGGTGCTGATCCTCATCCCAGCCGCTTCACACTCGGTTGTGAACCGATCCAGTGAGTGCTGAAGGTCGCAGACCGATGAAGCCATTAGAACCACATCATCTGCAAAAAGCAGTGGTGCGATCCTTAGCCCACCGAACTCCCTGTCTGTTGAGAGGCTGGTAGGGTGTGTGAGATCCTTGTGGCTAGTGCTGGGGGGAAACGATTATTTTGAAAACGATTAATCGGGCGATTATTTGATCGATTAGTCGACTAATCTAACGATTATTTTTCTGTTGTTCAATTAATAAAAAACGTAATGTAAAAAAAAAATGTTTCACGATACTGTGTCTCAGGTAGGGATGCACCGAATATTCGGCCACCGAAAATTATTGGCCGAAAATGGTTAAAAAGGCCCTTTCGGCTTTCGGCCGAAAGGGTTTTAGCACCGAAAAAATATCACCGAATGTCAGAACAGGCTTACGTTGGTAACCTAACGTGTTGTTGTGATGACGTAATAAAGACGCGGCGGCTGGCTCACAGGGGGGGGGAACATTGACCTTTGTCATCGAGATTGCCCTGAGCCTTTAACAAATCGTATTAAATAATCTGATGACAGACTAAACAGAATAGCTGAAATTTTAACAAACTAAATAACTCAGTTACCTCTAATCATTAACCCATGTTTGTATCATGGAGTTAACTCCGTGTGTTGCTGCTAGCATACATAACACCTGACGTGGAAACGTTACTCGTGGATGGGGCTACAGAGCTGCTAGAAAGACGGTCGAACCCGGTGCATTCCTCCGTCTGCATGCGGTGCACTTTTGCTAAATGTTTAGACAAATTGCTCGTGCTTACATGCTAAACTCTTATTGCACTTATGGTAACAAGTATTCTCCACATCGAGACGGGTAAAGTTTAACCACACCTCGGAGCGCGTTCTCTCCGCAGTGTGCTCCGCTGTAGCAGCTGCGTGTGTGTAAACTGCCCCGCAGTTTACACACACAATTTTCCAAACAACAATTATCTATACAAATAAAAAATGTGCATTTTTGAGCAGAGCCAACTGCAACTGCCGACAGTCAAACCTCTGAGGAACTTAACCAATGTGTTTTTACAGGGTACAATGCCAAAGTTAGAAAGGCAAACGCTTTGTTTGTTGTCCACTGCTGACAGAGTATGTTGCACCGTCATGCGGCGCAGTCCGGATATGTTTTTTCTGTCCTCCCGGGGCGTCATATCACATAGAGCTTTTTAGGAGCGGAATGTTTCCTGTCAAATCACTAGAGTAGCTGCAGTGTTTGTTTCTGGACAACATCAGTTTCCCTTTTCTGTATTACTGTGGTTTATACCACAGTAGCAATACGGTAGAGACGGTAACAAGACTATAATTAAGCTGACTGGGTAGGAAAGGCAGTGGTATTTTAGAAAAGCAAGTCCAAGCAAGGACAATACTATTGACACATACTGCAAATATTATTATAATTGATGAAATGCAGGTAAAGAACAAGGAATCTAGCAACATGTTAATACAAATACACCACTTGTGTTTTATTCATATTGAATGTACGAGCAGCCGGTATGGGATCCACTCGGAAAAACAACATTAATCCACAAATACAGCTACATGTCTTTCTAACTGTTTTACTTCCCCAAACCAGTGGCGGTTCTAGAACATTGTACATGGGGTGGCAAAGGGGGGGCAAGAGGCCATGCCAGGGTGGCATGGGAGGGCGTACAGTACCTGGTATTTTATACTGTATAAACTTTTTATTGTTCAATTATGCCCCAACACAAGTGTTCTTAATGCACAAGAGAAACAAGGTGTTCAGACAAACAAACTAAAATATAGTATAAAACAGCATAAATACCCATGATACCCTAGAATCCTGTTTACTGTAAGTACAGTAAAAGTACTTAGTTATAATTAAGTACACAAATGACATCACCCATCTCTTTAAGTGCACCTATCATGCTATTTTTAGGCAATAGCATAGGTATCAGATATATACAAATTAGGTCCGGGACTTTAACACGTTAATTAAGATTAATTCATTACACAAAAATTAACGCGTTAAAAAAATTAACGCATTTTAATCGCACTTATTTTTGCACCGCGGAACGTTTCTCACTGGATGAGTTTCAGGCGTACCGATTATACTGGAGCACCAACTAACGTTCATGACTTCAGACAACAACAAACCACAGTGAACAACAGTGGGACATGTTGTTTTAAAAAACGGACGGATGGAAGCGTCGATAAGAACACGGTTGTGTGCAAATTATGCAAAAAGGAATTCGCATATCACCGCAGCACATCAAGCCTCAAGTATCACCTCAATGCAAAACATATAGCAGCTAGCGTGGACGTTAGCCTCTTTTATCGCGTTCACACCAAAAAGAGCCGGTACTAAAATGAGTTCATGAGAACCTTTTTACCCCCACGAAAGTCCCTGCTAGAGAGCAGAGAGCTGCTAGAGAGCTGCTAGAGAGCAGGGACTTTCGTACGGCTCTCTTGTGAGAAAAGAGCTATATTTCTGATTGGCTGGGAGGATTGCAAACCACGCCCCGTAAAACTCCCAAAAAGTTTTGTGAAGCCGCCATTTTATTATCCTCGCATTAGCATTATTAGCATTAGCCCAGCGCAGAAACGCAGAGAGACTAACTTATGGCAACACAAAATAAAACATGGGAGCGGTGGAGATGAGGAGGTGTCGGCGTTCTGGCGATTTACTCGGAAGGCTTCAGTAGGGGGACTTCCGGCCGGGGACTTTGGGCGGCAGTATACGCCGTGAAGTGGTTTGCGGCCTGCCAGTAAACCCAAAGCAGAAGAAGAAGAAGTGACGTCAGCGGCTTCATTTGCCTAATCCTCCCCCAGGTTCAAAGAGTTCTCATGAACCTTTGTGGGAAAAGTACTGCGGTGTGACTGCGCCTAATGGTATACTAAAATCCATGTGAAAAAAATTGCTTCTCACTGTTCTCAGGTCAAATATTTATATGTGATTAAAAATGCGATTAATTTCGATTAATTAATTACAAAGCCTCTAATTAATTAGATTAATTTTTTTAATCGAGTCCCGGCCCTAATACAAATATATAAAAAACATGTCTATGAAGTGTTTTGCTCAAAATACCAAACAGATCACCCATTCTAGCCATACCTCATATCCCTCTATTTCACTTCCTGTGAAAAAAAAAAAGGAGGGGGCTGAGCTCATGCGGGACCCGGCAGCTACTGTCTAAACTAAATACTGCCGTGATGAAACCCCATATCATGGATTTTTTCTGAAACAGTATGGAGCTCAAAGGCTTTCTCTCTTGCCGGTTATACCACAAGGTGAGCCAATCATCAAAACTCATCTCAACATGAGAGTACACCTCTTTCTTCATGTCTACTCAGGAATATACTTTCATATTAATTAAAAACGATGCGACTAGTGTAAAACAACACCTTTGTGACACATAAATCACACCTAGACAAAGAAAGCCCAACACAACCTGCCTAAATCTGTAAACATGCTAAGATGATAGCCATCTTTCCTTCCACCTGAGCTGCCTAACTGAATTATTCACATAGCCCAGTGCTCCGTTTTCATTGTGGCAGCTGGTTGTACGTCACCGGCCCCCGCAGGAAGGGAACAGTCACCTCACCAGGCCCTGCTGTGTCATGCTGCCATGGTAACGACACGTTACAGCATGACAAGCACTCAACAGCTTCTGCCTGAGACAGAGTTGTGCTTATAAAATCAACAAAGTTCAAGTGTGTGTCAATTTACATACAACAAAGGTTTGCTATGATGGAATAAAGACACCCACTATAGCAGAGGACTATATTATATTTAGATTGCTGAAATTATATGGAATGCAACTTCATAGGAAACCACAAAATAATATAATTTAATATTAAACCCAACCGACTTCAATAATCATTTAATGGAGGACAATTCCAAATGCTTACACTACCATTACTGGACATACTATTGCTATTCTTTGCTACAATATATACTACTTCTGTTTTAAAATGTAGATCTTAAAAGAAGAATAAAACACTTTATTAACCCTAAGGGGAAAATCATTTTTTTTAATCTGTATAAACACAGAAAAAATACACACAAAGCACAGAACATATACACATTGTTAGGGGTTCTGTGCCTTGCTCAAGGACACCTCAGCAGTGACAAGGTTTTGAACTGGCCCCTCTCTATCCCTATTTGTGTTTCGATTGGGACTTGAACTAGTGACCCTTCGGTTTCCAAGCCAAGTCCCTCCAGACTATGCCTTTAGTGAGAGTGTTAAGACAACTTCAATTGTACAACTTATTTATATTTATGTCTTTAAAAACTGACTTTTGCACCACACTGCCGGCAATGCTAGCCCCTATGGTTCTGAAAAACCCAGGGAAAACCCCAGAGCTTAAAGGAAAAATAAAACCTCCTCCTACCCACTGTGGTGAGGCTAGCATTTTTTTAACAGCCTCGCTGTGATAACAATACAGTAGAGCCATTATGCAATGTGAGAACTGGAGACATGCTGTCCTGCAAACCACTCTCCTGATAACATGTTCGAACAAAATGACACGCACACTGCCTTCGGAATCAAATTACATAATCATATAGGTAGGAAAAACACAGTGGTGGCATCTCCGGATCAATGAGGACATTTGCCTCACCAGAGGCCTGTACTACGAAGCCGGATTTTATCATATATTTCCTTATCCGAGTCAGCTTCTGGCCGTGCAACACAGACAGTGTCACATACTGTATGCAGAAGTATTATTTTAAGCAACACATTAAGTTGACGAAACACTCGAGACAAATGTAATTAAAGTCAGATCGTGTTTTAGACGGGGCAGTGATATCAGAAACCTGTTAATGTACGCATTCAAACGCTTTTTCTTTTACCAGTGTTTAAGTCATGGATGTTTGAAGTTTAACTTCTTCATATGTCTAATATTAGTTTACTTTTCATTCAGGAAGTATGACGCTGCGCTGTCAGTACGCTTCTCCATGTTTGTGATTGGTCAAATGTTGCTGGACCCTTCCCTTTCATGCTCTCAGCCGGACGGAGAAACCCTGGCTTGAGTTACCGAGTTGATAACCAGCGTCGTAGGACAGTTTAGCGAGAGCGCGTTTGTTTTGGATTAGGTAAACCAGCTAACTCAAACCTATCCAGGTATGTTGAACTGGATTCGTAGTACAGGCCTCTGGCCTAACACCACAAGAGTATGTATACAACACAAGCTGTCGACATAGCTAAATCAACACCCCTACAAACAGAACAAGGGGGAAGGGAGGCAAATAAAGACAAAAAGGATAGACGAATGAAAGTGTTACCAATAATGAGCAGAGCCTGGTAAGAAGTAGAGATGTTATACTTAGGTAAAAGTACAAAAGTAATGGCAAAAACATAAACTTAAGTACCAAATATAAAATGTGTTGTTGTTATGCATAATGGCCGTTTTCATTATCATAACAGCTGGTACCTAAAACAATACAAACAAATGTATCAAAGAAAATACTTTAATATGCTATTTATGTCACTTAGTTTTTGTGTAATTGCTGCTACAATTCTTTTTTAGCCACAGTTGTGTACTTATTTGTCTTCATTTTGATTTTATTACTAATATTTACTTTTCTTTCTTTTTTATTATTGCATTCCATGTTTAACTACTATGCCACTTTTGCTGTAACCCTGTTCATTTCCCCACTGTGGGACTAATAAAGGAATTTGGATTCCAAATTGTAGTGGAGTAAGAGTATAAAGCATATCAAATGCATAACTACTTAGTCAAAGTGCAAGTACTTCAAAGTTGTAGTAATGTTCAGTACTTGAGTCACTTTACTTCGCTACATTTGCCCTCAGTGGCAAACGTACATACTGATACTCTCAAGTAGCCAGAATTAAAGAGCTAACCCGAGGCTATAAGCAAACTACCACAAACGTTTCAAAGAGAAACTCCCTCTGGAGGGAGCTTTGGGGTTGTATCCTTAGCTGACCATTTACATACAGACAAACCAATACACACACACTACAGGAAAGGGAAAACCCTAAAAAGCATAACAAGGCACCTTTTACTGAAGCCATCGCCCATAAGTTCAAAGTGAAATGTTGTTCTGCGTCATTGCATCTGCATCTCATTTAGCCACTTGTTGGCAACCACTTTTTTTCAAGACAACTAAAAAACAACATTCAAAAACAACATTACAGGAATAGAACATTCAAACCTCTTAGGCTTGTGTAAACCAGAGACCTTATTTCAGGCATCTTACCACGAACCCATTGACTTTGATATAAGGGAACCGGAAGTGCTAGAAAGCCAACTCATTTTCCTGGTTTCATTCCTGCAGCTCTCTACAGCGCAGCAGGTTAGAGTACGTTGTGTAACCTACATGAAGCATTGAGTCTTGGCAGCTGTAGTTTAGGCACAAGGACACATACGAGCACACCCAGACACACACAGGAATGTCTGATGTTTTTTCCTGGATCTAAATGTGGGTTTTCACATACCACATTCTCCCCCGGCCTTCTGTGTCCCGAGTGGCCTCTCTAAGAATCAGTGCCAGCCCCAATTGTAACTGCACTATGATCTCTGCGTTGCCCGTGCTGCCCACAGACAAAACACATGTGAGCACACCCCAATGTACACTTAACCGGGTCAACTGCGGAACCTTTATGTTATGTAACAAGTATAGCACCACTCTCCTCGGCTTGCAAAAAAATGGGGAAGTTGCACCATGGGTTGGTATTTTGGTTCTCTGTGGCTCTTTATTTCACATTTTGTTCAACAACGGTTGAAATACCTGCAAAGACCTTGTGCTCCTTACAGGGCAATACAATCATGACTGTACAGGGTGTAACGATGGGTGTGTGCAGTGGCTGCAGAAATATCCAATATGTCAATCATATTTGTCATAAATTGCACCATATTTAAGGAGCTTGCAATAGTTGATCAGACTGGAATGACCGACTTGCTGAAACGTGTTGCTTAGTGCATAGCTGAATGACACTACCAGCCTGTTGTTCATTGGTTCATAAAAAGGAATTACTTTGCCGTACACCTTAGTTACTAAATGTTCAAAGTTATTTGGCACAACATTATGTCTTGAAGTTCACAATCCTGTTCCATAGGCAGATTCCTACTCTCACCCTAGCCTGAGACGTGCCCAATATTTCATGACTACGTTCCTCGTGTAAACATTTCAGTTCCTGTGAATGTTATGCAAGAGCTGTAGAGTTCAGGGCGTGACGCGCTGAACTCGGTGCAAACATAGGTGCATGCAGGCAAAGGGCCATAAAGGAATACAGTGAGGGAAACAGGAAAACAAAGAGTACAAAAAGTCAAGGGGCTGTTCACATCTTGGAGCGCCCTGTGTGCAAGTTAATACAGACAACTTGGCATTACATAAGAGAGAAGGCCTGAACATATAAAGCTGCGGAGAGAGTTTACTAAGCCCTGTGGGAAACACATATGAGACACACATAAACAACCATTACCCTTGGGACTGAAGATAAGTGACATGCCATTTCACTGCAAAACACATCTGATCTTCCAAAAAAAAGATTCAGTGAATCTAACTTCTGAAAATGTTGTACAATCTGCAACTGGCCGAGTTCCTTCTAAGGTCGAGTGGATAGATAACTCAACTATGAAATGCCTCATTCAAAATGTGGCATGGCAATTTGTAGTACTTTTTTACACTGACAAAATCAAGTATATTTAATGAACCAGATCACAGCAACAAAAACAGCTTCAATAAGTAACAGAACCCTAACAAAACAAGGGGAGGAAAACTACAAACGGGCATGTTAGTAATCTCCAGCCTCACCCATTGCAGGGTGACTCCCCTTCAAGTGATTTCAAGGTGTATGAGAGGAGAAAAGAAGCATCACCTGTAGTATCTGGACTGCAGGTAAGTGGAGCACACAGCCTTGGAGACATGGCTGGCTGAGCCAAAGTCGATGACTTTGACTCTGTAGGGCTGCCTGGAGGGATCAACCAGCATGATGTTCTCTGGCTTCAGGTCAGCGTGGATCAAACCGAGACACTTGAGCTTCTTTAAGGCTGTTGCCACCTGCAAGATTTACAAGAATAACATAGATGTTAGAATGTTGGCACTGTGATTCGAATGCCAAAGCACAATGTCATTACCTTCTATGGTTACTTGTCTTTTTTTTACACTTTTAATTGATGTCTAACCTGTACTAAAACAGATATGGATACTGTATCTACGTGTATGGGTGTCTGCAGCACATGTCAATTTACCTGCTGCAGAATGGGCCGGATGATTTTGAGTGGCAGGGGGCTGAACTTGTTCTGCTTCAGGAAGTCATAGAGGTTTTGCTCCAGCATCTCAAAAACCAAGCAGGTGTGGCTTCGGTGCTGAAAGCACTCGAGAGCACGCACCACATTGTGGTCATCTGCGTTCTCGCTGCTCAACCGGGCCAGGATCTCCACCTGGAGGAATAGGAACAAGAGAGAACAGAAACACGGATTCAGTACGGAGGGTTCAGTACGCGCCGTCTTTGTTGTAATCAAAAAAAGGCAATATAACAAGTGTTCCTGTTGTTGTGTGCTGATGTGAACCCCCCAGCAGATACAAGCAACACCAAGCGATTCTTCAGTTGTTCACAATTTAAACTCAAACACAGAGACTGGTGCATTTTCTTTACAGATTCTCACCTCGATCTGTCCCTGGCGTGCATAGGACGGGTGGTTCTTCAGTATTTTGACCGCCACCACTTCATTTGTCCCCCGCTTCCAGCACTTCACTACCTGACCGAAGGTGCCCCGACCCAGAAACTCCAACACCTCGTAGCTGTTCTTCAAGGAGCACAGAACCTCGTGCTGAACCAACTGATAGTCACCATCTGCTGATCCGGTTCTGGTCACAGTGGCTCCTGCCGCCGCTTCGGTATTGCCATTAGGCTTGATGTCGCACCCCCCTCCCCTTATTCCCATGGCGGGTGGCGGCTGAGTGGGCAGTGTCCCTCCACCCCCTATTCTTACAGTGTCTGCATTGTTCCCGGTGCTGGTTTGCAACATGGCCACAGCGGCAGGAAGTGAAGGTAGAGCAGATACCTCCTCCACTATCTGCATGACGCAGTGGTTCTCCCGCGGATGTTCTCCACCTTCGCTTGCTTTCTGTTCACATCTCTGGTTGGCGCCTGTGTCTTGAATGTTGACGTATCCTCCTCTCGCTTCAACTCTTCTGCCCTCTTCCTCCTCTACTCTGATGCAGGCCCTGCTCAGTAGACCGCAGTCCAAGCCCCCTGCTGATGGAGTTCCACCGCTGTCTCTACGAAGCCTCACTTCCTGTGGGCCTCTGCTCTGGCAAAGGGACTCCTGGATCCCAGCTTCACCCTGTCTCTCTTCTCTCTGTAATCCTGCAGTCTGCAATTCACACTCCTCCCTGTCTCCAAGCTGCAGCCCCCTGTGCAGTCTTGCTGAATCTGCACCAGTGGGGGATGGGACAACGTTGTTGGGATAGGCAATACCGTAGTTGACTCCAATCACATAGGTCTTGGACACAAGTCGTTGCTGAAAGGTTCTGCTGGTGTTATTACTGTGGTGGGCTTCGTCTGATGGTCTGATGGTACTACTGCTGCTGGTTCCTAAGGCACTTGTTTGAGCTGAGTGCAGGTGTGATGGGTAGACCAAGACTTGTGAGGCCATACCTAAAGATTGGGGACAAAGAAAACATAGGCCATATGTAGAATTTAGTCAAGGGTAAAGCAAGTTGACACAATACCAAAGATATAATGTGGTGCATTGATGATTTTTCTAGGAATATCCGCAAGTTAGCATTGCAAGGGCTCACACGAAAATGATAAGTTGAAAGGATCTTGGTTTTTGTTAGGTACTTGATAGTTAATTTCATAAGAGAGCTGTTTTGTTTGTATGTGTTTTCTGTTTGTGCTTATAGTATGTAAATGTGTGTTGGCCCCAGGAACAATAGCCAATGCTTATGATGAGTCCGTTATGTCCGCAAATGGGGATCGTAATATTGACGAAGACAAAGGTTTATAGGCATTTTCTACATAATTACCTGTTGAACATGTTGACAACATTTTTAATACCAACTCTATTAACTAAACTTCTGTGTAAAGAAGAGAGAATTGGAAGAGCAAGGTAGCCCCCTTTCCTATCAACTGAGCAAGACTGTGGTCTAAAAAAAGCCAATACACATCTGAGCCATCATGTCACCCTCGCTGAAAAGGGAACTGGCCCACTGTAATGGGAGCTGGGGGAAGCCTGCTGCATCTCTGGCCTGCCCCTGCACGCTACACTGGAGGCTAGGTTTCATACAAAGTAGAAATGCCAAGCAAGCAGTACCTCAGGGGGAAATGATACATCAGGAAACATGAAGGGTGTTCTGTAACTCTGGGACATTATACCATCATTGAAATGACTGGAACTGATCCCTTTGATGGATAAACCTTCTTTCTGGGACCTGACTGGAATTTAGTTTTGTTAACCTTGCTATTTTAAAGTGTCCTAATGAGATGACAACCAAGCAACATTCTCATGCTTTGAAAGTCATTTCTGATGTCACAGATAGTGTCATCAATTACCAAACCATTTTGCAATTTCAAAGTGTCTTAAAGGAATGTTCCTCTCCTCCAGCAAGTCATAACACAATGATAATAGGCAGAGGCCAAGCCTGTCAGCCACACTTCCTGCATATTTCTCCTAACAGGGACATACGGTGTGTCTGTCTGGGCTTACGCTCAAACTCAGAGGTCATTTGGGTTTTAAGGCTACAACACGTGTTACCAAACACACACATTTGAGAAGCTAGCCGTCTTCAGCACAATGCTGAAAGGCTGTGGCCTTCCTAACTACTGAAGGCCTCGCACACACAAGCTCAGACAGGCCGAGAGGAGTGCCACAACGTCAACATGAGAATACAACACACTTATCAAGACTTGTAGGGCTGGCGAGTTTTAACCAACATACAAAAATTAACAAATGATGTTATGAACTTTTCTTTAAACTGAAGAAACAAACAGACAACAGAAAACAAATGGACCCTACTCTAGTTTGAACTATATCACCTGTTCTCAAAAACTGAGCTGCCTACTTATGTACTAGCTTCAGACAGAGGTCTCCTGTGACCTGGAGGTGGTTGTCATTAGAATTTCTGGATCAAGATCGTTTTCGAGAAAGATGGCATTTCCATTAAGTAGAGATCAATGTATGCATGGTATTCATAAACCGCCCACATTTGATAACCAGCTGAAGCAACTGACAGAAGTCCAAGGCAATAAAAGCAACAAAAAACCTACTGTGACTGGTGTGGTGCAAATATGTTTACCCAATACCCTGTGTATGCTTAACAAGGTGCTATAACCATCAGGCATTGAAGGACACTGGCACAGCTGTGATACCTCCTGCTCTATCCTCTAACTGCCAACATAGGTAGTCTGATATCCCACACAACCACGATCCAGGCCTGAAATGGAGAGCTATGACACAAGAGGTGTGTGTGTGTGTGTGTGTGTGTGTGTGTGTGTGTGTGTGTGTGTGTGTGTGTGTGTCACAGTTGTACAAGTATACCAGCTGTGTATGCAGTTTGTTACTGATCAATCTAGGAGACAGTTGACATATGGCAGGGGTAGTGTGTGTGTGTGTGTGTGTGTGTGTGTGTGTGTGTGTGTGTGTGTGTGTGTGTGTGTGTGTGTGTGTGTGTGTTTGGGGGAAGGGCAACACCAACCTAGACACCTGTTAAAACGTATGTAGTAAGTGACAAGCAGCTAAATACTGTGTGTGTTATACTATTTAGTGTATAGCTAACACAAATATAGCTTTATTTACCAACCTGGCTAATTTAAACCTACCGAAAGTTACATATTATTTTTGACGTAAACGTTAGAATTGGTCACTATCTTTTCAAGGTAACATCTTAAAAAACACTTTTTGCTACTTCTACATCACTACAATTCAAAAGGTAAATAGTGTACTTTTACGTGACTACATTAATGTAATACCTTTAGCTACTCTGAATATTTTGATTAATAATGTGAAATATAAACAATACATTAATAAGACTTGAGTTCCACCTGGAGTAAATTCACAAGCTACCCTGCAGTATACAAAGTCATTAAAAACAGCTGCATCTTTACCAGCTTTGATAACACTTTCATTTTCAATAATTATAATCAAAACATATCATATATTATTCTGCTAAATGGGTACTTTTATTTTTGGTACTTTAAGTATATTTTGATGCCAATTTAAGTAACATTTTGAATGCAGCACTTTTACTTGTAACAGAGTATTCCTACACTCTGGTACTGGAGTACAATAGTACTTCTCCCACCTGTGATTATGAATAACTAATAATCGTCGTTAGCCAAAAACTAGCCTTCACTGCTACAGTTGGCTGCCAAGGGGAACACACTGAAGTTGGCTAGCTAAACAGTTAGCAAACAAGCTAGCTGTAAGCAAAGTCTTTTCAACGGTAAAATAAAACCGAAAACATAACAAGTAATGCTGAATTTGACAACCACTTACGTTAATATATGTTGACATACCTTCAATAAGAGCTATAAATAATATCACACAGAGCGTCAAGGAACAGTCTAGCAACGTTGAACCGCACCACAGTGAAATCCTGCACCGACGCTGCTGCTGCTGCTGCCATCTTGTTCAACGACGAGGAGACACCGAGCGACTTTCCACACATTTGAAGCTCGAAATAACGCAAATAACTGGCTATTACGAAAGCCAGCTGGATTTGATGTTTTCGACAGCCGTGTCAGGTGTCGACCAGCGTTGTTCTTGTCTCTATTCAGGACAAGGAACCTGTATTTCTAAACTTTTGCATGCTAATACGACGCGTCCCCGACAGAGATAGCTGCTGGCTGTTAGCTGTTGCTGCTGGTTCGGTAGCTTGTTGCTTCTCCGCATGTGTGGAATGTAGGGGGGGGGGGGGGGGGGTGGTTGTGTGTACGTGTGTGTACGTGTGCATGCGTGTGTGTGTGTGCGTGTGTATCACATTGCACTGTGACAACTTTGTAAAAACAAGTAACTGTACAGTTCGGAATTGATATCTTTATTATTATTATATCACCATTGAAAACGTATTGTTGTTATATATTGTTCAATGTGCACAGTTTGACTTTTTGTGTAAATATTGTTATTATATTGCACATTTTAACTTTTTCCATACATCTTTTTATTCTATTTTATTTCAACTTTTATTGCAACATTTTTACTTTAACTCTGTAAGGTTACATCAATCTTTTTTGTCTTTTTATTTTATTTTGTATTTTTTTTCTTACTTCCTATGTTAATGTACATCTTTTAGTTGTATTTTATTATATCTTGTATTGCACTCTTTTACTTTAACTTCGTATTTCAACATAACTATTGTTATTTAAAATCGTATTGAACATTTCTACTTTCATTTCTTGTTTGTTTTATATGTTTATATAAATATGGTTATTTTATTTTGCATTGCCAATTTTGTATTTAACTTCCTATGGTTACATTACATACATTTTTATTATATTTTTTTATCTTGAACTTCACACTTTTACTTTAACTTCTTGTGTATACATTTTGCTATTTCTTTTATTTAACCATTTTATTGGATTGCATTTCTACCTTAGCTTCTCATGTTGACATTATGTCTTAATTAGATTTTGTTTTATTTTGTATTGCACATTTTTACTTTAACTTCTTGTGTTTTTATAAGTATGTTATTCTAAAATGGAGCAACTGTCACAAAACATTTTTTCCTCCACAGGATAATGAAATTATTCTGATTCTGATTTAACTTCTATGATGCTTTAATCCACTAAATACATTAAGATATGTTTTCAAACATATTCTTAAGATGTGTGTATTTAACCATTAATTAAACTTTATTTAATGATTCATAATAGTTTAATAAGTCAAAATCTGTCTACATTTATCCAATGCTTTTCAATGCCAACAATACGCTGTAGCTTTTGTGCGACAAATAAGTCCTTTGAGTTTTCTATCAAATAAAGAGTCTTGCACACAGTAAAAGCTGGTGTGGGGGTTAGAAAAGCACAGGGAAACTGGTTGTTTATGGGTCTCTGGTCATGTATTAAAGGGGAAGCGTATGTTGTGTTGACAGTACTTAGAACCTATCTTTAGATCTGCAGTTGGTATCTAGGTCTCGCATGTAACTGCTCTCTGTCTGGGTCTAATGCAGGGAAGGCCTTTCACTGCACCATCAGTGAAGAACAAATTCCTTATCTCATCTGTTTCACTACACTGTGGTCCAGAATCAAATCATATCATGACATGTATCAAAAGCACAAGCAATGTTACCAAATTTGGACAAACATGCAATTTATTGAATAAATGTGCAGGAGAATTGTTTAAAGTGACATACACACATTTTGTTTTTTCACATAATTTATTTGAGTATTACTATTTTATGATACTGTATACTTGCACTCAGTACACATCAGAGGCACATATTGATTGTACTTTTTACTGCACTACAATAACAAAATCTATAAAATATATGGTTATATGATATAACGCAATACTGAACTACCAATCTACCCAGTATTTTATAAAGTATCTAAAAATGGCTTCATGTTTACAAACTACTACATATTTGTTAGAACATAACAACAGGATAATTTATGATTCTATAATAATACAATACTGTGAAAAGAGAAATTCTACTAGTGAATACATGTACTTTTGGTACTTAAAGGCTGGGTATGTAATTTATTTAACAAACACTTTTTGTTATATTCTATGGAATGCTCTTAAAGGTGGGGTAGGTAAGTTTGAGAAACCGGCTCGTGTACTTGTACTTATAATTGAATCCATTACTATGTGATGGAGTATGTTAGGACTGTAGTATTTCTACTATAGGCTACTTCTACATTAGTAAAGAGTTTGACCGTCCACCTCTGCCGAGAGTTGCCATAGTCTTTAAAGTGACAGATATTCTGCCCCAAACAAATACAAAACATAGATAAAATGCATTATTTTTTAATCTTGTTATTTGGGATTATATTCAAATGTAATATCCTTTTAAAATAAACACCTATCATCCAGGAGACAGTAACCCCTTTAGCTATTATTTAAAAGTGCATTTGGTACTGATTGCTATACTCCTTAATCATCCCGTCTCGTCATGTTGTTGCAATTGTTTCTTTAACATGGTTCTTGTTGAACACATACACATTAATACACATTTTATAATCCTTTTCAATATAGTTGTATAATAGTTCCATATTTCCTCCTTTTTCACCATCAAATTCCTCTTACTGCTTATGTATGCACCATTATACACCAAAGAAATTCCTTTTGTATGTAAAGGCAATCAACCTAATTCTGATAAGATATCGAACACTTTAAGTAATTCATAAATGTGAAGTTGTAAAGTAAAATGAATAATTCAGCTTTTTCTGGTTAAGGTCTGCTATTCAAGTATTGTTTACTCTGCTTCTAGTTATTAGAAAACACTAGAATCTAAAATAATAACAAAACATGTCATATTAGCTTAAATTCGAGTTCTGGCTCCACCTAGTGTCTTATATGTAAACTACATAAAAACAGGTTAAACAGGACAAATAATGATTGTTTTTTTTGTTATTACCACATTATATTCAAATGGTTTTTAGTCAAAAAGCTGTATAACAATGTGAAGTGGCTTCATCATACAAACTTAAAAAGTAATTACTGTTATATTATCTGTTCACTTATTTTCAAAAAAGGAGTGTTTCATGGTGCCATTCAGTCCATAGGGTAGTTCGATTCTGCTCTAATACAAGCCAGGAACACATATACACCAAAGACAAGCAGAAGGAGAAAAGCAATGAGTCATCTGTGTGGGATAAACAATGCTTTATTTGCATGTTGGATGAATATTGAGAGACAAGTATCAGTGTAATTGCAGTGAGCTGTACATGTTGTAATTATTTGGGGAATAGGCAACGTCATTCTGCCTGGAGGAGGGAAGATAACACTGTCAGTATTCTGTAAGAAGGTTGAGTGAGTAAACATTATGGAAAGCTAAGTGTTTGTCAAAAGTAAAAACATCTCATAAATAGTATAAATTAGTGAAAATAATTCAAAACAATAAAGACAGTTTAAGAGTCTGGTTTCCCTTGAGTCCTTATCAATTTATCATAGTCACTATACTTTTAATTAATATTTGTAGGACAGACATTGTGCACATACAGTAGTTAGAAGTCTTTAAAGTCTTTTTGATAAAAAAAATTTAAAAAACACTGTAGGACGTTTTTTACAGATTCTTACTCCAAGAGGAGCCCTTTTGTTGCCTTTTCATTTTAAGAGTGGATCGTGTTATTTTGGTCACATTTTGATACTTCATGCTCCAGTCCTGTGAGGCATTTTAGATGTGATTCCTGATGAGCCAGTAGCCTTCAGATCTGCAAGCAGACTGCATTTTCGAACCATTTGATATACATAAACTTTGTACCGGAGACCATAAACGGTTTTGAAAACTTCTGTCACGTAGTGATCATCTTCTCAATAAAACATCTTTGCTGATGTTTTTTTGAGTCTTCTGGCCAATCAGAATCAAGATTGTTTCCGGAAGTCCCCACGGAGAATAACTTTGCGGTAGAACTATTCTTTATACATCCATGGGTACAACTTCAGATAAAAATGAACACATAATGAAATATGACCCCCGGGTTGATGATTGACAGGTCACAGAACAATGGGAGCTATCTACCCTAACCCACAATCTCCTCTTTACTCTTCTCTCTGTGAGGAGCAGCAAGTTCAGCTGTCGGAACAAAGTGAAAAACAAACAATGGCATACAATATTATAAATATTTCGGGTAGTAATAGATTTATTTATTTTGTTCTCAGAGTGTACCAGAATGCGTAGTTTATATGTTAGTATTTCAAAAAATCTCCTGCGGTTGGGTTTTCAGCATGTGTGCCTTTTTATGTTATACAGTTCAGCTTTGATTCCATCATCTCATTAAACCTTTTTTAAAAGCATACTTTAGTTATGTGAAGGGATATATGCACTGTACTTCATTTTAATTAATAATGTATTATATATGCTGAAAAGCGTATATATTAGGCCTACAGCACGAGTTTTTGTTGAATAGATTTGAGTGGTTCACATTTCGGGTCGCGATTTATTGACAAAGGAAAAAGTGGGTCCCGAGGCCTGACCAGTTGAGAACCACTGGTGTAGTGTATGTATCCTCTCTATTTCCCTTCAATTGCAGTGTGAAAGACAGCATGCAGTCGCCTGTGTGTGTGTGTGTTTCATCAGTTCAACTGTGTCAGAAGTTTGAAAACTGACTGAATACTTGGCTATGGTTTGTACAGTATTTATGAATGTCTGAGTGTACCAGTCCCAGACAAACATGTATAAATGATGCATATTTGCCACTACTGTCTTCAGAGTAAGAACACTTTATGAACATTCTTAAAGCAGGAAATGACTCCTATCCCTGCCAGTATTTACTGTAGGAGAGCTCCACAATAGTTATGAGTTTTCAGGAGATACGCACAATAGTTCTGTTTTAGGTTCAATGCTATTCCCCTTACAAATGCATCCTTTTAAAACGTGTGTACCCTAACCTAAATGTGAACATTCTTTTGGAGATGTACAAAAATACAGTCAAATAAAAATGTTGCTCTCAAATCTTAATAAATCAAAAAAACAAAATTCAGTTCAGTCAAAATGGTATCTTATAAGGAACAGTTCAATATTGTTGGGATATATAATGATTCCCTTACTTGCTACGTGGATGATGACTCACACAGTGAGTTTTCTAGCAACCAGAAGAGACACCAAAAAGTCAATGCTCCCACGTTTAGAAATACTCCCTCAAGTTAAACAACAACTTGTTATTTAGATTCAGGCAGGGGGGGGGAGTGTGTGGGAGAGACTCCTCTTAGCAAACCATTTACATCCACACAAAAACCTATACAACACAATAAAGGTACAGGGAAACTCCAAAAAGCATAATAGGACCCCTTTAAAATCGTATAATTTTCATCAAGGCTTCTCTCCTTTCATGGAATGTGCCTGCCCGCCTCTGCCTGAACCGCATTTCCTTTAAACTCCTGACAGGTTGAGACATCTCTAGAGCTCCAATAAAGAAATAAAGACATTGGTATATGCCAAGAACATTAATAGAATATTTCTAGGCCTTAACGCAGAACTATAGTGTGTTTCACTCCGAGAACTGTTGGCCAATAAGGATCCTGCTCTGGGACGGCTCAGAATTTAAACTGGATTTTTGTTCTACTACTTTAACACTAAGTATTGTTTTAGTATTAATTCTAAAACACAGGTTTTGTATTAGCTTGGATAACACATTTTGATAATACTGAACTTAATGCAAGATTGTTACAAGGCCTGATATTTGTTATTTGATAGTTAATGCAACAGAGATGGTAGTCAGCATTTTATATGTTGTCTTAAGGTGTGGGGGAGCTGGCTTTACCGGCTGAACGCAGATTAGCCTCCTCAGCTTGTTACTCTAAATCTTTAACTAGGGAGGGGAAAGTGAAAAACTATGCGATGCTTTCCACTTCCACCCTACGTCTCTGCGCCGGGACTCTCCTCTGACGTGAGGACTTTACTGAAAATCTTTTGGTAGAATGGGGAGAAGACCAGCTTGTTGAAGTTGACGAGGCGACTAAAGCGCACACCGAGCTCCTTCACCTCCTTGCTGACCGGAGCAAGGCCTCCTGGGAGAGGAGGGGGGGCGTTATGTTGATTGGAGTCCAGGGAAGCCAGGAGATAGTTCTGAACACGAGACTCTGAGGGGAACAGAGAGGAGAGGGGATCTGTCACCAACATGTACATTGTAACCCCCGCACATGCACCATGTATTTTCTTTTGTAACTGTTAGTGTTCAAATGAAAAAAAAAACCTGCATTCTTTGTCTATGGCGGTCTTGGCAAAAGGAGCCCTTGAAACAGAGCCCCTTTTTTCATGTTCAAATAAGTATAGAAACCAAGTCGAATTTGTCAAATGTATTGAACTGGTGATCACAGTTTGACAGCTATAGGCCTACAGCTTTCATGTGCGGAGGCGATTCACAATCAGGCCAGCTGTAGAGAAGACCCTCTCAGCTGGAACGGAGGTTGCGGGTATAGCAAGGTATAGCATGTATAAGTTTAATTTGGCATAGTTTGACCTCTACACCGCACTCACTAACCTGGTCGAAATATTTCCACACATTACTCCTTTTTGACGCCATGTCTGTTGTGTAGGACTCTTCTTAGAGTGTAAATAATTACCGGACTATGACTGGTAAAATATGTTGAATACCGGCAAAACTAAATCTCTCCTGTCAAAATGTCTATGTACTTTGCCGCCACACACGGTTGCCAAGCAGCGCTTATTGTTGTTTAGGCTGGCCATGTGTCGCGAGTGTTGACAGGGGGCGGGGGAGCACGCTCATGAACTGTTAGCGCCGGAACCTCGCAACGGCTGCGGAGCGCATTTTGGCCTAAGATGAGGTTTGAGTCTGAGTGATCTGCGTGTAGGGAGGGGCAGCAGCCATATCATTAGCTAGAACTAGCTAGATCTGATGGATTTGGACATAAACGCGAGTGAAGTATAACCGGACGCGAGAGAGAGAGATCAGCACCTGCAGCTCTGCCCGCTGTGAGGGAGCAAAACACACCTTTAGACGTCACCTAACACATTTAGCTATGGCACTGTCGTATACATTGAATTATTCAATTTGATTATATGTAATCAACTTAGGCATCCCTCCCAAAAAAATAAAATAATAATAATTTATAAAAATATGAATAACTCACATACGAATACCTGAATAATTTCGAATATTCGATTAATCGTTCCCATCCCTAATTCAGTGTATAAACATTTACTGTAGATGCTTTTTACTAAGATTGCGAGGAAATTATCATTTAAACTGGCGAGTGAGGATAATATTTTAAGATGTACATTTATTCCACTTGAAGGCAACTATTTCATATTACTTAGTGTTATTGTCTACTTTTTGATGTTAATTATTATATTTGATACAGATAAACATAACAAATCCCAATTGAACCCGTGAGTCCCTGCTCTTACCCATGAGCTTGCGGATGGTGTTGCCGGGCAGGATGGTGGCAGAGATCTGTCCCTTCAGAATGCTCCTCCGGTCAGGAGCATATGGAGAGTAGCCATGCTGACTCAGACACTTACTCAGCTCCACGCACATTCTCTCCCCGATGGTCGCCAACGCCTCCTCTGCATCGAAAGACCTTAGGGGGGGGGAAATAAATAGGATGTCATTTAACACTAGAACCGCCAACGGGTCAATTTTACCCGCAGCTGGTTTTTGATTGTATGTAACTTTTTTTCTCCCTTCAGTCTCCCAGTCCGTGACTTTTCCTGAAAGTGTGTTATGTAGCACCCTCTGTTGTTAAAAATTGTCAATATGAAGTCAGATTGAAAAAATTGCCCAAAAAATTGCCATTTAAACCCATATCCGCCAGCGGGTAATATTTACCTTATAGAAAATGCAGCGTAAACATGATGTGTTTCTATAGCAACGCCTTTTGTCTACTGCGGTTCCTTATAGATAGAGAGATAGATAGAGAGAGGGATAGATAGATAGATAGTTATAGATAGAGAGAGAGAGATGGAGAGATAGAGAGATAGATAGTTATAGAGAAAGATAGAGAGAGATGGAGAGATAGTTATAGATAGATAGAGAGATAGATAGATCGAGAGTTATAGATAGATAGAGAGATAGATAGATCGAGAGTTATAGATAGATAGAGAGAGAGATAGAGAGATTTGTACCAAAACAAAACACAAGTCTAACACCAAGCGTTTAAATCAGCACAGGTAGTGATATTTTATACTTCATGCTATCTGCACAAACTATATCATATGAAAAGCTAAGAGTCCACAGATTCTATTGGTATAAGTTTCATCCCTGAGCGATCAAAACTCATTGTTCTACATGATAAATAATATAACATTGTACCTTGAAAATCAATAGCGGGTAAATTTGACCCGTTGGCGGTTTTAGGTATACAGCGACCTCTGGCGGTTCTAGTGTTAAGTACCGAAACACAACCTGTTAAACTGGTGTTAGCATTGTCTCCTCCTTGTGGCAGTGAGAGGAATTACATCAACAATGTCCATGTTGAGCATGATGCATTTAATGTTCATATTTACCTGTCCAAATGTCCCTTTTTTTCCAGTGGCCATAATATAAAAGGTAGGTTTTTAGTTTTGAAACATAATATTATTTTATTTAGCTATATCATGCAATATTATTTTGTATACTTGGTGGAGGTCATTATAGGTGAAAGGAAATGGAGCTCAGGGAGAGAACACAGTTGTGTTTTGGTTTTTATGCATCCCAAAATCTTCTTTTCTTGTTGCCATAAATAGATATATGGAAATAGGTAGATGGTTGTAGTTATCAACGCATGTGCAATACAAGAGATTTCGGTTGTAAAATGTAGTTTAGTTTGCAGTTTATTTTTTATATATTGGGCATCAACTCTAGAAACTACAAAATGGGCGATTTTTTTGAATTGTACGTCAAAGCTTCAGCCATGTCCCTAGCTGCTGCTACTCCACTAATGTCTCTCCCCCCCATCCTGCCTCCTTTTAGCTTGGGCTAGTTGAAGTTGAATGCATCACTGTAAGCTAGCGCAGGGAAGTCACCACAGACCCCGGCACTCGAGTACACTGCGAAATACAGTTTGCCCTGCTGGAGATGGGATTGATTAGCATTGTGTGGAAATGTTGGGCTTGATTATCACAGATATTTATTTAGAGCTGTATTTATTGTGCAACAGGTGAGAACAACAACTTGGTTGCTGTAACTTCATCCGTTTGGTTTTACTTGCTGGGACGGCACATTTTAGTCAGACATCAGTTAAAAACATTAGCAGTTTTAGCAGTATGTGATATTTAAGCAGTTTACTAACTGCTTTTGGTTAGCTATCTGACTATTTAGCTTTAGCTCAATTCTTATCAAAGTATGTTCATGTTGAACATACTTTGTTTATCGTTGACTAGTAGCAAGTTCGATAAAAGCCGATTCTATAGGCGAAAAACATTGGTAGGATAGAGGGAAACTGTTTGGTGAATATTAATATGTTATTTCATGCAATCCAATTTGTAAATAATCTAACTATTGTCTTAACTTATCATAAGATCATTTTGCCTGATACTCACCAACAAAGTTGTCCAACTTAGTTTTATTGCATTTATGCGTGACATTTAAAGCGCTGGTACTCACGGTGTGTTCATGTCGGCCAGCAGGGCACTGACAGTGTTTTTGAGAGTGTCCATCAGCCCTGGCAGGCCTGAGATAGCCTCCCCGGTGGTGGTGTAGATGATGAGGAGCACAGAGGAGAGCAGAACTAGCCGCTCTGCCTCCAGATACATCTCCTGGAACCGGACCTGATCCATCAAAATTGTCTGTAAGGCAAGGCAAGGCAAGGCAAGGCAAGTTTATTTATATAGCACTTTTCAACACAAGGCAATTCAAAGTACTTTACAAAAAATGAAAGAGATTAAGAAAATGGCATTTAAAATCAGTCATTAAAAAGAAAAGCTAATAAAATAAACATTAAAAGAAAAAATACATGGATAAAAGTTACAGTGCAGTCAATTAAACATTAAAAGAAAAAAGTACATGGATAAAAGTTACAGTGCAGTCTAAGATATGAATAGTTCAATTAAAAGCAGCGACAAAAAGAAAAGTCTTCAGCCTGGATTTAAAAGTAGTCAGAGTTGCAGCGGACCTGCAGGTTTCTGGGAGTTTGTTCCAGATATTTGGAGCATAATAACTGAACGTTGCTTTACCATGTTTAGTTCTGACTCTGGGGACAGAAAGCTGACCAGTCCCTGAAGACCTGAGAGATCTGGATGGTTCATAATTTAGCAGGAGGTCAGAAATGTATTTTGGGCCTAAACCATTCAGTGCTTTATAAACCAGCAGCAGTATTTTTGAAATCTATTCTTTGACACACAGGAAGCCAGTGTAAAGACTTCAGAACTGGAGTGATGTGATCCACTTTCTTAGTGTTAGTGAGGACTCGAGCAGCAGCGTTCTGAATTAGCTGCAGCTTCCTAATAGATTTTTTAGTGAGACCTGTGAAGACACCATCGCAGTAGTCGAGTCTACTGAAGATAAAAGCATGGACAAGTTTTTCCAAATCCTGCTGTGACATTAGTCTTTTAATCCTAGATATGTTCTTTAGGTGATAGTAGGCTGATTTAGTAATTGTTTTAATGTGACTGTTGAAACTCAGGTCAGAGTCCATGACTACACCTAGATTTCTGGCTTTATCTGTTGTTTTGAACATTGCACACTGAAGCTCAGCGCTAACTTTTATACGTTCTGCCTTGGCTCCAAAAACCATTACCTCAGTTTTATCTTTATTTAATTGGAGAAAGTTCTGACACATCCAGTCATTGATTTGTTCAATGCACTTACTCAGTGTTTGAATTGGAGCATAGTCTCCTGGTGAAATTGTTACGTACATTTGTGTGTCATCTGCATAGCTATGGTAACTTATTTTGTTGTTCTTCATTATCTGAGCCAGTGGTAGCATGTAGATGTTAAAGAGAAGAGGCCCCAAGATGGAGCCTTGAGGAACCCCACATGTCATATTTGTCAACTCAGATGTGTATTTACCTATAGAAACAAAGTTGTTTCTGTCCTTTAAGTAGGATTCAAACCAATTCAGAACTGTTTCCGAAAGTCCCACCCAGTTTTCCAGTCGGTCTAGTAATATGCTGTGGTCAACAGTGTCAAACGCAGCACTGAGATCTAATAATACTAACACTGAAGTTCTGCCACTGTCTGTGTTTAAGTGGATGTCATTAAAGACCTTTACAAGAGCAGTCTCAGTGCTGTGGTTTGGACGAAAGCCTGACTGGAACACATCGAAACAGTTATTTAAATGCAAGAAATTACTCAACTGTTGAAAAACAACTTTTTCAATGATTTTACCTAGAAATGGCAGGTTTGATATGGGCCTGTAATTGTTCATTACTGAAGCATCTAGATTATTCTTTTTTAAGAGCGGTTTAATGACTGCAGTTTTCAGGGCCTGTGGAAAAATACCTGAGTGAAGAGATTTGTTTACTATATGAAGTAGATCTGAGGCCATGCAAGGAAAAACATCTTTAAAAAATCCTGTTGGAATAATATCAAGGCAGCAAGAGGAGGATTTCAGAAGTTGAATAATGTCCTCTAGGTTTTTATCATTAATCTGATGGAATTGTGTCATGATGTCTGAATTGATGTTAAGTGGAGATAGGGACAACACATTTGCTGTTCCTGATGCAGAGGCACTGACTGCTTGTCTGATTTTCTGAATTTTGTCAGTGAAGAAGGAGGCAAATTCATTGCACGCCCTGGTGGATAGAAATTCAGAGGCTACTGACACTGTAGAGGAGAACAACAGGAACACGGGTTCATGTATCACACATCTATACAACCAGGAGGGAGACATGACAGACTTCATGCTCACCTCTGGGAAGGGGTCTGATGCATGGTCCCACTTCAGCAGGCGTATATAGGCTTTATTATGAACATTAACAGCAGAGAGGGGGGCGGGGGGGTCAGAGGAGGCAGCAGTAGAACCGTCCGTCTCTCTCAGGCTTCTCACTGTGTCCTCAAGCCACTTCTCAGTGAAGTCTAAGGCATCTAAAGAACAGAGCATTTCATTTTTAGCTTTACTAGATACAGCTGATCCGTTTTCCCACACAAATATATGCAATATCCATCCAAGAAGAAGAAGAAGATTCTGTTTCCATTCTGTCATACACGCACATGTGTTTTTTTAATACAGGTACATACAGTACACACTTTTTACAACATGCACATAGATATAAAAATAAACACAGTTATATGCACACATGCACATGCAGTTGAGAGGTCAGAGCGGAGGCAGTTGGGGGTTAGGTGCCTTGCTCAAGGGCACTTCGGCAGTGGCCCAGGAGGTGAAATGGGTTGGACCCTTCGGACCAAAGTCCAATCCCATACAGACTGAACCACTGCCGCCCTTACAATCGAGATCACACATTTCTCAGCCCGCATGCTATGTACTAATATTTGGAAGAATAAGCATCATGCAAATATTGCATGACCTATGTCAAAGCAGACGAGCTGTAGCACATGTCAACAAGACAAACATAGCATCAAATGAGATATGATTTATTATCTTGGAATGCTCTTTGAGTATAAAAGATGTTGTGATTTTTTTTTGGGCATTTTAAGCATTAAACTTAAAGGTGGGGTATGTAATTTATTTCTGAAACACTTTTTGTTATATTCCATAGAATGCGCTTAACATCCCGATAGTTATGAATATCTTAAGTGCTTTGACAATAAATCCATAAAAAGATGTCATCAGTGGAAGCCATAGCGCTGTAAAAAGCACGACTAATCATTTTAGCCGGCCCGGCTAAAGTAACTGGATGGCCTACCTACCTGTCAGCCTTCCATCTGTGCACAAACTTATCTCGTGCCCTCATTGGTCATGTGTGCGTTCGTGTGTGTTGGAGGAGGGGCTCTGTAAGGAAGTCTGAAGGAAGAGGCAGATTTTTTCCAGTTGTGTATTTTCAGATTCTAGCGCACTCGAGCTGGTTTCTCCAAAATGACATACCCCACCTTTAACTGAATCTACTTGTTTCCAGATTCCTTTATAAGACTTCCAGTCATTAAGCTTTAGGGGACACCACATGAACTAAAGATATTTCACTTGCTGTGTGTCTTTCCTTAGGTTCAAATATAAATAAATACTTTAATTCTGTACTTTTTTACGCTAAACAAGCATCGCAACACAAAAATGTGTAGTTCTGTTCCAAACATCTATATATATTTTTTCAAGTTTTTAATTGAGATTGGATGTCTTATGTCATATTTTATAACTCCATCACTATAGAAGCAAAATCGATTTTTTGTTATTGTGGTTGTATAAATGTAAGTTATGGAGCTGCAGGGCGGTTGCTACCTCTCTTTGAGAGCAGAACAAAATGAATGACTGATTGCAGACGAAATGTGTTTGTTTTTTTTAAATGGTAAAACACATCCTTTAGCTAAACATTTGGAATAAAATGACTAATCTAATGAAAGAGAGATTCCTTACTGGGCTGTTTCTCCACAAACTCCTGGAACTTGCTCCTCTCGTACTCAACAGATTGCTGCATCAGATGAGGCCGGAGGCTGGTCAGGGCAAAGTTGGCCATGTCCACCTTCATCAGGTCCATCACAGAGAATATTGCCCTAGGAGGGGAGAGGACAGAGGAAGACAGAGACAGAAAACAGATCACTGTATGTTATGAAATTAAAAAAATACCAAAGAGGTTTGAAATTCCATGTCCAACTTGGCTGGGGTTCATATTGTTATTCTTATTCATTAAAGTGTGCATAGATTGGTTAAGGAATGAGTCCTAAATCTGGAAATGAGTTAGCATTCTAGCACATCCAGTTCCCTTGTCTCCAAGTCAATGTTTTATATATAATGGCATATATTATGGGTCTCAGGAATATAACACTATATCAAAAACATATCTATGATGTGAAAAAAAGAGGAGGGGGAGCTTGTGCCTGCTCAGAATTCTACGAGATTCTCAGTTAAATGCTGCCGTGATTAAACACCATGTTCCAAACCACATCAAGGATTATTTCTGAAACAGTATGGAGCTCAAATGCTTTTTCTCTTGCGGGTTTATCACAAGGTGAGTTCTTTTTTTTATTTCCTGCTTTTTTACACATACTCTCTCCAGTACAGGTTAGCTCTGAGTGTTAGCGATGCTTGCTAATGTAAACACAGACCATATTATGTCCAAAACACGCTGCGCATTCTTTCTGATAGCGACGTTTCTGATAGTGCCGTGGTCGTAAAGCCAGCCCACGTTTCCGATATTACGTCATATCGGATGCAAATCTCGATCAGCTCCGTTGTAGCCCCGTTTTTAGAGATGTGGGTACGGAGGAAAATAAAGGATGTTTTGTTTTCTGACACTTTGTGAGTTCCCTGACACACCGGGGACACATATGTAAGTGTAAAAGACATACAAAAGTGCATTTTGCATGATAGGAGACCTTTAAGACAAAATATACGTTAGAAAATACTTTAAGAGTGCGCTTAAGACCTTCCTTTCTGATAAAGCTTATAGTTAGGGCTGATTAGATTCAGCCCCTAGTTTTGCTGATATAGGCTTAGTTTGTCGGGGGACATCTTACTTCTTCCTTCTCTCTGTCTATACCTGTGTACTCTCATGTTCCGATTAACCCAGCTTCCCCAAATGTCTTTCTTTTTGGTGTCTGTATACGCCGGGATCCGGAGTCATGGATGATCCTGCGCTCCTCTGTCCTGGATCGCGAGCCCTGGATCTTGAGTCGTGGCTGTGGTCCTGGATCATAAGTCCTGGATGGATATCCTCGTGGATTCATCTTCCTATTATACACACATGCATTTCCAAACATTTGGACTACCTATGTTGCAAATGTATTATCTTTTCAATTTACACACGGCATCTATTGCACGTCTGTCCGTCCTGGGAGAGGGATCCCTCCTCTGTTGCTCTCCCTGAGGTTTCTCCCATTTTTCCCTTTAAACTGTGGGTTTTCTCCGGAAGTTTTTCCTTGTACGATGTGAGGGTCTAAGGACAGAGGGTGTCGTATTGTCATACTGATATTTTGTACAAACTGTAAAGTCCACTGAGACAAATGTAACATTTGTGATATTGGGCTATATAAATAAACATTGATTGATTGATTGAATAAAAATCTTTTTCCGTGTCAAAAAAGGCGATTGCTAACAAGTGACTAAATGGGACTATTAAACATCATAACAGCAAACATTAGCCGCTATTATGGTGTTGTCGTGAAGTCAGGCAACCGCGATGTAGTTAGTTTATTGCCTAACGTTAGCTTTTTCATTCTGGCAATTGCATTTACTCTTCAACTACTATTAAAAGTGGTTGAAAATATGTTGAGATCATTTTCTGAAATAATCCAATGGAAAAATTCCATTGCTTTTTGTCGTAGGAGCCCTTGCAATGCTAACCTCCCTGTCGACCCTCAAAAAGACGTCATCCCTGAACCACTCTATTGGGTTTGTGAGCCTGCTAGCTCATCTCTTATATATATCCTCTATGATAACGTTGGCCCAGCACAAGCTGACTTCTGCACTGTAATGGACTGGAATTAAATGTCACCTAATCTTAAAATAAACTGTTCCCTGGAGCATGCAGGACTAATAATACTTGGCTTACTTGAGAAGAGGCACAATTTCTGTGATCTCCTTTAGCTTTCTGATGTCCTCATCTCTGCAGGGGGCACACTGCGAGCCCATCGTCATGACAATGAACTGGGACAGCTGACCAATGTCCACCGCTCCTTTCTCAGCCTGCTGCTGGATTAGAGGCAGATCCAAAACCTCCTCGATCTGGGTGCGCAGACGGACGTTCAACGGCATCACGAATGAGAGTAAAGTCTATATGAGGAGGGAAATAGATGATGATTGTGGTCAGTGGAAAGGAAAGAGAGTAATCGGTATTAGGGACAGATATTCTACATTGGTATGGCATGTAGTGCTGCACAATCATTGGAAATTGTATTGAATCAAAATATATTCACTCACTCGCCACTTGCAGTGTCTTATATAGGTTTTAGTGCATGTAGATGTTCTACATAGGCCACAATCCCAAAGTTCTCTCCAGAGGGAGTTTCTCTACCACCAACACCCCTTCTATTGGCCAGCGCTCAAACACATTGTACGTGACAGGCTAAGGGGTGGAATATCTCTAGACAGAGCAGGCCAGCTAACCAATCAGAGCAGACTGGGCTCTGGTTTCAGACAGAGGGTGAAAAGAGGTGCTGCAGCACAGGCAGTATCAGAAACATAAAGAGCTTTTGAACATTAAAATATGGAAACATATCACAGGAGAGGCACTTTATTGATTCATTCTATATTGGAACAACTTTCACGAAAACCAATTTCCCCCTGGGATTATTGAAATGTTTCTGATTCTGATAAACTATATTATTCAGATTTAACAAAACATAATTGTTTGGTACAGATCCTCTTAAAAAAAAAAGAAGTATCACACCGTAATAATTTATAAATAATAATGACCAATGACCAATCCCTCCAATATCATTAACAGTTAATTAATCACAATTAGTTATTTTTATAAACCATGGCCTTCTCAATAAACATCTGCGGGATCATATCTGAAGAGTTCAAATAGGAACACATATTTTCAGAGCTTTGGAGTCATCAGGGACGTTTTTATTTCCAGGAATAAAACAAACAACATCTGCCTCACCTCTTTGATCTCCGCCAGCAGTTTGATTAAATGTCCGTACGTCTGTGGCTCGTCCGTCAACTGAGCTTCCAAACACTCCCAGAATGCTTTGTGCATTATCTCTTTCACTTTGTGCTCCAAACTGTACAGGGGCACAGCAGAGGTTGTTACTACAAAACAGTGGTGGAAGACGTACTCAGATTTTCTACTTAAAGGTCACGTATTATACTCCTTTTCAATAATATATGATCGGTCTCAGATATATACAAAACATGTCTCTGAAGTGTTTGGCTGAAATCCCAAACAGGTCATGCATTGTAGCATGCCATATACCCCTAAAAAAAGGTTGCATTTTTTCTCTCAGAATAGTATATATAATTTTACTGGAATATAGTTACTGGTCCAATAATGTGAATATCATTTAAATGTGATGCTCATAAGGGGTGGAGCCCACTTTAATTACTTTTTTTATTATTATTAAAAAATATATATAATTCATTTTTTTAAAGTTATCTAAATTAATAATAGTCCAATGTCCATCTTCAGAATCAGGATCAGAATACCTTTATTAGTCCGACAGAGGGGACATTTGCAGCTGCAGTAACAGGCTTACGTCATTAGTTGTTTTATTTATTTTTAATAATATGAACCTGCATATAACTTAAAAGAAGTGGAGTATATAGTTAAACGTTTGCCTCCAAAATGTACTAGTAGTATTTTGTACCATAAAATGAACATACTGAAGTCCCTTAACATTTGACTGAGGTATAGTACTTGAGTAAATATACTTTCCCTGCTTATGAAGCAAGAGAGGAGTAACTCAATAACAGGGCCTTTCAAATCAGTGACTCTACTTGACTCAACTCTCACCTCCCCTCAGGAGGTGCTGCAGGTTTGACTTGGAAATCACTGTTGACAATTATTTCATGGGCCAGAACCATGTTGGAGACTCCTTTGGCCGTCTCCATCAGCTCCTCCACAGACACAAACTTGGGGGGGCTGGCTGTGAGGGAAATCCATCTTTTAATGATTTAACAACATAACACATCAGAGGGTAATTTCCCAAAACAATAATACCGTCATACCGCCAACAAACTGCAGTTGAACTAATAAGAAAACATGGTGCATTTACTCTTATTTTGAAGCGGATAGTGTAAAAACAGACATACATCAAACACGTTACCTCACAGGATATATATTACTCCTAATTGCAAGCTACTGTACAAATGTTTTATGTATTTCATGTGTTTAATGTATTGTACACTATGTTTATATGTTAAGTAGATTGGTATATTAGAGAGGATTCTTACTCATTCTGGATATTTCATAGTGTTTAGATACTCTGAATACATTTATTTCTTACTGAGAATATGTTGATAATGTTTTGAAATGTACATTTGTTTATGTTTATCTGTATTTTATTTATATTCTATTCGATTTTTAAGTAACTGTGTAATTCTTGTAGATTGACTGTCAAAATGCTGCTGCTAAAGTATCCATCCATAAGATGGTGAATGTTTTATCTCTGGGTGTCAACGATAATCCAATTTATAACCGAGATAATTAAACAGTCCCAAATGCAAAGTTCTGAATATACTTGTGGGAAAACCTTTATATTGATCGCTCTTATTAGGGCTATAAAGTTGATGTCTGAATGAGTCCTAGTAGTTAGGGATTGACTTGTTAGAGGATGTGCTATGTACTAGGGATGGGAACGATTCATCTAATATTAAAAATGATTCAGGTATTCGAATATGAGTTATGAATATATATTTTTTTTTTTTGGGAGGTTGATTACATATGATCAAATGGAATAATGCAATGTATACGACAGTGCCATAGCTAAGTGTGTTAGGTCTAAAGGTGTGTTTTGCTCCGCTCACCGGTCCCTCACAGCGGGCAGAGCTGCAGGTGCTGATCCCTCTCTCTCGTCCGGTTATACTTCACTCGCGTTTATGTCCAAATCCATCAGAAAACCAAGTTATGTTTTAAGCATGAAAGCTGTAGGCCTATAGCTGTCATCTGTTCAAACCGTGATCACCAGTTCAATACATTTGACAAATTCGACTTGGTTTCTATACTTATTTGAACATGTATTTATTTATTTTTCAAAATTAAAATATATATATATTTTTATAGGATATGTACATTTCGGTTAACCGTTTTTTTGGGGGTCAAATATTCGAATATACATTTGCTTTCAAATTCCCATCCCTACTATGTACTGTGTAATTTATCTGCTGGACATGATACAGATGTGATTGTATTGGTATACATGGTCATAGTTTTGCTAACCCGGTAATATAGTATGCTTAAGATATATAACACATTATAAGTATAAGCACTTTTTATCAGGTTACAAATTATAAGTATGTTCTTATTTCTTTAAGGATCATTGCAACCTATATAAATAAATAAAATAAAATGTCATTTTATCTGAGACGGTGAAAATACTGTGAAAATATCATACTGAGGTATAAACTACATGAGCCATTTAGTGTCCGTGAATATGTCAGATAAACCTCAAAATGAAAAAGGCCTTGTTGGTACATATTGCCAAAGCACACTTGTCCTTATTTTAAGTCGGGTTAGAGTGGGTCAAGCTGAGGGGATGATATTGCTGGAGCTGGGTTAACAGCTAAGAAAGGCAATCAGCCTAGTGATGAGGGTAGTATTTTTTTACGAGAACATTAATGTTTGTTGTTGTTTAATTTCCCGTTGAGTGCCAGATGTTTGTCAATAACTGCGGAAAAATTTGGTAGGTAGCAGATTGAAGTCAACAGAGGTCAAGAACTGGAAAGCTTTATCCTGAACATCCAGGTCAAAAGAACTGAGACCACCTGCAAAAGTAGCTTCCTGGGCCACAGCTGTCCAACATCAATTATTTATCCAGGATGCTAGTCGCCCTGATAATATATGAATGAGCAAATATTCTCACATATGTACATCCTTATTATTTTTAATCCGAGTTCACTTTCTCTTGGAATGTTTGTACTCCAATAAAACTGATGTTGGATTAGAAATACATGATCCATTTTGACTCATGGCTGTTTCTCTGTGTAGCTGCAGTAAATCATCCTGTTTCTCACCTTGGGGAGTGTTCCCTCTTTGTGGGCTCGGAGTATTTTCCCGGATCCTCTTGCTCACTGTCCCCTCAGTAGCATGCTGCGTCCTCTCCTCCTTCGACTCCTCGTCTCCTCCAACTTGGTCATTCTCCTTTTGCATGCTCTGCAAGAAATGCAGTTCAAGTATCCAATCAGCAGTTATTTAAGGAGATTGCAGCACACACACAGTAACTGTGATTTTTCTAGAGATGCAGCCTTGCTACATCAGTGAACGGCATTTGTAACATGCTGGGATTTCATATTACAGTCCAAATAGGAGCTGGAGATGCAGGTTTGTTTTTATTGTCATCCATGCATGATGACATCAGCTTTAAGTCAGTGTGCCAGTGCGACGCTCAGGTGGTGAATACGGCAGAGGTAAACAGAATAAGAGCTAACAGCGCTGTGGCTTTCTGCAGAAACGTTACTAACCTTGTAGTGTGTAGCGGGAAAAATGAAAGAGCAAAGAGATGTGTTAGCTCAACTTCTGTACCGCTAGCTTTAGTCAACAACAACAAAGCCTCCTTATGACACAGCTAATCCTTCATAACCCGGCCGACAATAGGGAAATTATCACTGACCAATGGTTTCACAACTTCAGCACTGCCAGCCACCGTCTTCAACAGAAGGAACGTTTTGTTTAAAACAAATAAACTCAAGCTTACAGAAGTCGCACCCTGTTCTCTTTTTACATGCGTAGGGTCGCCGCTAAGCTAACCGAGCAACACTTCCTGTTTTGGGCGGGGCTAATTTGACGTAACAGCCCAGCCCACTAGCGCACCCAAATAAACACACCCTGAGTTAGGATTTTATTATTCAATAATACAATTTATGTATGTGTTATATGTTTTATTCATAAAGTATTGACCTAGAAGACATTTGAAATGTTTGACAACATTTCTTTCAAATACAACATATTCATTCTTTATTATAATCCCCCTATTAAACACCTATTTTTACGATATTGCACTATAGAAGTTGTAAGAAAATAGAAAAACATCTATCTTTGACTATAAAACGTGTATGTCATGTATTTGCCAGCTAAAAACACAAACAAAAAAGTTGAAAAAACATTACTCTCAACACTATGTGTCCACAGTAATACACTGACAACTGTTACTGTATGAAGAAGATGAAGAACATCACAGAAAAGGCCCATACAGTAAGTATTATACTTGTGAAAATGCAATACAGACAGTGGTGGTGGTCCTTAAAATCCACTAAAATAGAGTTATTTCTGTGTAGACTTAAATGGTTGAAGCGCATGTATGGCATATAAACCACAAGTTCCGAATGGTAATTACTACAAGAATCAATTTGATATTAAAGGATATGTGCAATACACAAAGTTAAATCTGGTTGTTACCGATGTGAGCTACTTTAACCAAATGACATACACCCACTGTCAAGTTCTTCAGGGTTTTGGCATGTATATAGTGATTTAGCCCGAACTTGAGAGGCTGGAGGGCAATAGAGGACGCTTGGACAACTCAGATTCTTTCTTTTTGTCTTTATTTTCTGCTCAGCAGTTATTTATAAAGACACTTTTCATCAGATTATCATCAGGTTGAAAACCTTCAAACACAGAGGACAAACAAAAGTTAGCACACACGCAAACAAAATCACAAACATTTTGTATGCCTCATTGCATTATTTATAATAATAATAATTCAGTCTATATTCTACAAAACATCATTAATGAATGAATAAGAAAGTCTCTTTCTCTACTTGAAACCAAGCAACCCAGAAAACCTCACTGAACACCATTTGCGCTGTCTAAAAATATACCCTAACAAAACGGAGCGCACACAAACCACGCTGCGTAAAAGCCGTCGATTGCGCAACAGCACTCTCACACAATAAGGCATACACATAATTATTTATCTGTCCGTTTTTCACAGATATTATTATTTTTCTTTCAATATTGACTTTCGTCTCGACACCCACCAGACAAAACTGAATACTTAACATAAGACTTTTTTTTTCTGATGGACTATCTCTCATTGATTCTATTCTATTTGTTTTGTATTACCCTTACACACCCAATGAAACAAATAAGCTTAATCACAGAAACATTTGTTATATGCAAGACAAACACTTATCAACACTTTATTTATTTTGTCAATAACAAAGCAAATACACACATATACAAGCAATTGTATGCTGGAAGAATCTTTGCCCTCTCCCATAAGACTTTTTGTAAGTCTCACATAGTTAAATCAGTTAGCTTGGGACGAAAGAAAATGACCAAAGATGGTAATAACAGGCTCCTGGTGAAACTGACTGTAGAAGACTGAGAGATAAAGACTATGTGCCCGTGTAATTGTCTTCACAAAACTAAAGCACATTAACAGCAGATTCACCAAAGTACTTGTTAAATATATCAGGGTGCGCTTGATAAAACTGTCCGAGTAGGCGCTTTTTCTCCTTGGCAGAGATCTTGGGGTCCTGGTGGATGCTGTTCAGCAGAGTCCACAGGGCCTGGTTGGTGATCTCCTTTGAGTCAGTGGAGACCTGCTGACAGAACGTAAAACCTGAAGGATGGAGACGGAGAAGTGTTAAGAAGGAAGGAGCTTTGATTAAAAGTGCCACATTGCACTCAATTAGTAGTTTTGGCAACTTAGAGGCAATACAACATTGCTTTTAAGGGAAATGTGTTAGCAGGCAAATGCCGACCTGCAACTCCAGCAGGTATCATCAATTGTATTTTCTGGCCAACTGTCAAATGCATGTCTATATTCAGTTTTCTTTAAACTCTCTTTTGGTCTCCTCCATCTCTGTACTTTGTAAAGCATTATACCTTATTTGAGATTGATAAGAGCAGAAAGAGTGAACCAAAACAAATAAAGGTTATGGAATGTAAAACCCCAAAAATGAGCTGTATAACACTTAGATACTCTGCAGGTCTGCAGGGAAACTCACATTTATGAGAAAGTTGTCTAAATCTATGACTCTTTAATAAGTATGAGTTAGTGTTACACTACATTTCACCATTTACTGTCAACAATCCCCACTTCTGTTCAGTGAGTCCCTATAAGAATGTTGAACATTTCTTTAGTTTTTACTAAAATAGTAACAGTGCATTTTGGAAGTGGACACTTTACCTTACAGTTAACTGCTGCAGGGAATATTTCCATCAAGGTTTAATGGTTGTAAAATAGAAATACGCCAAAGTGTAATATGCATAAGTCTGTGAGTTCTTAAATTATGTTTAATGAACAATTTAAAGGAGACCTATCATGCTATATTTGAATAATATATTGTAGGGCCATACCTATATAAAAAAGGTATATTTATACGTTTTTGTTTTCAAAATACCAAACAGATCATGCATTTTAGCCATGCCTCATTTCGCTCTATTTTCCTCTCCTCCACCCTGTCTTTGCATGCGCTGCAGCTGACCACGCCCCCCTGCAAAGGAGGGGGCCGAGTTACGAGCGTCATGTTACCATGCTGTTACCATGCTGTTACCATGCTGTTACCATGCTGTTACCATGCTGTTACCATGCTGTTACCATGCTGTTACCATGCTGTTACCATGCTGTTACCATGCCACGCAACCTCTCATTCCCCTGATAGGTGGAGAGTTGCCCATATAGGCGGAGCTCCTCGTCACTGACGTCAGACTATTTTCAAATCTGTATCAGTCTGTATCAGATCCGTTAAAGCCCCGTTTTTAGAGATTTGGGTAAGGAGGAAAAGAGAGAGGGTTGTGTTTTCTGACACTTGGTGAGTTCCCTGACACACCGGGGACACATATTCATGTATAAAAGACGTACAAAAGTGCATTTTGCATGATAGGTCCCCTTTAACCTAATAATAATAATACATATTATTTATCAAGCGCTGTATCAAATGCTCAAAGACGCTTTACAGCGGTAAGAACAAATAAGATAAGATAAGAAGTCTTATTAAAATCGAGCAATAAAACCACATTTGTGACAAGGACATGTCATCAATCACACGTTAAAAGCCAGTCTAAAAAGGTGAGTTTTGGTCAGTGTTTTGAAGGTGGGGACGTCAGTACAATCAAATTTGTTGTGGGAGTGAGTTCCAGAGGGTGGGGGCAGCGGTGGAGAGTACTCTGTCACCCCAGGTCCGGTGCTTGAGGAAACAGAACCGGACCTGGGGTGACAGGTGCTTGAGGAAACAGTGACGGACTGTATATTTTTGTGTTAGATTGCCGTTGGATTGACCCTCATGAACAGCCTTACCGTTCACATCAGGCTGCTCCCCCTGTATGAGGCCGGCCAGCTTCTCACTCACTACTTTGTGCAGAGCCCCTGGTATCTGGAGAGCGGAGAGGAAAGTCTTAACATCAACTTATATAATGGCAGAGATTGGTTTGTCGATTAAATAACACTTAAAAAAGTATTTTCTTGAACTTGAGTTGTAGAAGTCTTTTCAATTCCCACTTATCCTATTCAGTGAATGTCTGAGACGGTAATTTCTTGCAACACAATATATATGAGGTCAAGCTATCACAACATATGCTATTTAATCGACTTTTTTTAGGAATGCTTGTTATATAGCTTTAACTGAAATCTCATAACTGAATTATATTATGATGACTTTCAGTTTTGAGAATGCTATCTCAAATGGTTAACATGGTCAAAAGTATACCTGCTTTATTAGCATGATAGAATAGTCATTGTGAGCATGTTAGCATTTAGCTTTTAAGTGCATAGCATCACAGATCTTCTTAGCAACTAGCAGCTGTGTACACTCTTAAGTAGGGTTGCCAACCGTCCCGTATTAGCCGGGCGGGACGCCCCGTATTTGAGCCAAAAGGGGCGTGTCCCATACGGGACTTTGTTTGTCCCGGACTCCCGTGTAAAGGGAAAAATAAAAAATATTTTTATATTTGCGCCATGCGTCTATGGTTTGCGCGCAATGCAGTGTGTCTGGCTCATGGATGTATAATAAGAACTGGATACAGCGTGGGAGGCGGAGCCTCATTCATTCCTATGAGAGTTGCTCAATGGCGCATGATGACAAAATGGCCCAACTTTTGAGAGAGCGAAACATCACAGATTACCCGGCATGCCTGAGAAGTGCAACCCGTATGTGCACTCAGAGCATGCGCAACTTTAACCACGCCGCCCAAAAGGCTCGTTCACATTAAGCACGTGCATTTGCGTACACGTAACAGCACCGCGCGTTCATGACAGCATGGTACTGGATTTATATTAACGAGGCGGCAGTTAGCAGCTGGCGGCTAGCTAGTAAATTATGCTAAGTTACATATCAATCGTTATGTACTTTTATATTACGCTGACATCAGGATCTAGTGATATCCAAGCAACAGAGCTTCATTTAGCATGATACTTGTGTGGGTTGTACATGAAACCACTTGGTAATATATACAAATGTATATGTTGAAGCCTGTTATGATCAATTGTGAGTTAAAACTTTATCTAAAAAGTAAAGCTGATGATGGATTACCGTGGTGGAGTTAAAATAACAATAGCCTATTTCTTTTTGAAATGTGATGGAATAAAAGGATAGTAACTGTGATTATTCATGTTAAGTAGCCCACAAGTAACTAAAACAATTGCAAGTGCAATAAGAAGCTACAGGAACGTTAATCTACGTCGGTAATATTAACTTTATTTAATACAACATTTACGGTACAACATTTACATCATACAGCCCATGTAGTATAATATTTTACAAATGATGAATTACAGCAAACATGTGCAATATATCCATTATTACAGCTCCGTGGGCTGGCAGTAAGGCGATATGGTCCGTTGTTATTGTGCATCCATGGGTAGAGAAACTCATGTAGTACTGAACACGTAACCTGAACGTGCCGGGCAGCGCGGTCCCGTGGGTTAGATGCACGTTCATAATGCCGAGGGAAATAACTCTCAGAATAACGTTATTAGCACATGTTTACAACTTGAGGAACGAATGTTTTTAATAAGGGCTATACAAACGTTCATACTGGGTAGTTTATTTAGTTTAAAAAAAATTATCCAACGAGTTACAGACCACTCTTTCTCAATGTAAGTCAATGGGAAAAAGTGTTTCCGGGCCCAGCAACCTAAAGGAAGTGTAGTACCGCCGTTTGACCAGCACGAATATTCCCATCAGACTCCGGCGCACTTCCGCACGTCAATTTGCGTACGTAACAGCACCGTGCGTTCATGACAGCATGGATTTGATATTAACAAGGCGGCAGTTAGCAGCTAGCTAGTAATTATGCTAATGTACACATCAATCGTTATGTACTTATATTACGCTGTAACAGGATCTAGTGATATCCAACAGAGCTTAATTTAGCATGAAATAATTATTGCACTGTGTATATATATATATATATATATATATATATATATATATATATATATATACACACACAGTGCAATAAGATTCTTAGTGCAATAATAAGCTACAGGGACGTTAATCTAACGTCGGTAATATTAACTTTATTTAATACAACAATTACGGTACAAGATTTAATCATACAGCCCATAGTATAATATTTTACAAATGATGAATTACAGCAAAAAATTGCAATATAGCCATTATTACAGCTCCGTGGGATGGCAGTAAGGCGATATGGTCCGTTCTTATTGTGCATCCATGGGTAAACACGTAACATGAACGTGCCGGGCGGCGCGGTCCCGTGGGTTAGATGCGCGTTCATAATGCAGAGGGAAATAACTCTCAGAATAACGTTATTAGCACAGTTTTACAACTTGAGGAACGAATGTTTTTAATAAGGGCTATACAAGTGTTCATACTGAGTAGTTTATTTAGTTTACAAAAAATTATCCAACGAGTTACAGACCACTCTTTCCCCATGTAAGTCAATGGGAAAAAGTGTTTCCGGGCCCAGCAACCTAAAGGAAGTGTAGTACCGCCGTTTGGCCACTACGAATATTCTCATCAGACTCCGGCGCACTTCCTGGGGGCTTGGCGCGGCATCATTGTTTGTGTGGCATGTCAGCCTGTTCAGTCGTGTGGGGAAATGAGCGCTGCCGGTGGAGGAGGTGATGATGAAAGAGGAGAAGAGAGAGAGGATGTGGTTCTGGGCCCTGGCCCTTCTAAAAAGAAAAGACTTGTGTCTTACAACAAACAGTGGGAAGAAAAACACAGTTGGGTAAAGCCCATGAGTGGAGATCTGTCTCGGGTCTTCTGCACCTTGTGTCGGAGGGAGTTTTCAATAGGTCACGGTGGAGAAAACGACCTGAAACAGCATGCTGGCACAGAAATGCACAAGCGAGCAACACAAAATAAAGGTGCATCAAATATAACTAAATTCTTCGGCAGTTCAACTGCAGAACAAGACAAAGTTGCTGCATGTGAGGTAACATCAGTGTATCACACAGTTAAGCATGGTTTGAGTTACAACAGCATGGAGTGCACTGCAGTCCATGCTGTAATAAAGTAACAAAAAAAAGTAACTAAATCCGCCAGAAACCCGAAAATCTTCGCGCGCACACGTGCGGGGGACACATGCATGTGTCCCGTTTCTCCATTTCTGGAAGTTGGCAACCCTACTCTTAAGTGACCAAAATCACTTCATTTTTCACTCGTTCACTACTCTTTCTAAAAACTGTATAACTGTTCTGTTGAAGTGAGCAGTAAATTAGATTTATGAAATATATGATTCATAGTACATTTGTGTATCGACAGGCCTGGAATCACACAAATGTATTTTTTTAAACAAAATGTGTTGCATTGTTGAATTATCAACTAAAAGTACTGTTAAACACAATTTTTTTTTATTTAGTTGGGGGATTTTTTCAAGTGCATTACATAGTGTATATTCACCCTAAACAGAGGAGAAATATAATATATGCAGACATTCCTTACCTTGAACATCTCCTTAATGTTGCTGAGCATGAACACCACCATCAGGTCCTCTTTGTCCTTAGATAGAACCCTGCTGTGGAGCATCGCCCTGAAGAAAGACCTCTTCACCGCCTGTCTGTTCTCCATCTTGACAATCAACCGCACATCTTTAATGTCAAATAAAGCTAGGTATGCACTGGCAATTGACAATTATCGAGACATGTTGAATTTTGTTTTGAAAGTCTTAAAAATGATATCAGTACGGTTCATCATAAAGCAAAAAATGGTCTGTGCAACACGTGTGCTAAACACTTCCCAAAATAAAAAAGGTATGGACACACAGGTGGCCATAAGGACGTGGACTTGTCTATTGTGCCATTAGAATGGGAGATAAGCTAGCTTTGAATAGATCATAGGGGAATTGGAAAACAATAACTAATTGGGATAATTTCGACTGAAACTATGGTCACGATATGGGAGGGATATACAGTTTAATTCTTACAGTACAATTTCCATAATTGTTCTCATCAATAATAAATAATTAAAATTATCATGTTTCCTTTTAGAGGAACTGTATCAAACAAATGTGTTTTTTTAAGTCTGTAAAACACGTTTTTTGTCGGCCGAGATATATCTGCAGCTCTGCAGTACTTGATTCAAATTGTTAACAGATATTTAGCATTTAATTAACATTGTGGTGCGGTTTGAATAATGCACTAGTACAGCGGTTCTCAAACTCTGGTCCGGACCGAGAGTACTGCAGGTGGTCCGTGGAAAAAAGCTAAATAAAATCCACTTTTATTATCAAGGATTTTTGGGGACCACCTCATATGTGACTTGCTCTATCGAAATCAGTCGCATTGACCCCTGAAGACATATTTTGAGTTGTATACACAAACTGTTGGAAAGAGGAGATTCCTAGCTTTCTAATGATATCTGGATTGTTTGTGTACTCCAAATATTAAGCAAAATATGCAGTCCTCGTAAGGGGGTGAACAGTTAGGACGATTCTAAGGGCCCAAACAATTTTAGAACATTAAGAAAAAGATGTTTAAGTAACCTTTCATCATTCATCAATAATTAACATTAATAGAACGTTATATTGATAATGTACTCACTAAATGTATGATTCATTTAACTTATTTTCTTCCAAAAGTTAATCATCCAAAGCCTCTGTACACCCCCTTCTATTTACATGTAATGGTTTGGTCCTGCCTCCAACCGCGGTGCTGCACCGACACTTTCTAGCAGAGAGTGAGAGCATGTGAGGAGGAGGGATGCTAGAACTTACTTATGTGTGTGCCATGTCTCAACGACTAACAAAGTCAGGCTTTCAAAAAAGAAAGGAAAGGAGAGAAAGACAAGAGAGAGGGACTAAAGGGCGACAGTACGTCACCCAGTTTTTCGAAATAAAAGGTGGGTGTGGTCCATGAGCATACTTGCCAACCTTGAGACCTCAGAAATCGGGAGCATTTCAAAACCACCGCACGGGGGGGGGGGGGGGGTCTTTTCATGGGGCCCAAAATCCCTGGCGGCGCCCCTGCTGATTACTATTGCCTTGCATTCATAATGTCAGCGGGAGGGAGGGGGAGCGGCGCGGAAGAGCAGAGTGCGAGTGAGAGGTGCCTGTCATCTTCCCTACAAGCTTCAAAAATGTATTTTACCGTGTGATTTTGGAAATTTAAATTTCATATTCTGAAAGACTTTGTTTATTTAAAATCTAACAACTATTTTTTTACGCAAATCCTTTGATATTGTAAACGTTGTGTTATGCGTCTCTTTCCTCCAATATCGGATGTTGAAAGAGCTGGAGCTGCAGTTCATGTTCGCTGATGCAGCTGTTGTGTTCTATGATTGTATGCTACAGATTTTAATATATGGTCAAGGACCAAAAGAAACAAATAAGTTGTCCGCCGTCCTCTTTGAGAAACATACACAACGCAGACAGACACCGGTCACACGTGCAACAACAGTATCAGATAGGCTTCAATTTACTTTTGATTATAAAAAAATATCGGCATTTTAACACTAAGTTTATATATGTACTTATTTTTACGTTTGGCATATGAGGTGGTCCGCGAAAATCCTTGATAATCAGTGGCGTTTCTATATGTACAAAAGTGGTGGGGCACACAAAACGTAGATTTCTATATAAGCTTCTGCAGTGAGGTTCATGGCTGGTGAGGCTCTGACTCTTCAGGTTTACAAATATTATATTTTGACCTAAATCAAAATATAATATTATTTTCAAAAGCCTCTTTAGTCTGATGCTTCAATTAATTTTAAACAGACAGTTCAACAGAAGGATACCCACAAAATGTAATTTTCTCATTTAAATATTTAATTGTTCTCTCTTAGTAAGATCCCATTTTCAATAAAATTGTGGTCTTACCTTGACTTGAAGATTAAGTCCATTTGCCTATCCTTCTGGACAAAAATCTCTATTACTTTTTTGTAAAAGTCCTCCTTATCTTCTTGTAGTTTCAAAAGTCTATCATAAATCTAAATGATGGATTTATGATTCGAAAATTATAAAAGTAGGGTAGACATGTGGATATTATCCGGCTGAACAAAACGTGCATTTATCTAACAGGTACGTTTCCCACAGATCTTATTTTGAGCTATTTTCTAAAATCCTATGGATAAATCTCATTGCTTTTTTGTGGAGGGAAGCCATGCGCAGCTTACTTCCTGGTTTTAGGACGCGTCTCTCTCCTCCTCTTCACCTGCTCTTCACACACCACACTTTTCGCGGCATACGTACTTACAGCCAATCAGCTCTGAATGATGTGAGATGACGTATGGTGGGGATGGCAGCTCTATGCCCCTATGGTCATTATTTTTTGCCACACACATTAAATAGGAAAATACTCTGAGCATGCGCAGTGTAGTTTTTATAGTCACCGTTCACTTAGACAGTGAGAGGGAGGGGCATGATCGGGTTTTGTCCCACATGGCTCTAAACAGCAGGCACACACTGTAGACACTAATTAGAAGAACACATACTAAAACAGCAATGTACAGACGAATCAGATGATTAAACATGATCTTAAAATATATTTTATATTTTAATTTATTTTTTGTATTTTGTTGTAATCATTATTTTAATACTTTCTGCTGACACTAGGTGGGGCTGTGCCCCACCTGCCCCTAATGACCAGTCGCCACTGTTGGTAATAAATAGTGGTCCGCATAAACAAAAAGTTTGAGAACCCCTGCACTAGTAGATATCTATAACATTGTGATCAATTGTTCAGCCCTAATATTGTTAACGATTGGGGAAATTGTTTGTTGCTCTACTTCAACCGACAACCAAAATATGTGACATACCTTGTAGCCTAAAATGCGCGGAAAATGACAACAGAAAGCTGACATTTGGTCTGATTCTAAAATTAGTTGTGCGGCTAAAGAAAATGGGGTCACAAACCGACCCATATTGAACAGATTCACAGAAAAACAAAACAAAAAAGGTGTATAGATTTGAAAACAAACCCTCATTTTAAAACTGCCACCTACTTCACTTAAGTGGAGAAGCTGTACTATGGGGATAATTTTCTATTTGGAGAAAAATATGAATGCACATTTTAAAAATACATTATCCAACATAACATACAGTGCCTTCTTCTCACCTCCTTGTCCAGTTTTATCCCCTGCGGGTCAGCTGCCAGGGCCATAAATGTGAGCACCTTGCGCAGCTGGTCTCTGCAGCCGGGGGGCAGCAGCTTCAGACACAGCTGCAGAGCCTCCAGAGCCATGTTCAGTTTAGCATTCACTGGGAGGCAAGAGACACAACATGTAAGAGATGTAAGATTATTAACATTTAAAGGTCTCCTATCATGCAATTTTTAGGCATATATTATGAGTCTCAGATAAATAAAAATATATAAAAACATGTCTATGATGTGTTTTGCTCAAAATACCAAACAGATCATGCATTTCAGACATCCCTCATATCCCTCTGTTTCAGCCCTGCTAGAGAAACGCTGATTTTGGGTCCTTAGCTTGAACAAAAAAAAAAGAAGGAGGGGGAGCTAATGTCTGCTCAGAATTCTACCGGCAGATGCAGTTAAATTCGGCAGTGATTAAACACCATATCATGTTCCAAACCACATCAAGGATTATTTCTGAAACAGTATGGAGCTCAAATGCTTTTTCTCTTGCCGGTTATACCACAAGGGGAGTTCCTTTTTTAATTTCCTGCTTTTTTACACATACTACAGGTTAGCTCTGAGTGTTAGCAATGGCGATTTAACGTCCAAAACAGTCGGGCATTGTTTCCGATAGCAACTCTCTGATAGGGCCGTGGGTGTAAAGCCAGCCCACATTTCCGATATTACGTCATATCGGACGCAAATCTGGATCAGCTCCGTTGTAGCCCCGTTTTTAGAGATTTGGGTACGGAGGAAAAGAGAGAGGGTTTTATTTTCTGACACTTTGTGAGTTCCCTGGCACCGGGGACACATATGTATAAAATACATCTAAAAGTGCATTTTGCATGATGGGTCCCCTTTAAGATAAGTTGGGTAAGGGCCTGTGTCCACATTACGCCTTTTTCTGGGATTCTGAGTCAGTTCTTACCCAGCAGGTCGGTGATGGCTGTGTAGATGTCAGTCATGTGTGGGGGCATCAGGGGGGGTCTGTCTGTGTGGCTGTAGTGTTTCACCAGGGTCCCGTACAGCAGCAGCTTACACTGAGCCACACCGCTCAGGGAGAGGCGAGGCTGCTCATCACTGCTGCTGCCTGGGGAGGAAACACAGAGACTCAGACAATGCACTGGAGACAGAATACACACTGACATGTATATTGTTAACAGAAGCAGTGACGTGCTGTCAACACAAACCTGAAGCACAGTATTAAAACATGAGAAAAACTTATCTAAGAGGCCCTGTTATGCTTTTTGGGGGACAGATGTCTGCGCATGTAAATGGTCTGCAAAGGCTAAAATCCCAAAGTTCCCTCCAGAAATGCATTTTCCTGGCGCTCCAACACATTGTACACAATATATTTGAGAAACCAGATACTTTCTTTGCTATAGAGTGATGCAGTGATAACAAACAATGGAATTTCTGCATTGGATTTTGAAATATTGCAGAAGATCAGTATTTACTGACATATTTTATGTCATAGAACCAAACATAAACGTATTTTCAGCTTGTGTTAACCATGGACCTTATTTAAGGCATGAATCGGAAGTGGTAAAATGCAAACTGATTTCAGGTTTAAGACTAATTCCTGCACCACTCTTTACTGATTCTCATCCAAGCCCTTGCCACCGTGTTCACTGCTGTCCTGATGTTGAGGCTCGCAGAGAGGCAGCTCCCGGCTCAGCTCCACCACCGGCTGATCAGGGAGGAAGTCCAGACAGTCCAGAGCTGCACCGAGCCACTCGTCCTCCCTGAGGTCAGGAGGAGCACAGCACAATCAGCAGATATTTAGAACTCAATTAATGTAAGCGCAATATTTGGGAAAGGCTAAATATGTCAAAAAATCATTCTGAATGAAGTATTGTGGTGCTAAAGAACGGTATTCTACAGACTTAAACAAATCCTAAAACATATATACGTTTCAATGGTAATGCGAACAATGTTTCATAAATGATCGTTGCCTCTAATATTGCGAATCATATGGCAATTGTCTCATCAGTCAAAATAATTGCAATAAGTCAATTCGTGCAGCCCTAATTTTTACAAATAAGAGCCCTACATTTCAAATCTTGCGTATGTAAAAGCACAAATGTATTTTTATCAAAAATATATTTTAAGTAGCAAATGTTAAACCGTTCAGTAAGTATAATACACTAACTAAAATCACTTGGGCATATGTAGTCAGTTAAACTACTACGCCCCTTTATGGTTTTATACACTATATTTAAAGGAAATTAGAATTCACAAGATTGACACCATCTTGTATCGTTCTGAATCTTTAAAAAACAAAGGGAATGGAGTCTTAATGTTAATCTAATACATCTGATAACAATAACATGTGCCTATATAGAAACCACTTGAGGAGGCTGTTACAGAGGAATGGATCATTTAAATATGTTAACACATCTGTCACAAGCTGCCGTAGCCTTGCGCACTATTTAGAGCTAATTTTTTATTTTAAGCAGCAAGATATTTGGAGCGTACTGAGAGTCCCTGAAGGCCCTGAGGATCTGCCGGGCCAGGTGGTTGCTGCTGTAGATCAGGTTGGGGTTACTGCGAGGCAGCAGGTTGGATGGAGAGGGGGGGGCGGGGGTCTGGCACCACTGTAGCACCCCCTCCAGCAGGGGGAGCTCCACCAGGTTTAACAGCCTGAGCAGAGTCTGCTCCTGCCAGATCTCGTCCACCACTGGGGAGAGGAAGAGACACAAAAAAAGACAATTAAAATATACCTTTTAGAGTTTAATGACTCCTTTTTGCACCAGTCTCCATTAAATATGGAACTTAATTACAGAACATATGGACATTCAAATATTGTCTGTAGTGATAGTTATGTTAAATGAGCAGGATGAAATACTCAAATGGTGAAATGAATGTCTCACATGACTGTGGTAGAGCGGTGTGGTTGGGCAGTCTGCAGGGAGTCAGGCTGTCCATCTGAGGGCCCAGAGACAGGCTGCCAGCAGCAGGAGAGAGGTGCTGCTCTGCCTGTAGGAACGTCTGGGTGCATTTGACAGGTGTTGAAAACTGAACATGCGGACCAGAGGGACATGTCTGCTCCTCCTGCCTGGAATGCAAAACAGAGCCATTTCATTTTATAATATTAAATAAATAAATATGCAAATGAAATGAATCCTCAAATAATATGTTAACGAGACAATATTGATCCAATAACAAACACTAACCAAATAAATAGTTGACTATTATTTCATGTACCCACATTTTCTTTTCAGGGTGCTTTTTTCATAATTCCAGATTCATTTATTTCAAGGAACTTTTAAATGATTGATTTGATTATATATTGTTTTTTTTCATTTCCTCACAAAAATCTTTAGGGGACCTAAGTCCAGATGTATTACTTCCAAGGGGCTTGCATTTCATAAATCCACATTTATTTATTTAGAACAGGGGAGTTTTATTTTATAATTCTAAATGTATTTATTTCAGGGGACTTGCATTTCATAAATCCATTTTTTTTTTTTGAGACTTATCTAAAAATTCCACATTTATGTATTTCGGTGAATTTTCTAATGCCTAAATCAGGATTCATTCACAACTGCTTTTAATTATTCAATAGACAGGCTAGACAGGTTAGAATTCAACCATTTTGGAGGCTGTAGATATTTCTGACGTGGTAACGGACTGCATTATCTGAGGTTTTTTAAATGTAGTTATGCCACTAGTAAACAGGTAACTGTGTATGTAATGTTTGCTATGAAAATAAAATGATTTAGTACCTGTCTGTAGGAGCACTGCAGAACAGTCTTTGGATCCCCTTCACAAGCACTCCTTTTTCCAACTCATCCACCGAAGGAGAACACATACCTGCAAACCTGTGTGTAGAATGGCAGCATGTCAACATTCACAAAAACCTGAATATAAACATTGTGACTGCCAGAAAAACACGTTTTGTGTGTTTGTTTGTTTATTACCTGTAAAGCGCACTCTTCCTGTCCTGAAACACATCCTGCTTCTTGTCTTTGCCAAACACTTTGGTACCCACTGTCTCAAACACATTACAGTCCAACAGAGCCTGGCACACACACACCACTTTGTCCCGTGTAACATCAGCACCTGAAATTAACCAAGCAGAAAGGGGAAATGCATGGTTTTGGTCTATCAATAAATAGAAAATTGTCTCAAGTCAAATTAAAACCCTCAAAAGAAAATTCCCCCAATGATTTAATGTAGAATGGAATAGACACATTTAAAATCCACAAACACACACCCTCAAAGGCTTTCCCACAGCTGATGTGTTCTGTCAGCACATCCACAGCCTCTGAGCCCAGGAAGCAGTCGCTGTGAGACTTGAGGTGGACTCGTCGACGCGTCACTGTCACAGAGGACCTGAGGTGGGAGAGGAGGCTGCTCCACATGGAGGACGACTGGACCGGTTTACTGGCCACACCAGGAGCTAGGAGGAGACACAGAGACAGTCAAAGCAGTGGATTTGTACAGATTACACTGTGTGCAATTGGGGGAGAACAAAGGGGGTCCAAGATTTAAAATGTTTCTTTGACATACACTACCAGTCAAAGGTTTGGACAAAAAGTGTTTTATTTATTTAAAAATGTTCTACATTGTAGATTTATACTGAAGACATCAAAACTATAAAAGAACACATGTGGAATTATCTAGTCAACAAAAAAGTGTTACAAAAAAATCCAGAATATGATTTATATGTTGCTGGCTACTGCAGAATGGATTTTTTAACACTTTTTTGTTAACTAGATAATTCCACATGTGTTCTTTCATAGTTTTGATGTCCTCAGTATTAATCTGAAAAGTAGTCAAACATTTAAATAAACAGAAAACATGAATGAGAAGGTGTCCAAACGTTTGACTGGTACTGTATACAATTTTAAGAAGTGTTATTGGTGGATTGGAATGAGGACAGAGTAGATAATTACACGATCAGGAAAAAACAAGAAACAATCAAAAAGTGTCCCAAAGAAGTTAATGATCAGCGCATGCATCATTTTTGGTGGAGGATTCTTTATGACGATACATATTCATTAAGTCAATATTAACATTGCATTTTATGTTTCCTTACTGTGCAAATAAACCTTTATGCAAGTGTTTTCATTTATTTACAAATTATACTTTGAAAAAGTAAGTCAGCCATATTAAAAGCGGTGGGGACCCAGCGTAAATCACACTTAGCCTAACAGATAAACAAGGTTACAGGATCATTTGTGAGATCAAAAGCATGGAGAAGAGGACAGGCTAGTGGAGGAATGCAAAGACATACATTCTAACTAACCAATGTCAGCAGGGTAAGGGTTGTTTGTTAATAGGTGGGGATTACAATTTTAGGGAAGATTTTGTGTGTTTTGTTTAGTGTATCCTAGTTGCCTTTGATAATAATCAGGCGCATGAAGAGCAGGCCTCCATTAGCTGCAGAAGTCTCAACACGTCGTTGAAATGCGTTTGATTTACTCACCTTGAGGACGCACACACAACTTGTCTGCCAGGTTTAACGCGGCGGCTCTTTCTTTAATTGAAGACATGTCTGCCAGACGATGGAACAGCAGTGGCAAACGCACTTCCTACTTTGATAACAGGTGTGTAGACCACCAGGTGAAACAGAGCACGTCCATCGCAGAGGCCACTTCAGTAACGGTGCAATTATAAGTATATCGCTAGATGGCGCCAATGGCTAAATCACAGTGGCCTCTCTCACACAGGACTGTGCAGTGCTTGCTGCCTGATCGTTTTATTCCAGGTTTGTTTTATAGCCTATACGGTCTGTTTATACATATGGCTATGTCCACTGTGTTGACTTGTCTTCAAATACATGTTTTTAAAAAGTCTCAAAAAACGATTGAATGGAAAATGGGAATAGGAAGTCAAAACAGTTCTGACTCAGTCAGTAGCCTAATGCCGATGCTGCCCCGATGCCGATGATTGAGTATCCTATGTATAGGTTTTTATTGTCCCTTGAATTATGAAATCCAACAAATACTTATATTTTGATAAGTAAATTAGCAATGCAAATAAATAGGCAATATGTGACCTACTCGAGGAGTGCATACGAGTGTTAGCAATAGCATTATCATCTGTGTTTTTAGGCAGGTATTGTAAATCAAGTTTTTCACACATTTTTTCGCCTCGAGGCTGCTGGTGTCACTTTACGGCTGGTAGCCGGTGTGCGAATATGGTAAAATATATCGTTTAAATGACCAACAGCGAAAATAAACTTGGCAAATAAATCACTTAACCTATGACAACAATTATCGTTGCCGTACATTTGAAGAGCACTGCATTCATGAAAACTTCCCTTTTTCCACTTTTTTAAAAACGTGTATAAACAATTTTAAATCAGTTAAAACGTTTTTTTTCAAAAAAGATGTAGATATTTGAATTTTTCCTAACATGTTTGTCATTATTTTAACCACCTAATTAGTTTTTTTGAACAACACTCTTCTGCTAAAGCTGTGCCTCAAAGGCAGTTTACTCTTGGCTTCTCCTGATGATAAGGCCCGAGGGCGCTCTTTGAAAACTACTCGTCTGGCCTTCCCCTTGTTCGCTAGTTTGGCTAACTATTAAAGGTAATGTAGCAACATTAACAATTCAACATTTACCAGAATATTCCGTTAAAACCATTACACATATAAACCCCTAGACAAATTAAGATATTTTTTAACAAAAATATCCTAAAATGAATTTACTTATCGTTTGGTTTATGTTAGCAACTTGCAGGCTAATGATAGCTAATATGTTCTTGTATTTAGCTAGCACTGAGTTAGCTTTTGGTTTGGTCTAATGTTTAAGTCTGGTGGTAATTACAATAGAAAACGGCAATGTTATTTACTTATAATTATAATTTGGTTGATTCATTAATTTGAACAATATCCTACATTTATTTGGACTTCAATATATTCTAACTAAAATAGGGAGTAAACAGTTTACAGGTATTTTTCAGTCAAAACACGGTAATATACCCAGTGCTGTAATGTAACTGAGAACATTTACTCAAAAACTGTACTTAAGTAAAACATTAAGGTGCTAATACTTGTTTACTTTTAGTTGAGTACATTTTTTATGCTGAACTTTCACTTGTAACTGAGTATTTTTACACTGTAGTATTGCTACCTTTGCTTAAGTAAATACTCTGAGTACTTCTTCCACCTCTGAATATTCCTAATTTTAATGGAAAAGTAAGCATTTATTATAAGCTTGCTCATTTGCCTGTATTTGCAATATATTCAGTGAATGGAGTGTTTACTTTATAACAAAATGGTCAATAACCTTCTGTGGTTAAGACTCCAGTGGGCCTTCTTCTAGACATGTGAACTGTCTTAGTGGGAAAGCACTGTGTATTAACCTAATAACATAAAGATTCAATTGTTCCATAAGTAAGCCTTGACTATGGTACACTGAGCTAGCATGCACAAAAGGACCCTAAAACTATATTAGCTAAATGAAATTCAGCCATCATTTGTTTTGTGTGTCACTGGGGCTTTCTCTACTGTGACATGATAAAATATCTCCCACCTCCTGTTTTATTACACTTTTACACCAGTATCGAAGTACTTTAGCTATTGTATTGCTGTTATGTGTAATGTGAATGCTTGTATTACACTCTCATGGCTTTTGTTTCTTCTCTTTAGGGCATTACAGAACAGTAACTAACATCACTCAACCCAAAGGTAATACAGACATTTTGTTGCTTGATAGAAATATTCCCATTTAATGGCTTGCAGTTCTTTTAATTAGTCTTTTCGTGGCTTAGATATGGTGGTTAATACCTGCTCAACTGAATCACAGCAGAAGCAAATAAAGACAATGTGGTCTTCTCCCTCCCTCCCAGTCATACACATACACATTCACAGTGTGCACATAAGACACACATTCGCTTTGACACACTAACACACGTTTCACGTCCCCTCCCTCCTCAGCCTGGGGTCACACTGTCATTTTATGATAGTAGCCAATTCAAGCAGGGATCATTTAATTCTCCAATGTGATTGATAACAGCTCAGGTTAAATGGGGGGGAAAAGGTCCGTTCTATTAAGAGATCAGTGGCTAGTGGAGACCTCCCACTTAAATAGTCATATTTCCTCTAAGCGTGTATGCAGTGTGTGTGTCACTCAGTTTCTTGGTAATGTTGAGGTGACACAGACAGTTGCAGAAGACCATCTACAGGTCAAATGAAATAACCTAGATAATTTAAAAAGCATTGACAGTGCAATTTGTCCATTCAGTGTTATTGCTCTGACCCCTATTTAGTGTCAATGGGCTGGTTCATTTGAACCTCGATGGCTTATCAAGGTGTTATCTTCTCACTGCAATGGAAGTGGTGTAAAACAAAGGAAGAAAAAAAACCCTTATGGTCATTCCAAAGCCATTAGGTTAGATTGTAGTGATTGAGAAACATTACAAGGGTTTAATGTTCTTGCCTATTATTTATAATAAAATCATTTAGCAGTAAAAATTGCATATGAGGTGGTAATTAGAAAGCGTGTGAGGGGAAAAGCAGAGTGTCACCGCTTATTAAACAGCCAATTCTATTAACCTTTTTCAACAAAATAGTTTTTTTTCTTGATTAACAGGCAGCAGAGGACGACTGGGACCTTGGGCTGCCTTTTAACAACTCCATGGATCTCAGTACTGACTCCGGGACACTCCCCCCCCACACCACTGTAAGTTTCTACTACTGACAGTAGAGGACAAAACAAAGAACATCCATCAGCTGATTTGTTTATTTATTTAAATATTACATTTAAACTTAAAAATATTTGATATAAACAATTTTGGGGTTTTGTCTAGGTTTATTTCTAAAAAACAGAACATGGAATATTTACTGTATAATGATTTGCTCTTTGTTTTAAAAAGCACACTCTTTTGTTTTGTATTGTATGCAGGAAGAAATTACTTTGAAAATGTTTGTCTTACAGCCTCGGCATGTAGTCTGGTTTTGTATTCTAATATTGTCAAACTAACTGCTAATTAAGTATTTGAATTGCTAAATTAAAAGCATACATTTTCTTCTGTGTAGGTAAGAGGACCGATGTTGGGGCAGGAACTGTCCCTGTCTAATGCTCGCTGTCAGACAGAAAGTGGAGGCACCATCTCACTACATTTGTTGGGGTTTAAAACCCATCTACTTGAAGCTGTGGAGGAGCTGCATATTCGGAGGGTAAAGTAGAAATTACTCAGTCAGTGTGTGTCTTTTTAGATGTATGCAGTATTGTATCTCCAACAGTACATTTCAAGTACTATTATTTTGAAGACACAATAAAAAAATGTATTGGTCACTAGAGCAGTGATTCTCCACCCTTGTCTCTTCTATCCTTTGAATTAGAGTTGCGCATGTGTGTGGCCCGTTTTCAATTGTTTTGACCAGTCCGACAAAAACAGATGTTCCTCCTTCTTTTATTTGCATTTTGAGAAACCTAAATGTACCCGTAAAAATTGTTTAGCGATACTTGTCAATCAAATTAACATTTACTTTTAATAGAAATTGAAAAAGCTTTGAATTGTTTGAGAAGCTATTTTTAAAAGCTTTATATATTTTTAAAATATCAACAATCAACCTCAACAAAACGGACACACAGACAAATAGCAGTAACATACAGCAGTGGCTAATGAGGTATCTACTTTTCGACACTTGCTTAAGTGCTGACCATCAGGTCCGAAGTTTCAAAGTTACAGACCAGAGTTGTGAGAAAACCCTTTTGGAAAACTCAACAAAAAAAAATCCAACATGCTTTTATATTACAATAAGAAATGGAAGCCTGGAAACCAATTTAAATACATTTTGGCTTTAAGCGCCACTCAGCACATTTCCTAGGAATAAACAGGACCCCACCTCCAACACTGTAGCCAATTATTTGTATACATCCATGCTTTAATTATTCAGCCTGAGTACAGTTGAAGTGCAGAGAAGTGTCAAAATAGTTGTTTTGTTTTCAGCATTGCATACTTCCTCTGCATCACAGCACTATTCACTGAGTAGAACTAAAGACACTAATGGCTGTCTGGCTGAGGAGGGGGGGGGGGGGGGGGGGGTGGTGTTACAGTGTCCTGGAAGAAGCCATCTGCCCCTTATTGGCCGTAAGAGCCAGCTAGATCTGACGCACTGTGTGTTGAGATAGGGGTCAAATAAGCCATTTGACTCCTGACCAATAAGTAGCAAGAACATTTGTTTGTAAAAATAACTAAAATAAATAATAATGCCTCCTACCCTCCAGCAAGTGCTTTCAACCTAACAACACAGTGCGAGTGTGCTTAAAGGTGAAGCCAGCCAAATGGGATGTTAGTCGTTTGTTCCCATTTAGTTTTTATTGTTATAGTCATGTCAACTGGGACACGAGCGTAACATGTTATATCAGTGTTCCTCCTCGGGCAATGCTGCTACCAAGTACTTTGTATCTGTAGCGTTCGTGGGGTGGAGAGGTTGAGAAGGATGCGATGTTGGTGCCGGACATTCCTGAGCAGGTCAAATTCCAATGGGTTTGTTTTCTTTTTTGAATACAAGACAACCCACTGCTTTTGTTTCTAAGAATGTGTTTACTGGTAGACTTAACCCCAAATGGCAAAGCACTTGGATGTTGCCTATACATATGACTTTTATAGAATACATTCTAATTATTCAAAGTGAGATATGAATTAAGACATATTCTAACCGAAGGAATTTAATAAAATCGGAACATTTTATGACACTGAAAAAAAGCTTTGAAAGGTTTACAATTAGAGATTTAAAATTTGAAACTAATAAAGATTTGTTGTGTATAACATCTGTCAAGACAGAAATTGTGACAGAATTTCTAATGGAAGGAATTTATCAATAAAATATCACACTATGTTTGTTAAAAGAGGCCCCATTATGCTCCTTCCTGTGTTCTAAAGGTTTGTGTGCATGTAAACGGTCTGAAAAGGCTAGTTTTTCCCTCCAGAGCCAAGTTCCCTTCTGAGGGAGTTTCTCTCCCACACCCCCCCCCCCCCCCCCCCCCCCCTGCCTGAAACGCCTGCATTGGACTCCTTTGTTTTCTTCCGTAACATAGTGACATCACTTTGTAACACCCACGCTTCTACTGGCTAGCGCTCCTACACATTGTACGTGATAGTCTAAGGGGTGGGACATTTTTAAGTAATTGACCAATCACAACAGAGCCGACCAGCTAACCAATCAGAGCAGACAGAGGGTGAAAAGAGGTGCTGCAGCAAAATACAAATATGAACCTGAGCATTTGCTTAATAGGGCCCCTATCTGCTCTTTTATATTTTGAAACTGGAAAAAAAAGCATTGAAAGGTTTAAAATTGGGGTTTAGCTCTAACCCTAATGAAAAACTTAAGGATAACTTTGTATAAGTTGTCCAACTAGAGTAACTAGACTATTAAACCATTTCTATGGCCAGATACTTGTTTTTTTCTTTTTTAATGCCTTGTAAAGCATCCATTCAGAACAGCAGTAAACCAGTAAAGGGATCAAATCTATGGCAAATATATGATGTTAACAATCATGCATTTTCAAATAATTAGTTAAATCAAATATTATAAGTAACCTTTTAGCTAAATATAAATCATAAGTGCCCTTAGTTGATCTGCAGTTGCCTATTTAGATTGACCTCTGCTTAATAACGCTTTCTAGTGTTTTCTTCAACACGTATAGACACAGTGAGGATTCCTCAGTGGAAAAATAACAGCTTTATCTCCTGTGCACTCCTTTTTTTTTTTAAAGTGCTGGTAGCATAGTTTAATTGGAACTTATAAAATAAACTCAGCGAGTTAACCAGCTCCCACATGCACATAAAACAGTCCCGTGGATATAGAGAGCAATTGACTTTTACCTGCCTTCTCCCAGAGAAGAGGGAGGATAGGGATGGCTTTCCACAAATATCGCCTCCCCTCTAATGTTCCTTTTTCACCATGTGCTTCAATAAAAGATACGGAGGAATGATTCAGGGGAACTTAATGCAGTTTGCAGTTCTGGCTCAACTCCAGAGAGTTATCCGATTTCAGTCTGTACCATGCCTGCTTAGAAGGTATTTCTCCCATCTATATTTTAATTGACAAATCTTATATTTGTTCAACAGTGGGTACAATTTATAATCTCACAACAAAGGGGACTGTGCAGATCAAAAGGCAAATTGCATAAGTAGACTATCATATTAGATAAAGAGGTAAACACATCAAATAAGTACACATCCATGGAAACAAAACTAAGTAGCATCATTATATAAAGTAAGAACATATATAAGAGTAATCGGGTAACAGGAAGTGAAAACATTATTTGTGTGTAAAGTCATATTATACAGAGTGTTGAAGTTGGCAGCGATTAATAACATGCCTAAATGGTATACATAAGTATACACAGTATACACATACATTTAACGTCTTATTTCCTTTTCTCCGGGTTGTCTGTGTGACTGGTTGTGAATGAATCCTTTATAAAAATGATTATATGTGATTGCTCCTAGGATTATTAAGCTGTTATGTGACTAGAGCTTTCAAAAATAAACACGTTAGCGGTCGCAATTCATCTGGTACCCCTAATGTGTTAAAAAAAATGAATACAAATTAATCACATGACTAAGTGTAACCCCAACTTTGTCCCGTAATTCCTGCGCACATTGTTGCGAACATTTTTGTCATGAATCACAAGACGGTAAGCAGCCATCAATACCTTGATGTAATGGCATACCAAATCTATGACAAATGGCAACTGCACTCGTGCGCTTTACGTGTGGTGAAGACGGAGGAAAGGCATTTTGACGAACCATGCTCCAGTTTCTTAAAGCTGCACAGAAGTGGAAGAGACACGGTCACCGCTATACAGTGTTTTCTTCAAGGTTGTGTCTTCCTGGTCGAATGTACTTATTGTAAGTCGCTTTGGACAAAAGCGTCAGCTAAATGCAATGTAATGTAATGTAATACAGTAGGAACAGATGTCATTCTCAAGCTGCATTTCCATGTTACATGATTTGTTAATTGCTCACCTAGAGGTTGGGCGCAGAGCTTTGCAGTAAAAACATCTAGGTAGTTTTGTTTCTATGGTTGCATTCCCTGCTAGCTTGCATCGCTTCATACAGCTCTTATCTGATTGGTTGCGCAACAAAATGTCAGCGGCTTTCAACATTGAGAGCAGCACTTGCCGACAGTTTCAATACTACTGGCATCGGGCGGAATCGATTTCTCAATAGACCAAAACAACTAACCTGAGATGTATTAATAATGTAATAACCCTTGTTTTTCTTACCAGTTTGGCATGCATTTCTCTTTTACAACACCATATGTGTTTTTGATTTATTTCCCCCTAAATACTAGTAAATAATAGTATTGTGAAACTTTAGATTAATCACGTGATTACATTTTCTTAGTAATGATGCCTTCCCATTGTTCAGGATGCAGAGACTCGCTTCGAGGATCAGATCAGTAAACTGGTGCTGGAGAAGCAAGAGCTGGAGTGGGAGAAGGTAAAGCTAGTTTTACAACTCTAATATCTGAAATTCAAAACTTACATAGGTGGACATTCACAAAAGATCAGGCTCTTATCGTACAATTTATCCAGAATTTCAACTTTGTTCATCATCAATTACTTTGATTGGTTTTGTCTTTTCCTGTATGACAGGAATCCCTACAACGTCAGATTGAAACAGTGGCCAACCAACACACTGAGTCAATCCTCAATGTGAAGAAAAAGGTATGATTCCACTATTTGTTTACAGCTTTTATATCTACAAAGACAGTACTTCCTGAACAATTCCTTCTTTTATGTCCTCAAGCTTCAGGCCAAAATCAGAAACACAGTGGAGGAGAAGGTATGAAGATCTTATTCCCAAACGTCAATGAGATATTCAGAGCATTTGATTTAGTTAATGTTTTCAGTGGAGTAGTAAATCCACTCATCTCAGCTGCACATCTCTTCTTGGCCCGTGGGGTAGATTCTCTAGTGCTGTGCTTGGGTATTTATTGTTTTTTGACACTGACGATAATAATATAACATTTCAGGGTAAATACCAGGTCAGTGCTGAGATAAAAGACAAGGAGATTAACAACCTGAAGGACGAGCTGAAGACGCTACAGGTAATGGGATGTGAAACATACACTGCCTCTTGTCTCTGGCCCAAATCCCTTCTCACTTCCACTCTGCTTGCGTGTTCTCATGGAGAGTTCAGCACATTAGGGGCCCCTCAAAACCAAGTAGTGTGGATTAGAGTTTATTAACTTTCACCCGTGAGTCTGCATCAGTCCTGATTAACCAGCTTTCCATGGAACTAATGTGTAAATAGTTCTGTGCAAACATATAGCCAACTACGAAATACATTTTATTTTGTCTTCGAGTTGTGAACAACTTCAAGGTTACATTGTATTTATTTGTTTTTGTACTTAGATCATACCAGTGTCTAGTTAAACAATTGTTAATTTGACTGACCATTTTTTCTTTTTATCACATTTTTTTGCAAAAACCAAGCAGCTCATGGACATTAAGATTAAAGAGATGCTGACTCTAACCTTTTAAGAAGGAGCCTCATTCAGCTGAGAGTGAGACTACAGACGGAGCATGTTGGGGAGTTTGGAATTGGGCCTCTGTCTTACCTATGCCCACCTTTCTATTTCTTATGACCCCAGGTTAGAACCATGCCTGTGTTCCCTTCTACTGTCACCCCCTCTTTCTTCCCAATAAGGCTAATATGGCCCAAAAAATAATAGGTAACTAAAAAGAAAACTGCCAAATGTTCTCTGGTTCCAGCTTCTCTAATGTAAAGATGTAATGATTTTCAATTTTGCATTAATGCCTTGGTTGGTTGGAGACTGGTAATTGTTCATTTATCAACAGACATAATAGTTAATTAAATAACAAAAATAAGTTAAAGGGGACCTATCATGCAAAATGCACTTTGTGATGTCTTTTTTACATAAATGTGTCCCTGGTGCGTCAGGGAACTCACGCAGCGTCAGAAAATAAAACCCTCTCTTTTCCTCCGTACCCAAATCTTTTAAAAACAGCTGTACAACGAGCGGATACAGATTCCATCCGAACTGACGTCAATTCGGCAGCGGACCCACAGAAAGTTGCTATCAGACACAATGCCTGACGTGTTTTGGACGTCTTTGTTTACATTAGCGAGCCTCGCTAACACTCAGAGCTAACCTGTACTGAAGAGCACATGTGTTTGAAAAGCAGGAAATAAAAAAAGAACTCACCTTGTGATAAACCTGCAAGAGAAAAAGCATTTGAGCTCCATACTATTTCAGAAATAATCCTTGACCTGGTTTAAACAGAATGGCGTTTTATCACAACCGAATTTAACTTTATCTCCGGTAGAATTCTGATCAGGCATTAGCTCCGCCTCCTCTTATTTATTTATTTATTTCAAGCTAAGGACCCAAAATCTGCATTTCTCTAACAGGGCTTCAAAAGAGGGGATTGAGCAGTATGAGGCATGGCTACAATGGGTGATCTGTTTGGTATTTTGAAAAAAAAACTTCACAGACATGTTTTATATAGGTATGGCCCTACAATATATGTTTCAAATATAGCATGATAGGTCCACTTTCAATATAGGAATCAATAGTTAAAAGCTTACAATATCCGTATATAAATAATAAATACTCCCCACACAGTTTACATACTATAGAGCAGAGGTGCCCAGTACGTCGACCGCGGTCGACCGTGGGGGCAATGCTGGTAAATCGCGAGTCATTCATAAAAAAAAAAATCCAGCTCCGTTAAAATAGAGAAAACAGGTTTTGATCCCTCCTCCCTTGGCCTCCCTGCCATTTAATTCAGGAGTTTACTTGATTGACAGAAAAAGCGACCTATCGCTTTCCAGTCTGTTAACCCAGAATGCAAAGCGATACAAAATCAGTCAAGTGCCGGGAAAACATTCACATTCAAAGGTTATTTGCCTTATTTGTAAAGCAAGCGTCGCTCTGCCAAAGAAACGGCCCGTCTACACTACAGGCGTCAAAACATGCTTTCAACGCTTCGCCCATTCATTTGAATGGGGTGACGTAGGATATTTTCAAACTTCGCCGAACTGCATTGTGGGTAGCATGGCAAGGCGTTGCAAGCATCGCGAGCGTCTATCGGCGTCGATGCTTGCTCGAAGCTGGCGTCAGCCAATGAAATCCCGTGTATGCAAATCTGCCAGTACAAGCGCTAGCCAATCAAACCGCGTGTATGCTGGGAGAGACTACGCAGGTCATTTCCTCATATTCAAAAAAATGGAGGGAAAATTCATTATAGCGGTAGTGAATCACCCGGTGCTGTATGATCAGTCTCTGTTTATCTACCGGGATACAAACCAGAGGAGCGAGGCATGGAGGGAGGTGGCAGAGACAGTGGGTGAAACTGGTAGGTTTTCGCCTGTTTGGGGATTTTATATCCAGTTTACTTCGTTTTAACATTGCTATTGCTTTGTATGTCGGGGGCGGGAGATTCATGTGATTGGTTGTTGGTCGCGTTGCTCGCAAAAAATCGCCAAGCCTCAGCCACGCCCAGCTTCGAGCTTTTTCGACGCCTGTAGTGTAGACGGGCCGAAAGGCTGACAGCGACTTCCCTCCGAGTGGCGAGTTGAGAAAGAGAAAGGTCATGTATTATTGTTACAGAAACATTATCTCGCAGTCTTAGTGTCGCCAACTCGTTTCTAACATGCAAAAAGACACAAAAATGTGTCTATGGTCGGTGTATTTTCGACCTGTATCTCTCTCCCCTGTCTGTGTGCGAGGGGGGCGGGGCAGTTTACACACACTCGGCTGCTACATGCAGCAACACACGGCGGGGATGGCGGAGAGAAGCGCTCCAAGGTGTGGTTAAATGTTACCCGTCTCGATGTGGACAATGCTCGTTACCAAAAGTGCAATAAGAGTTTAGCATTTAAGGGCGGTAACACGAGCAATTTGCCTAAACATTTAGCAAAAGTGCTCCACATTCAGACGGAGGAATGCACCGGGTTCGACTGTCTTTCTAGTTGCTCTGTAGCTCCATCCACGAGTAACGTTTCCATGCCAGGTGTTATGTATGCTAGCAGCAACACACGGAGTTAACTACATTATACAAACATGGGTTAATGATTAGAGGTAACAGAGTTACTCTTTATTTTGTTAAAGTTTCAGCTATTCTGTTTACAGTTCTGTCATCAGATTATTTAATACGATTTGTTAAAACATTGTTGTTTCTTTTGATGTGAAATATTATTTATTTAATTTAAATAAAAAGCAATGTTAATTTTGTTCACAATTTGTTAAGTTAATTTAATAATATATGTATTTTTGAATCAAGTATTCATCTTTATTGTCTTCATTGTTAGTTTCCACATGCCTAAAACAACCTCAAGCTAAATCTAAAAGTTGATGGCTAAATAAGAGCGTTTGAGAAATTGTGCAAGGCATACAGTAATAGTCCGAATAGTCGATTAATCGTTTCATTAATCGATAGATTAATCGATTATCAAATTAGTCGTTTGTTGCAGCCCTATTATCCCATGTATAAATAAAACGTGTTATTCAGCAACCCTTGCAATTTGGGATTTTATTTTTGGTTGGTAGACTTCGGTGAGCTGGTCATTTCAAAAGTAGCTCACCAGCCAAAAAAGTGTGGGCACCCCTGCTATAGAGCATGTTGACAAAGCAATCTCTCCTTAAAGGTGGGGTAGGTAATTTCGGAGAAACCAGCTCGAGTGCGCTAGAATTTGAAAATACACGACCGGAGAAAATCTGCCACTTCCTTACAGAGCCCCTCCTCCAACACACACGAACGCGCACATGACCAATGAGGGCACGAGATAAGTTTGTGCACAGATGGAAGGCTGACCGTCAGGTAGGCCATCCAGTTACTTTAGCCAGGCCGGCTAAAATGATTGGTTGTGCTTTTTACAGTACTACGGCTTCCACTAGGGATGCTCCGATCGCCAATTTCGGGGTCGATCGCCGGAATCAGTATCGGCCGATACCGATCGCCGATGCCGATCCGATCGAGTGGGCGGGGCCTAAATGGAAGATTTAAACATCACTTTAAATCTTCCATTTAAAGTGATGTTTAAAACTCAGTTAATGGGGCTCATTCACTGGAGCTTCCACAAACAACAATCAACTTAATTATTACATTCAAATTATGTACATTATTCAAGTTTACATTCACTTTGGATAGTAACACGGGAGAAATGAGCGGAAGCGCTCTCTTTTCCTCTCTCCCTCTCTCTCTCCCCCTCTGAAGAATACATATATAATAACTAGTTTAGCTTGTTTCAGAGGTAGATAAAATAGCTAAGTGTGTTAGGTCTAACTCTTGTGTGTTTTGCTCCGCTTACCGGTCCGGCGGGCGGAGCTGCAGGATTTCTGCTTCACACACGTTGCATTCCGCTATTTTACTGTCTTTTTCGGACACCTTAAAATAATGCCAGACCGGTGAAGCCATTTTGGCGAGCTTGTTTTGCCGCACACAGAGAAAAATGTCATGTATTTTACGTCATACGATCGGCTCTCGCGATCGGCATGTTTCGAGAGCACCGATCGATGGGTAGAGAGTGAGTATCGGCCGATCTCGATCGGAGCATCCCTAGCTTCCACAGATGACATTTTTTTATGGATTTTTTGTCAAAGCACTTAAGATATTCATTGCTATCGGGATGTTAAGAGCATTCCATGGAATATAACAAAAAGTGTATCTCGAGCCGGTTTCTCAAACTTACCTACCCCACCTTTAAGGTTTTATTTGTTGTTCTTTACCCTAAAATCTGAAAATAACTGATTTAAATGTAAACTGTTCAAAGACATAAGTACATAAAGAAAGCCCAAACCGAGTTAATGGGTATTGGAGCACGCCTCACTCAGTCTGGCTCCCAGAGGGGTGGTCTTCAGGCCTGACACCCAGAGGTGATCTACAGCCCCCCCCTCGCTCCGCTGCACTTTAACAGCCCGGCCGCCTCGCAGAGACAATAGAGACTGTTTTTGATATTCTATCTGGGAGACACTGAGAGTGGTGTTGGGATAAAGCGGGGCCCGGTGTTCATTCCTGTGACACGGTCTGGTGGACTCCTTTAATTTAACACACATCAGCGGCGGTCGGGATTGAAGTGATTTAATTGCCATACCTTGACGATTGCTAAATTACAATTGTGAGCTCCATTGGAACATCATGGTTCAATTAATCCTTAATTAAATCTAAATAATTCATCATAACAGTGTAATTTAATCTCAATAAATCAGATGGCTTGTGAACATCCATAGTATGTACTGTAGTTATGGGTTACATATATCTTTATTGTATTTAGTTTTATCTTTTTATTGCACATTCATACTTTACACTATGTTTCTATACAGAAATGTTTTTCATATTTTATTTTATATTATTCAAAAATGGACTAACCGTCACAAAACCCAATTTTCCCCTAGATTCTTGAAATAAAACAGAAATATTTTTCATAGTTCAGCTTTTATTAATAATTAAGAGTACACATTGAAGGTTATCATTTGGTCATTTACTGGGATGTTTCTTCTCGAACTAACCCCTTCTAAACCATTTGCAAAACCGAAATTGCCCCCCTACATCGCTGGCTGCATATGCATATTATGAAGGAATTATTTTCAATTCATTTTGTTTAATGAAAAAAAAAGAATCTTCATTTGAATTTGCTCCTTCCCATGAATCCACTAAAAAGGTGAGAACATGAACCCCACTGATGCTGGTTTATATAATCTTGGTTGTTTAAATGCTCCCGAACATCTGATAACAGCACCTTATTTAAAGGTTACAATTTATTTTGCGACAATATTTTTTAGTCCTGTTGAATCACCGTGTAGCTCTGTGTTAGTCTGCGGCCCATGTCCCTTTCGTGGCGAACGCAGATTCAAATTCAACCTGCGGTCCCTTTTTAGTATCATCTCCTCTATCTCCCCAATAAGGCTATTGGGGAGATAGTTATCCCCAAGTGAATTCTTAACTTTTTGTCTTAGTTACAAAAGAATAACTTTTGTAACTAAGACAAAAGTTATTCTTTTGTCTTCTTTTTTTGGAAGACAAAAGAGTCTTCAAAAAAAAATAACTGCCAAATGTTCTCTGATTCCAGATTCTCTAATGTTAAGATGTGATGATTTTCAGTCTTGCATCAAAGCTTTGGTTGGTCTGAGATTGGTAATTATTAGGGCCGGGACTTTAACGCGTTAGTTAAGATTAATTAATTACACAAAAATTAACGCGTTAAAAAAATTAACGCATTTTAATCGCACTTATTTTTGCACCGCGGAACGTTTCTCACTAGATGAGTTTCAGGCGTACCGATTATACTGGAGCACCAACTAACGTTCATGACTTCAGACAACAACAAACCACAGTGAACAACAGTGGGAAATGTTGTTTTAAAAAACGGACGGATGGAAGCGTCGATAAGAGCACGGTTGTGTGCAAATTATGCAAAAAGGAATTCGCATATCACCGCAGCACATCAAGCCTCAAGTATCACCTCAATGCAAAACATATAGCAGCTAGCGTGGAAGCTAGCGTGGACGTTAGCCTCTTTTATCGCGTTCACACCAAAAAGAGCCGGTACTAAAATTAGTTCATGAGAACCTTTTTACCCCCACGAAAGTCCCTGCTAGAGAGCAGAGAGCTGCTAGAGAGCAGGGACTTTCGTGCGGCTCTCTTGTGAGAAAAGAGCTATATTTCTGATTGGCTGGGCGGATTGCAAACTACGCCCCGTAAAACTCCCAAAAAGTTTTGTGAAGCCGCCATTTTATTATCCTCGCATTAGCATTATTAGCATTAGCCCAGCGCAGAAACGCAGAGAGACTAACTTATGGCAACACAAAATAAAACATGGGAGCGGTGGAGATGAGGAGGTGTCGGCGTTCTGGCGATTTACTCGGAAGGCTTCAGTAGAAGCTGCTGGGACTCCCAGCAGCTTCTACTGAAGCCTTCCCCAACTCCGGGGACCTCCGGCCGGGGACTTTGGGCGGCAGTATACGCCGTGAAGTGGTTTGCGGCCTGCCAGTAAACCCAAAGCAGAAGAAGAAGAAGTGACGTCAGCGGCTTCATTTGCCTAATCCTCCCCCAGGTTCAAAGAGTTCTCATGAACTAAGTTCTCATGAACCTTTGTGGGAAAAGTACTGCGGTGTGAATGCGCCTAATGGTATACTAAAATCCATGTGAAAAAAAATTGCTTCTCACTGTTCTTAGGTCAAATATGTATATGCGATTAAAAATGCGATTAATTTCGATTAATTAATTACAAAGCCTCTAATTAATTAGATTAATTTTTTTAATCGAGTCCCGGCCCTATTATACATACAAATAGGATAAATACATTAATCAAAAGTTAAAACATGCAATTGTGTACGATTAATACCTGTTCCATACACAGTATATTAATATTATATAAAACAATCACAAGGTTAGTTTTTTTCAAACTACATTTTGTAGATATTTTACCCCCCCCCGCCCCATAAACCGATAGTTACGGCTGTAACTACGGTTCTATGAGTCCCGGATGACCGCCAGAGGCGGTGCTTTCAGCACTGGATGTGTCCATTGCGCGCATGCGCAGCTCGAGTACCAATACCAACAAAGTCACCTGTGACCCAAGTGACACCGGCTTTATCAGCCGGTGTCGTCAGAGGATCTGTTCCCAGAATCTTCTCGCGAGCACACAAGAATTCTGAGTGACAGGGAACTCTGGCGGTCATCCGGGACTCATAGAACCGTAGTTACAGCCGTAACTATCGTTCTATTTCGTCCCTACTGACCGCCAGAGGCGGTGCTTTCAGCACTGGATGACTTATACCAACAATGTCATGAAGAATCCAAGCCCTTGCTCACCACTGGAAACAGCGGAGCTCGGCAAAAGGACCACGCCCAAAGAATGGGGAGTGGCGACATTGACCTGATGACAACTGGAGAATGTGCCAGAAGACACCCACGACGCCGCGGCGTAGATGGTCTCCAGGGGCACCACCCTCAGGGCAGCCCAAGATGTTGAGATGCTCCTTGTAGAGTGGCATCTCAGCCTGATGGCAGGGGGCGGCCACTGGCCCCGTAAGCCTGTGAGATGGTATCGACAACCCAGTGGGGCAGCCACTAGTTAGAGGGCATAACCTCCTTTAGTGCCGCAAGGGCAAAATCAAGAGTTGCTGCTACTACCGTATAGAGGCAGAAGCCTTGATATACGCCCTTTGGGCACCCCCAGGGCACAGCAACTTCGACGTGCCGTACTCCTGAATGTCAAAGCGTGCCAGCTGGGCAGGCTGATTGAAGTGGGTTTGTGGAAGGACCCCGGGCCGGAATGCCACATTTGCCCAAAGGGCAACGCCTGAGAGTCCCACCTCGGGCATGTATTGTTTATGGAGAGGACATGCAACTCCCCGATTCGCTTCCCTGAGGCTATGGCAAGCAGAAATGCTGCCTTTGTGGGCAGCCACCTAAGCCACACCTGGGCCAGGGTCTCGAAGGGAGGAGATGATGGGGCATCCGGCAGCAGGGGCAGGTCCCAAGCCGGAGCCCTCGGGGTGCTAGGGGGACGCTGCCGTAAAGCCCCTCTCATAAAGAGGGACACCGACCTGTGGCACCCCGCCCTGGCGCCGTCGACCCGAACATGTCGGGCAGAAATCGCAGCCACATAAATTCAGAGTGGAGTGAGAACGTCCACCATCTAGAAGGGACTGTTGTCTAAGCAACAACGTACATGCTGTCCCTAAGGAACACACACATTCTTGCCCCCCAGTTGGGGTAGGAAGTGCGTGAGTGCAAGCTGCACAGCCCGAAGCTCTAGCACGTTGACCTGGCGCGCACTCTCCTGGGCAGACCGCTGACCCTGAACGGTCCTGCCCTGCCACACTGCACCCCACCCTGAGAGACATGCACCTATGGTGATGGTCTCCTGGCGGGATGGGATGGCGCCCATGGGCACGCCCACTAGGAGATAGGCCCTGCCCCTCCAGCGTGACAGAGAGTGGAGGCAATGCTGCGACACCCTGACTTCCCTGTGCCTGTGCCACTTGGCGTCCAAGTGAAGGCTGTTCAGCCACATCTGCATGGGGCGCAACGACAGCGGGCCTAAGGGCCCAGCGGCCGAGGCAGCTGCCAGTCTGCCCAAGGGCCGGAGGAACTGAATATAAGGCACCATCTTGCCCGGCCCACGTGGAAGTAGGCATCCCTCAAGTCCACGGTTGAGAACCACTCCACCTGTGCATATGCAGTGGTCAGCATATAGAATGGCAGCACCTTCGGGAATCTGTTGATTCCTCTGAGGTCCAAGATCGGGCGAAATCCGCCGACTTTCTTACTCACGAGAAAGTACGCCGAGTAGAACCCCCTGGGCTAAGCAGAGGGTCTTACTGGCTTGATTGTGTCCTTGGACAGAAGGACGGACAACTCTTGGGCCAGAGCTAGGGCCCCTGCCGGATCGCTGACGACTGTCAATTAGACCCAGCCGAAGGCTAGGGGCCGGAGCTGCGGTCCGTACCCCTGGGTTAAGGTGAAAACTACCCAAGGGACGGAAGTACAGACCGCCCAGTAACTGAGCTGCTGCTGGGAAAGCAGCCGACGACCGGGGGGGCACTGGGGCACAAGGCCGTCTGGAAGGCGGGCGACTTGGGGCACGAAAGTCATTGGGTCGCGCCGCTAAGACCTCTGCAGACCACCCCTGTAATCCGGCGGCTGAGTGCGGCTGCTAGAGCGGCCCCTGGGCCTGCTGGGAGTGGGCACAGGTCTGCGAAGACCCGAGAGCTGCTGCCTGGTCTGCCTAGCTTGGGCGGCACGCTCCAGTGCCTCCAGGGCAGCTGCCCTAAACAGCTCCCCTGGATCGACTGGTACGCTACGGAGGACTCTCCTACATGCCTCCGTTAGTGGTGACTGGGCCAGCGAAACCTGGCGACGAGTCTGTACCAGCGACAAGGCCTCCTCATACAGAGGTGCATCAACCGAAGGAGGTGCGTCAGCCGAAGGAGGTGCGCCAACCGAAGGAGGGGCGTCAACCGAAGGCCCCTACACCTGGCCCAGGCTGAAGGACCAAGAGGCGACTTCATCATGCCCCTATCGGCAGCTAGCCGATCCACTTTAGAGGACAGCTTTTCTAGTCCTTCTATTGGGGGGAGCACACATAGCCATCGCTCCCTCAAGTCGCCGGGAACGGCCGAATTGATCTGGAGGAGGATGTGACAAGGAGAGGTGTCTGTTGGCTGCTGCCAGACGTTCCACCTCAGTGATTCTAGCCACTCTGAGCGCCCGAGGCATGCAGCTACAGCTCATGCAGGCGTTTACCGTGAGAACCTCCCTCAGATGCTCACATTTCTCAATGGCTCAAAAGAAGCCATACAGGCGCTACATGAATGAGCCACTCCGTAGGTAGCCAGATGCAGCGTAGCCGGGAGCGGGTGCGGGAACACAGCCTTCACCAGCTACCTGCTTAATGGAAAGAGTAGAGCGTTGCTGCTACTCGCCGAACAGAAAGAGGGATGTAATTACACCCACGTTACCGGCAGAGGGAGCGGGAGCGAGAGCACTGCCTTCACCTGGCTGGATTAATAAACACGGCAGTTCAGCGTCTACCAGGAGCGGGGGCGAGAACACTGCCGGCTGAGTTAGAGACGAATGCCAGATGCAGCATAACCGGGAGCGGGTGCGGGAACACAACCTTCACCAGCTACCTGCTTAACTGAAAAACAGGGCAGTTCCGCGTCTACCAGGAGCGGGGGCGAGAACACTGCCTTCACTGGCTGAGTTAGAGACGAATGCCAGATGCAGCGTAACCGGGAGCGGGTGCGGGAACACAGCCTTCACCAGCTACCTGCTTAACGGAGAAACAAGGCAGTTCTGCGTCTGCCAGGAGCGGGGGCGAGAACTGCCTTCACTGGTTGAGTTAGAGACGAATGCCAGATGCAGCGTAACCGGGAGCGGGTGCGGGAACACAGCCTTCACCAGCTACCTGCTTAACGGAAAAACGAGGCAGTTCAGCGTCTACCAGGAGCGGGGGCGAGAACACTGCCTTCACTGGTTGAGTTAGAGACTACATCCGCATTACCGGTAGAGGGAGCGGGAGCGAGAGCACTGCCTTCACCTAGCTGGGTAAAATAAAGAAGCTTAACAGTACACGCAAGACGTTAGCCGAGCAGCTGCTGCTAACGATCAAGCGATATCAAGTCAAATAACACACATGTTTAAGACCAGATAACTAGCTTCGAAAGAAGAGAACAGCACAGAGCTGTAGTTACAGCAGTAACCATGGCCAGTGCTCACACGGCATATAACCGTAGTTACAGTAGTAACTATGGCCAGTACTTACATGGCTTGGAACCGTAGTTACAGTAGTAACTATGACCAGTACTTACACAGCATAGAGCCGTTTACGGTATTGACTATGGCCAGTACTTGCACGGCTTGGAACCGTAGTTACAGTAGTAACTATGGCTAGGACTTACGGCTTAAAACCGTAGTTACAGTAGTAACTATGGCCAGTACTTACACAGCATAGAGCCGTAGTTACGGTATTGACTATGGCCAGTACTTACACGGCTTGGAACCGTAATTACAGTAGTAATTATGGCCAGTACTTACGGCTTAGAACCTTAGTTACAGTAGTAACTGTGGCCGGTGCCTAAAAGTGTCAGCCAAACGGCTGCCCACTAGATAATATAATATTGGGAGGATGAAATCCTCCTTAATGGCCACACATGCAGAGCACACAGCACACAGTGAAGATTGTTCTCTGCATATCGTCCTAGTGCTAGGAGTCTAGTACTAGGAGTCTAGTACTAGGAGCAGTAAATACAACGATATAGCGCTACTGCAACCATACCATGCGTTTACCGCTGAGTTACATAATGAAGCTTAACAGTACATGCAAGGTGTTAGCCAAGCGGCTGCTGCTAACAATCAAGCAACCAAGTCAGAACACAATGTTAAGACCAGATAATTAGCTTCTAAGAAAGAGAACAGCCCGCATAGAACCGTAGGCCATGGTTACAGTAGTAACCGCACATGCGGAGCACACAGCACCCGCAGTGAAGATGTTCTCTGCATATCATCCTAGTGCTAGGAGTCTAGTACTAGGAGCAGTAATACAACGATCTAGCACTACTGCAATCAAACCCTATGTTACCGGGAGCGGGAGCACTGCCCTCACCGGCTGAGTTAATAGTTAAGCTTAACAGCAAGGTGTTAGCCAAGCGGCTGCTGCTAACAATCAAGCGACCAAGTCAGAACACAAATGTTAAGACCAGATAATAGCTTCTAAGAAATAGAAAGTACTTACCTTACTCTCTGCATCTAAACGAAAAATGGGTTAAATTGAATGAGGGACACAGCCAAAGCTGGGACTCAAAAGCTAATGATAGCTCGGGCACAACGCCACAAGCAGAACTTTCAAAAGAGCATAAGGGCAACTTTATGGGAGAGGAAGCGGGAACACTGTCGTCACCAGAAAGTCTAAGCCAAACAAAAAATAAGACAGCAATCAGGACAACTTGGCTGGGAGAGGGTGCGGGGACACAGCCATCACCAGCAACAAGCTGACACCAACCTGTCTGTCGAGGCTCTGCACTGCGCACAGCCGACCACAGCTCCTGGAGGACGCGTTAACGACCCGTAGCTCCGACTGTCAGTCACGAAGCTGCACGCGGCCAGCTGCTTGCAGAGAAATCCCTCAGATCAAACGTTCAAACCTGAACGCTGTAGGCTACAAAAATGTAGCCGCGGTACCCTCGCGCAGCGAGAAGATGAAAGGAACAGATCCTCTGACGACACCGGCTGATATAGCCGGTGTCACGTGGGTCACAGGTGACTTTGTTGGTATTGGTACTCGAGCTGCGCATGCGCGCGATGGACATATCCAGTTCTTAAAGCACCGCCTCTGGCGGTCAGTAGGGACGAAATAGAACCTTTAGTTCCTATTGTCGATGCTTAAAACCTGAATTTCTAATTCTTTATTGACCTTGGATTCAGCAGCTGACAAACCAGTCTCATTCAGTTTAATACATTTGTGGAACCTTGATTGAATGTTTACACAAATATGGGATTGTTGGATCAATGAGCAGAATATCTTGTAGCTGATGATTTTTGGATTCTGATCAGGTTAACCCATTGATTTTCAACCACTTTGCTGTGAGAGATCGTCACGTGTGCCCTTGGAAATGGTCCAATTTCACTTAATCGGTCCCAAACAATCTTATTTAGTTGCTGCAAATATAATCCAACAGTACCATGGTCCCAAGCAAGCTGAAACGTCATCTCCAGACAAAACACCTGTCACTTCAAAACAAGAACATGTACTATTTTGTTTGCCTGCGTAAACAAACTCCCAAACTTTTATGACATAAAACAAGCGAAAGTTCTCAAAGCTAGCTACTTAGGAGCTGAACTCGTAACCGAATTGAGAGACTTGTCATTAAATTGTCTTCATGTTTTAGATTCAAGATTCAAAGGTTTACACAACTACATTGTAATTATATAATGTTTGAAAAACTTAGATCGCAGGTTCCTCAACAGTGCAGTTACAAGACATAAAAAATACTTATTGGGCTTCAATGTGTCATATAGTAACTTTTTCACTTATTTGTGTGCTGCAGAATTTTTTTTTTTGTAAAAAAATGTACCACGGCTCAAAAGGTTGAAAAACTCTGGGTTAAACAAATTCACTCAGAGTAAGCCACAATGCTCGGCTCATCTGAGATGAAATCCTTCATCTTGATTTTCTTCTTCTTCTCTTTCGCAGTTACTGAAGTACAACTTGGAGAAGAAATCCAGTGAACTGGTAAGTACTTTTTTTTGTTACTCATACAAATTGTTGATAGAGGAGGGGTGGGAGTGAGAAATATGAAAGAGGAGGATTAGGGAACGGTGCTAAGGAGGGATGGGTTCTGAGGGAAGAGCTCATCAGAAGTAACGGATAGGGAGTGTGTGACACTTTGAACTGCCAGCACAGCACAGAGGATATCTCTATTAAAATGTTTTATATCTGGGCCTCGCTCGGTTTAACCTTCTTCATATAACGGCGGAGTGAGAGGGAGGCGAAGAGAGCCGGTGTAGAGGAGGGGGCGAGAATGAGAGTGAAGGGAGTGAGGGGGGAAAGGAAAGTGAAGAAAAGAATCCGCTCAGCTTGATACACACAATCAAACTATAACAGCAGTGTGAGAAGCGATAAAGCGCTCTGAGGCATGTGCTGAGGTCATCCCACAGAAAGAGCAGTGTTTCCCCTATATACAAATAGTAGTGGCGCAGCGCCGCTGCTGAAATATGCGCGCCGCTGCTAGGGGGCACCAGCCAGGTACCCAAAAAAAATAAAAACATTTTTTTTTTACTTTTTTAATTAAAAATAATAATAATTGGCGACCCTTTTTCATTTTTGATTGTTTATGTGGATTTGTAGTATTTGTGTTACTGTATGTTCAATAAAGGTATATTTTTGCTAAATCTTGAGACATTGCCACTGTATGTACTAGGCAGGGCCGATTTTTGGCCTAGGCGACATAGGCGGTCGCCTCGGGTGCCAGATCTGGGGGGCGCTGTGCTGGTAGCTCTGGGAGGGGAAAAAACATTTTTGACCATTGGCGCTCATCCTAATTTTCCTAAATTATGTAAACACATATTTCCAAGGCACTCCTTTATCATTTTTAGGATAAATAAAAACAGGTTTGAAACCATTCCAATGTATACTATAGGACAGTAAACCAAAAATATCGTTTAAAGTTGGAGGGATACAAAAATATGCATAAATAAATGTTAACTAGCTAAAATAAGATAGTTATTGGCTATGGTAGGTTATTGGTTATGTTTAGGGTTGCACATTTTCCATGGGAAGTTAAGCTGGGGAATTTTGGAAATATTCGATACAAAATTAAACAAAAAAACATGACATTTCAACAGATTTTTTTTAATTTTTTTTAAAGTAGAACAGAACAAGTTTTAATTATTTTATTGAACAATTATTTGTTTCATTGAAGAACGAAAACAGGAATTTTGAGTTAAATATTACTCATCCCCGCAACCCCACAAAAAAATGAACAAAATGCACCCCCCATCCAAAAATCCCCACAAAGTCCCATTCAAAATGTTAAATGAAAAGAGCCCTTCTCCCTCCAAAAAGTCCCATTAAACAGGCAAATCTTCCTTCAAGCAATCCTCTGCATTTTTGCTAAACCCTTTCAGTCAATGGGCTCTTCCTGGGCTTCTTTAACATCCAACTCTGAGTCTTCCTCTGCAGTGTCACTGTCCAGCCTTGTTGAGGATGGCTCTGTGTCAGGCTCAAAGAGCCTTAGGTTTGCCCGGATGCCAACCAGTTTTCCACTCTCACATTTGTGAGCCTGTTGCGAACCTTTGTGTGGTGTCAATAGCCATGTAGTAAGCAGTATGCTATGGCATGGATATTCAATTGTACTTGAATGACATCTGTTTGTTTTAGTCAAGATTATGCTAAAATATACTTTCCCCAACTATATTTAACCCTCCGGTATCACTGTGGACGTTTTTGTCCATATGGGTCATTTTTCACTTTTCATTTTGCAATAACTTTGGTTGTGTTGGTGCAAACGGCCTGAATTTTTGTAACAAGGCTATTTTCTCGATCTATTTTGGAATTCCAATTTCAATTTTTCAAATCGACTTTAATTCACTGTGTAACAAATCGACTACGCAAATTTGTCATTCGAGACAAAAATGTCCACTGCAAAATACTTTGATAAAAACATTATATTAAAAGGTTTTTTTCACAACTTTTTTGGGTTCAATCTTTAAAGCAACTTCCGCCCTAATAGAAAATACCAAAAATGTAATCATTCTCATGATTTTAACCCTTTAAATTCCATTTTGAAAACATGAAACCGCTGTTTTTTTTCATGATGAAAACAGAGAAAATTAGTTATTTTCCCAAAAATACATATCTGGGGACTGGCTCTTTTTTTTTTACAACAGTCTTGGATATGTCAAAGATTAGCAACAAAATGGATTTTTTTGCATTATTAATTTTTGCACAAAATCAGATTGAACAAAAAAGTTACAAATTAGTCATTCGGGACAAAAATGTCCACTTCTAAAAACTGCTCTAAAATGAACACAGATTAATATTTTTTTTTACTTTTTGGGGTTAAATCTTTCAATCAACTTCAGTCCTGATCAAAAATACCAAATGTTAAATTATGTTCAGGATTTTAACCCTTGAACTGCCAGTTTGAAAACATGAATTTGCGTTTTCTATGAAAAACATGCACAAAAAGGCAGTTATTTTCCATATAATAAATGTTGGTGGGGTCGGCTTTTTTTTTTTTTTATCACAGTCTTGGGTATGTCAAAGATTAGCAACAACATTTATTTTTTTTGCATTATTAGTTTTTGCACAAAATCAGATTGAACAAAAAAAGTTACATATTAGTCATTTGGGACAAAAATGTCCACTTCCAAAAACTGCTCTAAAATGACAACAGATTAATATTTAAAAAAACTTTTTGGGGTTAAATCTTTCAATCAACTTCAGTCCTGATCAAAAATACCAAATGTTAAATTATGTTCAGGATTTTAACCTTTTAACTGCCAGTTTTAAAACATGAATTTGCGTTTTCTATGAAAAACATGCACAAAAAGGCAGTTATTTTCCATATAATAAATGTTGGGACGTTCGGCTTTTTTTTTTTTATCACAGTCTTGGATATGTCAAAGATTAGCAACAACATTTATTTTGGTGGATTATTAGTTTTTGCACAGAATCAGATTAGACAAAAATGTCCCATCCACTCCCATTATAACCACATCTTTTGATCTCTCCGCCATACCGGTATAAAATCATGCATTTTATAATGTCAGGGTTTTATATTGGAGGAAAATAGTTCAATTTGTCCTTTTTACTGTATATCACCAGATGTGACATTTTACATTGAATTACATGCTTGTCATGTCTTGATTTACAGTTTACAGCATTCGCAATTTTCCCGTCATCTCTTTACCTTTGATGTGTGTGAGAATGTAGGAGTATGTGTTCTCTCGTGGCATTTTGTTTTCATTTGTGCTGTTTCATGTGTCTTAGAGGTAAACAGAGGTATGATCTTGACCCAGCTTGACCTTGTTGTTTTGAATTGTTTGGAACTTCAAAGGCTTTGATAATGTCTCTTTAGCATACAAACATACACAGCCATACATGCACTAAGACAATAAGCGAACACCTGGCTGCAAAGCCAGATCCATAAATATGTGTAGTTTGGCTGGCTGGTCGTTTCATTCCTGTGATACGCAACAAGCGAGTAAGATGAAGAGGCGCTTCTCTGTGGAAGAAGCTAGGGATATGGTGATGCAGCCGGCAACCTCCAGCGAGTTGCTTGACTCTTCTTCTGAATCAGAAACAACCTCAGAAGAAGAATGTGATGTGGAGTTTGTAGTGGAGTCTGATCCTTCTTCTTCTGACCCTTCTGCTGAAACTGCAGAGGAAACAGAAGATTCTGGCAGTGGGTGGACATCAAAAAATGGTGAAATCTGGTCTCCCTCTAACAACGACACGCTGCGCTACATTCCCGCTGCCAGAGGTTTGGTTCCAGGGCCCACGCGTTATGCCATTACAATAATTGATGACGTGGAATCCTCCTTCAATTTATTTTTCACTGCTGAGATCATCAGTAGTATTGTCGACATGACAAACTTGCAGGGGGGACGTTCGGTGGCAAACTGGAGTGATGTGGATGCCACAGATATTCGTGCATATATCGGTCTCCTGATATTGGCTGGAGTTTACAAATCGAAGGGCGAATCCATCCGCAGCCTCTGGGTTGACCACAGTGGACGTGCCATCTTCCGTGCCACAATGACCCACACCAAATTCCGGTTGATGAATACCACCCTCCGGTTTGACGACAAGCTGATGAGACCTTCCCGTCACAGAGAGGACAAGCTTGCCCCCATCCGCTCTCTCTGGGAGAAGTGGACACATCGCCTTCCGATGCTTTGCAACCCTGGTGAAGATGTGTGTGTGTGTGGATGAGCAGCTTGTCCCCTTCAGAGGCCGCTGCAAATTCCGGCAATACATACCAAGCAAGCCAGCAAAGTATAGGCTAAAAATCTGGGTCACCGCTGACGTTGAAACCTCCTATGCCTGGAAGTGCCAGATTTACACCGGTAAAGCTGCTGGCAGTGCTGCCAAGGTGGGCCAGGGAAAGCGTGTCGTCCTGGAAATGACAGAGGGGCTCCAAGGGATCACTGTGACTTGTGACCATTTTTTCACGTCATATGCACTTGTGCAGGAGCTACTAAAGAGGAAAGTGGCCCTTGTCGGAACCATCCGAAGAAATAAGCCTGAGCTTCCATCCAAACTCCTGCAGGTGAGGCAGAGAGCTGCCCTCTCCTCTCTTTTTGGTTTTACCAAGAACACCACAGCGGTGAGCTACATTCCCAAACGGGGGAGAAACGTGCTCCTCCTCAGCAGCAAACACAGGGACCCAGCTGTGACAGAGGAGGAGAAAAGGAAACCTGTGATCATTGCAGACTACAACCACTGCAAGGGAGCTGTCGACAACCTAGACAAGGTATGGAGGCATTACCAGTATATAAATAATACATGATACAGTTGTTAATAATTTAAAAGAATATTTGAATTCATTTTGTATTGGTCTTTTGTAGGTTGTGGGCTCCTACAGCTGCAGGAGGATGACCCATCGGTGGCCACAGGTCCTCTTCCACAACATGATAGATGTCTCTGCCTTCATGCATTTGTGCTTTTTACTGCTGTGGATCCCTCCTGGAAGCAAGCCAAGTCCTTCAGGAGGAGGCTTTTCTTGGAGGAGTTGGGGAGATCTCTGGTGTCTGCAAAAATCATGCGGAGAAAGCATCCACCTCGTACACCGGCTGCTGTTACCATAGTATGATTTGTTCATGAATGTTGATTGCAGTTTGCTGTTTGGAAAATAAATGTTGACATTGATACATCTGATGCTGATTTAAAAATGATTTCAGAGAAAGTTGAAAATAGTATTACTTCAGTGTTTTTATAGGTCATATAATTCAATGGTAAAATGTCACATCTGGTGATATACAGTAAAAAGGGACACATTTAACTATTTTCCTCCAATATAAAACCCTGACATTATAAAATGCATGATTATATACCGGTATGGTGGAGAGATCAAAATATGTGGTTATAATGGGAGTGGATGGGACGTGAGTGGCTAATGTGTGAGTATTTTGTTTAATCTGATTTTGTGCAAAAACTAATAATGCAAAAAAATAAATGTTGTTGCTAATCTTTGACATATCCAAGACTGTGATAAAAAAAAAAAAAAGCCGACCCCACCAACATTTATTATATGGAAAATAACTGCCTTTTTGTGCATGTTTTTCATAGAAAATGCAAATTCATGTTTTCAAACTGGCAGTTCAAGGGTTAAAATCCTGAACATAATTTAACATTTGGTATTTTTGATCAGGACTGAAGTTGATTGAAAGATTTAACCCCAAAAAGTTTTTTAAAATATTAATCTGTTGTCATTTTAGAACAGTTTTTGGAAGTGGACATTTTTGTCCCGAATGACTAATATGTAACTTTTTTGTTCAATCTGATTTTGTGCAAAAACTAATAATGCAAAAAAATAAATGTTGTTGCTAATCTTTGACATACCCAAGACTGTGATTTAAAAAAAAAAAAAAGCCGACCCCCCCAACATTTATTATATGGAAAATAACTGCCTTTTTGTGCATGTTTTTCATAGAAAACGCAAATTCATGTTTTCAAACTGGCAGTTCAAGGGTTAAAATCCTGAACATAATTTAACATTTGGTATTTTTGATCAGGACTGAAGTTGATTGAAAGATTTAGCCCCAAAAAGTTTAAAAAAATATTAATCTGTGTTCATTTTAGAGCAGTTTTTGGAAGTGGACATTTTTGTCCCGAATGACTAATTTGTAACTTTTTTGTTCAATCTGATTTTGTGCAAAAACTAATAATGCAAAAAAATCCATTTTGTTGCTAATCTTTGACATATCCAAGACTGTTGTAAAAAAAAAAAGAGCCAGTCCCCAGATATGTATTTTTGGGAAAATAACTCATTTTCTCTGTTTTCATCATGAAAAAAAACAGCAGTTTCATGTTTTCAAAATGGCATTTAAAGGGTTAAAATCCTGAGAATGATTACATTTTTGGTATTTTCTATTAGGGCGGAAGTTGCTTTAAAGATTGAACCCAAAAAAGTTGTGAAAAAAACCTTTTAATATAATGTTTTTATCAAAGTCTTTTGCAGTGGACATTTTTGTCTCGAATGACTAATTTGCGTAGTCCAATCGAATGATACCGGAGGGTTAAGTTCCCTATGAAGAGCCAACCTTCAATTTAGAAAATTCCCAGTTTATTCCCATAAATTCCCGTTTATTCCCATGGAAAGTTTCCATCTTTGAAAATTCCCGGAATTTTGCAACCCTAGTTATGTTCATATACTTATTTGATTATTAAAATGTAAACCGATCTTTTTCATATGGGTGTTTTAGAGTTGTACCCCCTAGATCAGGTCTCTAGTAATTGTGTGCTCAAAGTGCACCAGATTGAAGCATTTTACTTTATGTTAAAAAAAATCATACCCCGGACCCCCCAGAGGATGTGACGTTCACCCCCCAATTAAAACATGTTCATACAATACTGAATACATTTGAAGCCATTTTGACGTATATTACCTATGTCAATAAGTTTCTATTTTTGTAGTGTATTTGTCTTTAGTAGAGATTTTTCATTTATTCTTTATAAAATCTCGCCTAGGGCAGCAAATTGGCTAGAACCGGCCTGGTACTAGGCCTCAAGAGCCTTTTTTGTGCTGGCAGACTCATAGAAACAAATCGGCGCGGTGCACTTCGCACGTGCACACACTAAAAAATTCTCCGCGCTCACATTATGCTGGGCCCACGTGCCTTAGCACCGCTGCTATGACTCCATCCTAGGGGAAACACTGAAGGGACGTGCAATAGCTGTGTTAAGGGTCCCATGTCATGGCCATTTCTACTGATCATAATTCCATTGTCGAGGTCTACTAGAATAGATTTACATTGTTCAATGTTCCTAACTCACATTGGTTTCTCATACAGCATCTCTGTAAAGTATGTGTATTCACTCTCTGTCCTACACGGCTTGTTGGAGCTCCTGCCCCCCCTCCCTATGAGCCCAGTGTGCTCTGATTGGTCAGCTCGCCCACTCTGTTCTGATAAGTCCACCACCGTTACAGCGGAACATCAGTGTTTATGTTTTACAATGGCGTTTGTTAGCAACCAGAAAATGACACCAGTAATGACAAACAGATGAGAATGCTGCATGGGGTCTGGGTGCCGTGTTGGCGGGACGTTGCGAGGCTCGCTGCTGCGAGGAGCGGACAGTGTGAGCTGGCTTACTGGTGTGGTTTTCTGGTTGCTGGGTGGGGTCCGCGAGACAGCGAGACACAGCGAAACCAGCCCGAGCATACACACACACACCCGCAGCCTCGTCGCGTCCCGCCGTCTCAGGCTGAGAAATCCGCGGAGCTGTAGCTGAGAAAATATTGAGTGTGTCCGCGGATGTAACGTAACGGCTCCGTGGATTGGTCCATTTGGACCAATAGGTCCATTGGATCGTCGTTACGTCACTTGGTTCCCGGAAGAAAAATTTTTTAAAAGAAAAATCTCCGTTTTGGGGCAGCATAGACAGGTCTTTTCTGTGTTAGAGTTTTACTCGCTACAGGATGTACTTTGAGGGTTTGTGACTTTGCAGACCGTTTACATCAGGGGGGTCAAACTCAATTTAATCGCGGGCCACATCAGCATTATGGCTGCACTCAAAGGGCCGGTTGTAACTTTAAGATATGTAAAAATACATATATAAATAATATATATATAAAATAATGTATTATATTACATTATTGCCTCTGCATTGGATTATTATTGGATAGGGTAATAACTTCATAATTAACTACGTCTGAAAGCAGAAGTCTGGGGCAAACAATTGCAAGTCTCTTCAGTACGCACAAAATGATTTAAAAAGAAAAGGCAAATTCTGGAAAAAAGTCAAAAACAGAAGTGACATTTAAAAAAAAAAAAGATTTGAGATGCATTGTGGGACATGTAGTTTATGGGCAACGTGCTTCTGTAAATCATCATGTAACCGTATAATAAACATATGTGACCCGCTCTATTGAAATCAGTCGAAAGTCGCAACGGCTCATTTCAAAATAAACGTGGATTTGCGTAAAAAACAATTTTTTCGGAGTTTGGGTGTTTTGTTTGATTTTAAACAAACAAAGTCTTGGCTTTCAGAATATGAAACTTTTATTTCCAAACTCACACGATAAATACATTCTTTAAGCTTGTAAAGGGAAGATGACAGGCAATCTGCTCTTCCGCAGCGCCCCCCCCCCTCCCTCCGGCTGACATTATGAATGTAAGCGTATAGTAATCATAGATAACACGGCAGGGTCCGTTACAGTTTATTTTCATCTGATTTCAATTAAACAAAGTCTTGGCTTTCAGAATATTAAACTTGTTTCGGCAAATTCAGATGATAAATACAACTTTGAAGCTTGTAACGTTACACACAAACGCAAAATTACACAAACACACGTACACACACACACACACACACACACACGTATACACACACACTCGCAAGCTTCCCCCAGACCAGTAATCCAAACGAAAATATCTTCCCTCCGTAGTATTTTGATCATTTGCTAATAATCAATCAGATCGATGGATTCCAGAGAAGAGAAAACTTTGAAGGCCTTTTTCTCAAAATGATGACTCGGTGACAGTCATTATATAATGTAACATATTTCGCTTAATATTTGGAGTACAAAAACAATCCTGATATCATTAGAAAGCTAGGAATATCCTCTTTCCAGCAGTCTATACAACTCAAAATGTGTCTTCGGGTCAATGCGACTGATTTCGATAGAGCAGGTCACATATAATATTCTTTGCAAGCTCTTGTGGGGCCACAGAAAATGAAGTCACAGGCCTGATTTGGCCCCCGGGCCTTGAGTTTGACACCACATGCATAAAAAGCTACATAACACACAAGGGGACGGGTAATAACCGAAAAAGCATGTCATGGGACCTTTAAACCACGATCCTCTCAGTAACAAAAACAGTGACAGGAAGAGGATACTAATCTGACAAAATGTGTAACTGCTTTTGGCCTCCTCGGATTTTGTGCCTGGCTTAAAACTTTGTAACCTTTATGAAGCATTCCTATTTTTTAAAGGATAACTCCTTTCATTAATGAAAAGGTTCAAAATGCTTTTTATCCTCATGATTGGCTTTTCCCAGACCTAGAGCCAGCAGCAAATCAGCCTACCAGTAAAGATCACTTATTTACATGTTGTTTTGTTTCATATAAATAACAGGGTTTGGAAATGACAATTCTGGGTCTTACAAGGAGTTATGTGCCAGGAAGGTAGGAAGTTAAAGCACCTTTGCATTGTGGCTAATTGGTGTTACTACAACTCCAGGTCAGTCACGTCATTGGGACCAAGAATACTTTTTTCCCATTGACTGATTTATATAGTTCCTTTTTCTAATTTCAGAGTACAATTTTTTTTCAACTACCCCTACAATAACTTGAATAGCCATCATTAAATCATTAAAAGTTGTGAAATTTACTAAAAGCCAAATCCAGAGTTATTTTCCCTCTCCATTCATTTGAGTGAGCCGGGACCAGGCGTGTGGCTACCGTGGTGAACCAAATTGTTGGCAGGGCTTTAGGAAAACGCGCAAAAACTATGAGGGGCCATACTGGACATTATTCAGAAATACCGTTCACACACACATATGAAACGCACTCACACACACATGAAACTCACTCATATATTATACACATGTGAAACGCACTCACACACACACACATGAAATGCTCTAATACACATGTGAAACGCACACACACACACATATGAAATGCTCTAATACACGTGTGAAACACACACACACACACACACACACACACACACACACACACACACATAATGCGATTTCAGTATGTTGTGTGAGAGGGATTTCAGTATGTTGTGTGAGAGGGATTTCAGTATGTTGTGTGAGAGGGATTTCAGTTGAAACGGAAGTCGTTTTTAACAAACAGTGAAGAACCGCGAATTTCAAAAAAGCGAAAACAATATTTTTCGTCTTTCCGTTTGCGATTGTTCCATTCCATCATGTCTGCTCAGCAGCTTGCACAAAGCTTAACTGATGCAGCAGCGTTGTTAAGTAATATCCTGGCCTCAGCTGAGACTATTCGAACGCTATCGAATGTGGCCACAACTGGGCCACAAACGACTGTTGGAGCTGCAAGTGGGAACACCCTGGACGGTCAGCTATCGTCCCTCTTCCCGTCCCGCGATGGGCAACGGCCCACTGCAGCTCCCCTTAGAGACTGTGCACCCCGATATCAAGCACAACACTGCAATTGATTTACTGGTGTTGAGGGGAAAAAAGAAAATAAAGATTAAAAAAGCATTATAATGGAGAATTATAGATAAGAGACAAAGAGGAAAGATGATAAATGTTAGTCATTTCCGATGTATGACATCTTATTGTGTTAACTGCGTTGAGTTTTTTAAAACTTTTTCTTCCATATTGAAGAATGAAAGCATTTTTTAATCGAATGTATACAATTCTGGGTTAATTACTGGGATGACGTAAAGCACAGTATTACTACTGTAGTAACATTGAAAGTCCCTTAACAAATGGGTGGGATGATACCAGGGCCGCGTGTGTGAGAGCGTGTGAGAGCGGTTCATGTGTGTGAGAACGTTTCATGTGTGTTTGAGAGCATTTCATATATGTGTGTGTGAGTGTTTCACATGTAAATGTAAATAACTTTGGATTTCATGTGTGTGTGAGAGTGTTTCACAAGTGTATGTGAAGGGTATTTCTGAATAATGTACCTAAACTAAAGGCCCCTCATAAAAAACAGTTTGCATTCTGTACGGGCCCTATCAGGGCATTTTGACTGCATGCGCCGCTGGGCACATTTTAAAGGTATGAACGGGGACCGCCTCTAACACTGTGTCCAGTTCTCTTTATACATCCATGTGATGGGCGAGATTTATTTACGGTGACTTCCTGGAGCCTTTAGATCACTAAGTGGATTCTGCGACCTCGGGTTTCACTCTGCTCCTATTCTTTATTTTAGGCCAAACTAACCAGCCGCTGGACGTTACTTGATATGTTTTTCCCTAATGTTTAACCATTGCATTCAAGTTCAAAACTGTTTGTAGGAATCAAAAAGATGCTTTTTTTTGTCAATAAACACAATGCAATTTCACAAAAGCCAAATTCACGTAAGGCAATTCAAATCTATCTTGTCACAGATCCCTCTTTGATACAACAACAAAGTCATGCTTTTATTTTAAGAGGGGGCGTAGGGACAGAGATAATATTGTGCCCCTGGAGCAGTTTTGGGGTGTTGGTCTTCTTGCTCTCGGACAAACTGGCACCTCTCCATCGGTCCAAACTCCGTGCTTCAGTTGTGATCAGGTTGTAGATTGTAACAAGTATTACAATCTACAAGTATTCTAAGTTTTAAGTGATTTTACATTAATAAAAACATAGTTATGAATATAATATCCAGTTTCTGACAATTAAACCACACTAATCATACACACAGGTCCTTTTTAATAAGAAACATTTTCACAATTTATCCTTGTTGAGGATTGTTTCTTTTTCGCATTGCATCTGTGCTCAGGTCTTGTTTTTATACATAGGGGGCACTTGTTTGTTTTTTTGGTCTGTTTGACCTATACCTATTCCACAGGAGGTGAAACTAGCCCTGCAGACCCGGTCAAAGGACAGCCACCTGAACCAGCTGGGAGAGGTGGAGAAGCGTTTCAGTGCCCTGTCCAGGCAGTGTGCCGTGGTCAAGCAGGCCCACGAGAAACTGGAGCAAAATGGTAATTAAAGGATGTAGGAATGTAGGTATGGATATGTAAACAGAAAGGTATATATATGCTGATGGCTGATGGGTTACAAATTCTACTATGCTGAAAGCCAAGTGTTCACTTTATTAGATGCCCTATTTAGCTCCGATATCAGCATGGATTCTTGAGGGTATAAATGTAACAAGGTGCTGGAAACAACTCACAGAGATGTTAGTCCCTGCTGATTTGAGTAGAGTGACTCGGCTTGTGCAGAATTTTTTGAAGTTCAATAATTACTGCAAATAATATCCACTTTCACTTCATCCCAAATACATTATTTTTGGGTCAAATCTGGGTAATGAGGAGAGGTCACTGTCAAGTTTCTTTAAATGCTCCTCCAGGATATTTCATACAGAGAAAACTGGCTATGGAAAGACCTCCCAGGTCAGCTACAATGTTTAGTGTTAGACCTCGCCCAGTTGCTACCATGGGGCTTTATTTTAGCCCATAACGCATTCCCACAACAATAATACTAGCAGCCTGTTGATATGGCTACATGGATTCATACGGTTGACAACAAATATGCACCCTGCTGTGAAATGAATTACCAAGAGTTGCTGTAGCCCAGGTGCTTTGTGCGTTCTGATATGACCTTTTGACAAATAGCATGTTGTTTTGTTGAGTGGACATCCAGTGATTGGAATATTTAGTCTTTATCACTATTTATTGTTTAAATGTAGACTTTGTAGTCTCAAAATCAAGCTTTTCATGTTCAAAGCTGCTCAAATCATATGTCTTGCCCATTCAGTCAAAGAGAAAATAATACTCTGCACTGCCACCGTTTAAAGGAGAAACATTTTTACTTTTAAAGGGGCCATTTTATGCTCATTTTCAGGTTCATATTTGTAATTAGCGCCTCTCCTGTGACATGTCTCCATGCTTTAGTGTTTAAAAAGATCTTTATTTTTCTCATACTGCCTGTGCTGCAGCACCTCTTTTCACCCTCTGTCTGATTGGTTAGCTGGCCGGCTCTGTTGGAAGCTCACAACTTTGCAGTACAGTGTAACATCTACATTGCCTGTTTTTAAACACACTTATCTCAAATTCTATTTCCATTTCAAATTCACTATCTCTGTTAATGTAAATGTAGGTATACTGTTGGCTCATTTCGCCTCAGTCATCTTTCATTTAAAACTGAAAGTATTACATTAAACATTACATTACACATTTACTGAAATGCTTAAGGACCACTACATTGAAAATATTCAATATAGGTGAGTATATAAGTTATTGTTGCTTTTCTGAATCTCTTTGTATCTCCCTACATGTGTGTCACTCTCACACATTAATGTAAGACTAATTCAGTTGTGTCACATAGCATGTATTAATGATGGTGTCTTACCTTGTGTACTTCTTACAGTTGATGAGGCAATGAAAATAAATAAGAAAATGACAACTGCATGTGAAAAACAAGAGGCAACCATTGTGTCACTAAAAAAGGTATGTGGAAAAGAATGCTTAATGATTTAGCATTTTTTAACTGCATCCATAGTCAATACTGTAATACTGTATTCAATCCATTACAGTTCCATGGTTGTCTAAGAAATAGCCTGTAAGAAATACAAATGTATTTACAGTAAGTAATCAACTTGGATTATTCTCTACTTTTATAATTTGTTCATGCATGGTGCTTTCTCAGGAGGTGGAGGAGGTTAGTAACAAGCTGATCAAGGCCAAGATGTCTTCAGTGAGACATGACCAGGCCCAAAGTCCTACAGGCAGAGAGCAGCATTTCCAGCAGCTGCACCAGAAACTCAACATGGTAACAATCAGTGAAAAGGATCATAATAGGAAGATAATAGCCTCAAAGCAATATGATACTGATCAAGATCACACTGATAAATAATCACACTTAGCAGGTAAGCTATAAGTATTTCACTTATGATTCTGTATTTCTGTTTAGGAAACTGAAATGAACAAGAAACTAAGAGAGGAAAATGAAGCTGTGAGAGCAGAAAAGCAGGTACAAAACTAGAGACAAAACCTGATGCTTTTTCTACACTGATATGTGTGTGGGTGTGGTCATCTTGGAGGATTCATTTCTGTTCAAAATACAATTAAAAGGGTTTTTTCTTTCACTGGAGGAAGTGAAAATAAGCTAGAAGCACGCTTCATTGGTCAATGAAGTGTCATGTTGCATGACACTTCATTGGTCAATGAAGTGTCATGTTGCATGACTTCATTATGTATACAAAAATGTATGTATGTGTGTTTGTATAGGAAGTGATGAGGGCTATGCAGCATGCCCAGCAGCTGCTGCTGTGTCAGACGCAGACAGTCAGCAGAGTCGATCTGGAGATGAAGACACAGAGAGAGCAGCAGCAGGTCACACACTTTCATCCTCTGCTGATTCATGAACATAACTGTTCATATTGTTCCCATAAACAACAGTACAGATTTGTAGCTCACATGCTACTGCTGTTCATACTAAAAGTACTTTTTAATTAGATTCGATTAGATGTACTTTATGGATTTCAAATTGGGAAATTGTTACAGCAGGATGTTTACTAATAATAAAATATATACATATCCACATTAGAAATAAAAAAAAGTTCTATTGAGTATCTATAGAACTGGCCATATACCCATCTTCCAGAATGGGCTTTATTTAAAAGACACCTACAGCTGTTTACAATTATAATGGGCTGTTAACAGGAAACAGAAAGAAATTCTTTTTGTGCTTATCGGGTTTTTCCCTTCCTGTAGTGTGTTATACGTTTTAGTGCATGTAAATGGTCTGCAAAGGCTTACACCCCTGTGTTCCCTCCAGAGGGTTTCTCTCCCACACACTCCCCCCTCCCCCCCCCCCTGCCTAAAACACCTCCATTGGACTCCTTTGTTTACTTCTGTAATATAGTGACATCACTTTGTGACACTCGTGTTACTATTGGCTAGAGATCCGACACATCACGTCATGATTTGTTAAGGGGCAGAATATATCTTAGCGATTGATGAATCACAACAGAGCCGGCCAGCTAACCAATCAGAGCAGACTGGGCTCTGGTTTCAGACAGGGTGTCTCTCAATGTCGAGGATGCTTCCTTGCTAGGACATGTCTTCCGAGTCACTTCCTTCAGAAGCGAGGCAAGAATCCTTCCTAGCCTCGGAAAACGAAGAATGGTGGAACAGGCTAACAGGCTAACAGGCATATGCGAGGCCCCACCTTAAATGGAGCGCGATTTCCACCAAAGATTTGGAAATTGGTACATGCGCAAAGCATTGTGGGGATTTTAAGACCGCGGAGGATACACATGTGCAGCCTCGACATTTCTCGCTGCGAAGGACGCCGTGCTTGGTAGAATTCCAAGGAGCCTGGACATTGGAACAGTCCTTCGGCAGGACTCGATGACGTAGCATCCTTGAAATAGTGGCTCTGGAGCAGCCTTCCTTGACATTGAGAAACACCCAGAGGGTGAAAAGAGGTGCTGCAGCACAGGCAGTATGAGAAAAATAAAGAGCTTTTTGAACATTAAAGCATGGAGACATGTCCCAGTAGAGGAACAAAATACTAATATGAACCTGAAATTAGCATAATAGGGCCCTTTTAATTGTTGTTCAGTTTGATGCCTTAAAAGAACTAAGTCAACATTTATTTTTATGATAGAGAATGTGGTGTATTTTTACAGGTCGATCCATGTATTGGCCTCACAAGGGCTTTTTCAGGGTCTATTTAAATGATTATGAAGTCAATTTACACAAGGACAGAAATAAATAACGGCCATAGTTTCTTCCCATCAATGTGATGAATGTGCCGTTGTATATTTAAGCAATAGCTCACGACAGGCCGTGGTATACTGTCTGCTCATTATATCACGGCCTGAAGTGAGCTATTGCTTTTATAAAACGGTTACCAAGTGTGGCAATATGAAAGAAAAATACACACTCTAATTTAAATAGTTTTTATTAGTAAATAATGATGTTCAAAATAAAATAGTCCCTCCGTTGCCTTCTGCACGAAACATAGTGCGAGGTGGTTGCTATGCAACAACACTAACAGCTAGAGAACATATTAGACAGAGAGCGTTGATCCAATATTTGGCTATTTATTTACATTCATGTGTTTGTTGCTGTTTAATGTGCACCCACTGAAAACCTGTCCATTATCAGTAGCATGGCTTACGAGGTCACTTGTATAGGTTGAGGTTGTTCTAGGCTGTTGTTTGGCGTGGTGAGAATATTGCTCCACTTTCTCCGGTCCCCGAGATTTGGCTGCCAGTAGCTCTGGAGAGAGCTTTCGCACCTGTGGCCACTAACGGTCATCATTTCTCTGCTTTGTTTCAAGACCCGCATCAGAAAGCTTTTGAATGGTGGTACTTCTCCAGTTGGTCTACCTGCTCTTCACGTAGCTCAACTTTAGGTGCTTTTTTTATGGAGATAGGCACTGCTCAATCTTAAATGTTTCGATCTTATGCTTTGTAAGTTTGTTTTGTAACGGAAGAAATGTCAAATCAAGCAATCTGATTGGTCGATAGTGTTTTTGCGGACCTCTTTGATTACAGATTTGAAAACATCGTTGCTTGCTTTAAAAGTAGCACAATTCATGATGTCAAACCTTGGAAAGTATCTAGATATCCCTGCCCTAATGCCAAAGGAACTGCACACTGAATATGTTTTGCCGTTTGATGTCTATGTCTGGACCGCTGCGTAAAAAGGAGGGTTTCTGCCCCGTTACTTCTCCGCTGCTTTCTTGTTCCAGTATGAAAAGCAGTTTGCTTTTCAGCCCAACGGTATACTGTATTTCTCAGACGCGGAGGGATACTGACTTGTTGTGAAAAGTAACTTACAATTATACCCGTGGTATACACTCAGTATATCACGGCTAAGAACCAATCAGATTGCTTGATTTGACTTGTCCGTTTTATAATTGTTGTTATAAAACGGACAAGTCAAATTTGCTTCGCGTCGGGCCGAACCACGCCCCTTAGCTGTGATATAATGAGCATATACCACGGCCTGTCGTGAGCTATTGCTTAAATATACATAAGTGAATACGGTCCCCTCCGCAACTGAATGATAGTTAGTTTGTTTACCCCATTTATGGCTTTACACTTTATTGTTCTCTTTTCTTCTCTCTGTTCTCTCATTTTTAATTCACCTATTCATTCATTTATTAAAATCATTATTAAAATGACACAAGCCAACTGATTTGTATTAGCAAAAAGTCCTTTCTCTATCCCTGCTCTGTTTAAGACCTTCTGTTCACGTTAAATAAACACATACAAATTTAGTATTGCATTACAAATCCTATGGGTGATTAATTTTACTGCAGGCCCTTAAGCAGGAGCACCGGGCGATGCGGGAGAAAAGCAAGGCCCTGGAAGACAAGGTGGCCCGACTGATGGAGAGCTACATGGCTTCACAGAACAGCTGGGACAAAGAGGTAGAAGAAAAAGTGTGGGAGAAGCAGTGTGATGTTGACATTTTTATATGACACAAAAATATTTTCACAAGGTAGATTATAATGCCAAAAAATGGAAGTGATTTAATGTTGTTTGCTTTACTGAAACATCTTGAAAGAGAAATCATGTCCCTTTAAATCTGTCTCTGTGCTTTTGGATCCAACAGAAGGCCATATTTCTGGGTCGCATCAGGAGTGAGCAGCAGGAACTTCAAGCTGTGAAAGAGGCTAACGACGAGCTTCATCAGAAAAACACTGAACTGTCCTCACAGGCTTCAGTGCAGGCTCAGCATAGAGAGGAATTGGAGGTACAAAACATTATATTCATCATAATTAAATCATTCATTATTACATTTATATTAATATTCATTCATTTTATTCTAGAATGTTGCATCTGTAACAACTTAATTTGGCCTCGGGATAAATACAATATTCTTATAATTAGAAAAACAATAATTAATAATAAGGCTTTATTTCATAGCACTCTACCTACACATGATGAGGCTCAAAGTGCCTTAACAATCTGGCACATAACATAAGACAAAAACAAAAAAGGATATTCAATTTAAGTTAGAGGTTAAAATAATCTGCACACATGGAACCTGTGTACCCACTCCATTACTAAACGGAAATGGACACAATTAATAAATACATTACTAATAAAAAAAAATTTAAACAAATAAATTAAGCAATCAAAATAAAGGCCAATAGAGAAGGGGCTATTGTTCATATAAAGTTATGTTAAAAAAAGTACATCTTTTAAATATGTCTGTGACAAAGACAAAACAAACTGTGTTGTTGTGATATGAACTTGTGACAAATGTATTTCAGTACCGTCGCGATGCTGGTTAATATGACTGAATTCTTAAATGAGTTGGTTAGTGAACTGTGCACCTGTATGTGGTGTCACCTACTGTAACAAGTGTGAATAAAAGCAAATGTAATTGAACATCCAACATGTGTGGTTGATAACAAAAACACTTAACAACATCAACAAAACTCCCCTACATCCATTAACCACACCTCTGATGGGGTTGTGTTAATAGGTGAAATAAAAGCAATTGTTTAGCTTCAACACCTGCCTTTTTATTTTTCTATACACAGATGAGAGACATCAGTCCGAGCCACAGTGATTCTACAGAGGTCTTCTCCACTTTAGTGAAGGGAATCAGAGGAGAGGAAACTCTTAATGAACCGATCTCTAGCGCAGAGCTTAGCTCTGGCAGCGTGCAGCACTTGGCCTCCACTCAGACCAGATACCCAGACTGTCTGGAGGACAGTGGAGCTGCGACAGAGATAGTCACCACTGGAGCAACTGGAGGTCAGCCAGCTACATACAAACATACAGTAGATAAACATACACAAATAACTTGTTTCATAGTAATCAACACAGCATTTCACTAAGATCACACAAGCGGTTTGTTAAAGGAAAACAAGACAGCCATATTCTGAGTGGTGCCAACATGTATCATGGTAAATGTTTTAAAGCACAAAGCTAAAGTGGTAAAGTGAGGACATTTTTGTAGGATCCGAAAGTTAGCATCACCATTTTTAAGATGCATAGAAGCTTCAGACATTCACCAGTGGGGTATTGCCTGACATATTTTATCTCGTAGAGTGCAACGTGAAAACCTCTAAAACCACCGTTTATGGGTATCAACTAAAAACATGTTTAAACATATTTTTTACTTTGAGACAAGGGACCTGACATTGTTTTAACTCATTTCCAGGTTTGAGGACTAATTCCTATGCCAATCTATTACTTTTATTCTTGAAGCTATGGCATTTAATGACTGGTACAATTTGACCAACTGTTGAAAATCTTTTTTTTCAACAGTAGTTGCTGTATCAAGCCCTGTCCACAGGTCTATTGATGTTTCTGTGGACTCGCAGATTGAAGAGGGGGAAAGAAACGAGGAAGAGCAGTGTAATAGAGAAGAAGTCCAAGGAGAAAAGAGAGGAACGCTCATGGCCCAAACAACAGATAGAGCCGACGGAAGAGAAGATAGCCTGTTCTCAACAGAAGATGCAGGGGACCCCAAACAGCCTGAAACAGAAACAAAAGATATAGCAGAGGGAGAAGAGACATGTGGAGCAGAGGAGAGAGGAAAGACAGGGCTGCACACAGCAGAAACTCAGATACGGGTCCAGGCGACTACTGATACGACTATCGAGAAGAGCAACACACAGCAGGTTGTTGACTCCATGGACGCTGAGCCACCTCTGACTGACTGTGAGACCTCAGACTGCTCTCACAGTCTTCCTCAGACAGTCAGTGAGAAGGATGCTGACTGCAGCCATGTGAAGAAAGAATATGAGACTAGGAAAGAAGGACATTTGGTCTGTTCTGATGAGCACCAAAGTCTCGATCTTGAGACAAACGTAAATCAACAAGTGCAACGTCTCGGTCATGATGAGGTCCAGACCTTTGCTGAGTCACTCGCTCATCCGTCAAGTCCCAATCCAGTTTTTGAGAAAAAAACGGAAGAGAAAATATCTGAGATATCATCAGCCAATAAACCCACTGATCTTTCTGTACCATTAGCTGCTCAGTTGGATGGTACTGTCAGTATTCAAGACTCGGAGCAAGCTACAACACAAGCGAGTAAACCTTCTGACATCACTAGAAACATGAAGCTAACAGATGAAATTGGTGATACACCTGTGAGGGAAGAATGTGTGTTGGTGACAACAGAGGTTGAACAACAAGCATTACCTCAAAGTCAGGACACCCCAGAGCAGAATGTACAGCTGAAGTCTCCTGTAGCCAATGGTGATGATGATGGTGATTCAAATGCATGTAAAAAGAAGGAAGACCAGTCAAATGCTGAGACACTTGATAACATTGAGGCTCCCCAGGATCCTCTGGAAACATCTAATTTGAAGGACGCCTGTGCTGATATCACAATGGAAACTGTTGACCTTGAATCTCAGGTTGAGACTCTTGGTTGTCGGGAGCAACTGAAAAATGACAAAATAGAAGATGCAGGAGATGCCAAGATGACTACAAGTAAAACTGATTTGAAGCTGTTCGTCCATCAAAGTCATGGAAGTAATGCATTGCCGGGCAATAGCAGCATAAATGTTAATGAAATGCTGCATGAGGGTACTTCAGAGTTGTCTCTGCCCAGCAATAGGACTTACAGGTCGTCCTTGGATTGGGCCGGTGCTAAGAGAAAAAATTCAGAAGCCTCCACCTTACATCCGTCTGCTCAGGTATTACAAAAAGAAAATGCTAGAATTACCATTTGGTGGCCTTTAAGTGTATTGGGATTGGTTGTGGATAAAAGGATTGGTTGTGGTATAAGGAATTTAATTTTAGTTTTTACAGCTTTATAAACTGTACAGAGCAATACTTTAATACTTGTGCTGTATTTGTGTAGTGTTAGTGTATTTATTTTTCAATTAATGTTTAAAATAAGTAGTTTATCCTATCTGGTTGACTTGTAAGGTGACACAAAACCATAGGTGCAGGGGAAGCGTATTTTGGTAGACTGTCCTAACAAGTTGCATCGCAAGGGCTCCATTGACATAAAGCTATTGTGAGTTTTAATTCTTACACATTTTGTCCAGTAGGATAGGATCTACATATTAACACCACATTGCTGCACGTCATCAGCGCTAAGCTAACGGCAGCGTCATGATGCTAAGTACTCTCATTTAGCCACTCAAACATTTACCAGTGGGGTATTATATTATACTGATGTACTTTATCTTCTAGGACAAAATATGAAAAGCTCTTCAGCGTGTGTTAAAGGGAAATGGAAACACTTTTCAAACTGCTTTCCATGCGACAATATTCCCATTAGGAAATGTATTTATCTAGTCTATTTCCAATGTAAACGATCGAGATACGCAAATTTATTTTTTGAAATACGTGTCTAATGACTATGGGCGCTTCCATTGCTCCGGGACTTTCCCAGTGACGTCACTGAGTGGGTACGGCTTCCTGGGCCAAAGCTCAATAACAAACAACATGGCGTGCAATGCACCAGTAGTTTACATTAAAAGAAAACGGTCGTCGTCAGGAGTTTATTGTATTGCCCCAGGCTGCACAAATGGATTTTATACGAAGAAGGAAGAAGTACATTTCCATAGGCTACCACTAACGGATGAGAAGCTGCTCAAAGCATGGGTTATTTCCATGAAACGGTCCGATCCGCCGCTGAATCAGTACGCACGTGTGTGCAGCGAACACTTTAAAAATGACGATTATGTCCACAAAATGAGGTTTGATGAGTCTGGATGCCTGGTTCAATACAAAACATCGGATTTGAAGCCAGGATCTGTTCCCACAATATTCGATTTCTCAACGTATGCAGTCGGGAACACCGACCGTCCCAGCACGTCGGCCGCGCAAGACAATGACAGTGTCAACAAACGTGAAGTTCGAGCCACCAAACGAGTTGCTTCAGCTGCCGAGAGAGAGGTAAATATTGCAGCACTACCAGATTACTAGCTCACACATGTATTTACTGACAGTGTGACCTTATTAATTAACGCAATCGCGTCCAAACTAAATGGTAGCTATTATTATGACGTACAATGGAGAATTGGGGGTGTTCTATAGCTCAACTAATTAAACTGGCATACACACGCTCATCCTAAAAAGGCTAGTATTGCTGGACTAGGTGTTCAATGGATGGTATTGCCAAGATGTATGAGGTGTTGGAAAATAATACAAAATATATGTCAACTGACCACTGGTACATGTGGTAGCCTGGTAGGAGTATACTTCATCAAAATGACTGCCCATCCTTAGCCCTGCTTGAGTATTTTCTGAACATGTGCTTAATAATAACACAATCCTTTATAAATAATATATTTTGCTCTGAGTAATAACAGTTTGAGAGTTTGCTTAAATAGTCTTCAAAAACAAATATTTTCCTATTTTTTTTCCAACGGCCGAGATACACATAGGTCTAAATAATTATAGGGCATCTCCATGGAGCTCAGGCTGATTGTTTGCTCTCTGATGGGCTGTGGTGGCTCGATCACATTCTTTTAATTCTTAGGTTTCTATGAACAGTTTCTTTATTTTACCATTATGGAATAATCACATTGGTAAATAGTGGCGATGGGGTTTTTCCGGCCAACTTATCATAGTCATGATTTTGAATATTTCTAGTTCACCTTAACCTGTAACATATTTATATTGTTTTGTTTCAGGTCAAACGAGCTGTCCATACTGCTGCAGGATTGTTGTCCTGTCAGACAGAAGATACATCCTGCATAGGTGCTGATGATGCAAGTGATGATTCCCAGGTACTGGAGGCACACACAACTAAACGTGGGCAGTCAGTGACTGTGGCCACACAGACGGAACCACTGGAACCATGCCCGTGTAAAACTGTGACTTTGGTGAGTGTGCAGACTGGGACCGATGACATCAACAACAGTCAGTTGCTCAGTCATGATCATCCATATTGCGTCAGCAGGGACATTGCTGGTGGATCCGCCACACTGGCACCTGCAGATGCAATGGCCAAAGCACCACCGAGTCCAACACCTGATGTGTCAATGCCTGAAGAAGATGCTTCCAGCTCTGGGGAGAGCATTCCAGGGACTGAGCCTTCTTCGTCGGACTACAGCCCTACTGAAGATGACATTATACAGAATGACAGCGAAGACAGCGAGGATGATGGAGAACATTCAGTGGATGGCGGAGAAGATCCAGTGTCAGACAAAAAATATCTGGTATCCCATGCACAACTGATGAAGCTGTTTTGTGTATGCAACTTTGCCGGATGCGGAAAATGTGTGATCAGCAGGCCGTACTGTTCAGCCAAAGGCTTTGGACTGACAGTGAAAACTGACTGCATAGATGACCATGAGTTTGTGTGGACTTCTCAACCCCTCTTAAATGGCACAATGTCCTGCAACCTGTTAGTGCCAGCCGCGATTTTCCTGACTGGAAATGCTTATGGCCCATTTTCTGAGATATGCCAGTGTCTGGGCCTGGAATCACTCTCGACAAGACACTGCTATAACATCCAGAGAGTGTATGTGCTGCCGGAAGTTACCAGTGTCTGGAACTTGCACAATGAGGCAGTGATGGCAGCAACTGGCGATCAGGTTGTCACTATGTCAGGGGATGGGCGATGTGACAGCCCTGGTCATTGTGCTACGTTTGGAACGTACACCATGCTTGATATCAACTCAAGGCTCATCATTGCCCAGCAGACAGTGAAGGTGACAGAGGTCAAAAATAGCTACTGGTTGGAGCCTGTTGGACTTGAAAGATGTATTTCCAAACTACAGGTATTCTATTGTTAGTTTGTTTATTTCACAGGTCAATAGTACATGTAGTATTGCTACAATATATTGTATAATATTTTGTCTAATTTTAAATAACGATTGTCAATTTGGAATAGAAAGGTTGTGATGTCTAGCTGTCTGCCTGTGCCATTGTATGGGATCTCTGCTGATAGCCAAAGATATATAATGTATGTAAATTTGTTACATGTAATGCTAGAGAGGCCATGATTTCGGACAAACATTGTCACATGAAAATATAGAAATCCACCTAAATTTATAAGTCTTAAATTCCATGTTGCAAAAATTAATCCTACAATTGACCAAATTGTGATTTTACATGAGAAAATTGCCTGGCCCTCTAAGTTTGACTTGGGACACTTTGGCGGCTATCAAACCCGTGTGATAGAAATTGAAGATGTTGGCTTTATTAAATTAAATTTATGGTAAATATCTTTTCAGGATCACAATGTGACAATTTCCATACTAGCCACAGACTGCCACCCTGCAGTGCAGAAGATGCTACGTGAGGACCACAAGACCATCAAGCATGAGTTTGACTTGTGGCACATTGTGAAAGGTGTGAAGAAGCGGATGCTGCAGAGCAGGAATACCGAGCTGAAGGAGTGGGTGCGCATGGTATCCAACCATCTTTGGTACTGTGTGTGTACATGTGATGGTGACGCGTTACTGCTGAAGGAGAAATGGACGTCCATCCTCCATCATATCATCAATGTTCACGAGTGGCTGTCGGCAGAGAAGATGCTTAAGTGTGAACACGAGCCTTATTCTGAAGAGGATGGGAGTTCCCGACCTTGGTTGGAGCGTTCATCCAAGGCCTTTGGCACTCTACAGAAAGTGGTCATGGACAAGAGACTGTTGAAAAACCTAGATATGGTATTGTCTTAATTGCCCTTCTTCATTTATATATTCTGGCCTTATAAATTCACCACAAAGCAGTATATTTATCTAAAGAGAATATATTCAACGGATGTAGCCCTGAACAAACAGTAAAATATGAAATTGAAAATATGTATAAAAAAAAATACAAACACATGCATAATTAATATCAGTATTTGAATTATCCACCAACCATGGGTGATTATTCAATAGTGATGTTTGAGAATTGCATGTCTGGCATCTCTCGACTCCAATAGTTCGCAATCTGACAAATTAAGTAATAACAAAAATGCTAAATAATGCTGACATTCATGACCCACTCTGTTCAATTGCAGGTTACAGAAGGGATCCATACTGGCGAGCTGGAGAGCATCCATTCTTTGTATACAAAGTACGTTCCAAAGCGCAAGAAGTTCACGGAGGAGAGCTTTCAGGCACGCCTCGCTGCATTGGATCACAACCACAACATCGACCGTGAGCAGGTACAGACCAAGAAGGGGGCACTGCAGTTCAAACTGCAGTACTCGAAGCCTGCTGGAGGATATGTGGTGAAGGCGATGAAGACACCAAAAAGCTACAACTTCCGAAGATAAATCATGGTAGGGGTAGTCGAGAGGTGTTTATCAGCATCGTCCATGAGGTCCGAACTTGCAGAACACCGTCATACAGATGCAGAGAAGGAGAAAAGGACACTTGGTGCGCATAAAGGCCTGGTAAAACCATCGAAGGAGGATGCTGTGGCACACCACCTAAGTCGATTTGTGAACAAGTAATGTCGGTCTCTATGTGTCTGTCGTATATATGAAGTCAGCCTGTGGGGCTCAATGTGTCTGTGGTGTATGAAGCTTAGTCAACCTGTGGGGCTCTGTGGCAAATAAATAAAGGACGTCTATGGCTGAAGTAATATATGCTGGTAGTATTTGTATATTATTATTTGAAGGGTAAAAACATAGTTTGGTTCAGGAAAATGGTCTTTATTACTTTATGAACATCGAGCACTGAAAAACATTTGTAGAATCTAGTGAGATACATGTATATGCTTGATAATATAAGTTGTAAATACTGTTCTGATATATCACAAACATTGTATGAATGGTTCCATTATCAAAGTAGAATTTTTTTTTCTTCGCTAGCCTAAATGTCACGATTTCACTGTCAAAGATTTGCCTTCCATGCATGGAATCATTGGTCACATCATATCCCTCCAGAATATTCAAATCCTTTGTAGGTTACTGATGGGTAGTGACTTCGTATCCGATTCACAACACAGGCAGGTATCGGCACTCTGTTCCCTTTTCCAAGGAAACCTCTAGTCCAGATGGTGAATTGCCGATAAGCTGTTAGTCTGTAGAGGCTGAAATAAATAGGATACACATATAAATACAAATCATTTAATTTAAAAACAATTATATATTTTTAAATAGGGCCTACACTTACTCGCTATTTATTGGTCGTTCGAGGGTTGCTGCACGCACGTCTCGTAGCAATACCATTGCGATCGCCAACATATCATTCTCGATGGAAACCATAGGGAACAGTCGGTGTTCCATGATACACTGGAGATTATTCCCGTCTGAATTGAGCATGTGGTCGATACCAATTCCCCTGCAACATCTACATTCATTTTCCGATGGCATCACCACACAATTGTTACATGTACACCAATCTGTGTTGTCCATTCGTCCCGGGTTTTGAGCAACATCTTCTTCCTCTGAGACCGAGTCGGTACTGGAACTGGTGGTATCCCACTCGGCGAGTTCAGAACCGTCTGTACTTTCGGCGGATTCCGGATCGTATGCCACTCTAGTATTCGACCGAATCGGTTCATAAGCATAGGCCATGGGATGCCTGGTAACTGTAGATGCTTCCACATCAATGTCATCTCCCGACGAATAGTCAAATTCATCGTTCAAAACTCTATTAATGGATACTACTATTAATAATGGATACACTATATAATTGGTATTTTTATGATGGCTTTTTTGCTCCATATCAAATATTTGTGTTTCTATTCAGGGATCTCCTATGTCTGAGCAGAATACAAGTGATTCCAGTGGACTCAGACACTGCACCATACCCTTGTTTCTCAAAAGCAAGCGCACCAAAGGTGATGGTTGCATTTGTACTACATTCAAAAATACAGCATCTCGCCAAGTAGTACTGCTCCACTTGTAACCTCTTACATAGTGACCTCTCAGTGTACATCTGTATTTCATACCATCACCAATAATCACTCATTCTTACCCTCTTGCCGTTCTTGCCTTCTCACCTCATTCTTTCTAGTCCCCTTGGTGATTAGCAGGGCGTCGGATCTGTTGAATGCCTCCAGTGTCTCTGGGACTGCAGCGTCCACACAGAGACAACAGCAGGGAGAGCGGAAAGATTCGGGAGAGACCTGCAAAGAGACGGCAAACATGGTCAGTTACAGAACAGATTATGAAGTAACAAGCTGTTCTTTCGTCACACACTTAAAGAATGATAATCAAAAATCAGCAATCTACGGAAACAGGCTTCTGCTTGAATCTGATCCCAGTATTATTTCAGGAAGTAGACGTTAAAGGGGACATATTATGCTCCTTTTCAGGTTCATATTTGTATTTAGTGCCTCTACTGTGACATGTCTCCATGCTCTAATGTTCAAAAAGCTCTTTATCTTTCTCATACTGCCTGTGCTGCAGCACCTCTTTTCACCCTCTGTCTGAAACCAGAGCCCAGTCTGCTCTGATTGGTTAGCCCAGGGGTCTGCAACCTTTTTGACCAAAAGAGCCATTTTGCCCCCTTTTCCACCATTTTTTTTTGTCTGGAGCCGCAAAACATATTTGATAGTTTGATAGCTTATAAAGTTGTATATATTGTTACATCATAGACAAAACTACAGTTGTTTTGCATTTATTATTTATTACATTATTGAAAACTGTTTACCTCTAATAATAAACAAAGAACTCTTATAAGGAGAATACAAAAAAATACACAGGCCTACTAATAAATCAATACAGCACTCGGGGAGTCCTCTGCACATTTGAAGGAAATGAATATAATTAAAATGGGCCCACTTTGAAATAAATAAAACATATAGCTGCACCCTAAAAAGAGTTAACTGATTGAATTATGACTGAAGATTGTCAGCTGTCTTCCTCTTCCGTGTTTTTCCTCCGATACGTAAAGCCTGCAGCACCTTTGACAACTTCTCTCCACATATCAAACATACCGGTAAGCCAGCATCGTTTGCTGTGAAAGCATATAACTCTAACCACGCCGAATTAAACCCTCTGTGTTCCTCAGATACTTTTCTTTGATTTATCCATAGTTCGGTCATCGAGTTGGGGGTCTGGTTATTCGCCTGCAAGAAAAGGCGCTAGCGCAGGATCGTAGCAGGATATGATGCATATTTTAGTTGACCAATTAAAACCGTTTTTTTTAAAAAAAATGTATGTGTCACAGTATCACCTCAAAATACAAGATACGAAACATTTTCAACCGTGCAACAAAATATAAATAGTCCTACAAATACTTTTATTTTATTTTTTTCTTATTTTTGTCTAAGCTCAAGGGAGCCAGAGCAGAGGACGGTTGCCGACCCCTGAGTTAGCCGATCGCGTACAATGTGTGTTGAGCACTAGCCAATAGAAGCGCCAGTGTTACATAGTGATGTCACTATGTTACATAAGTAGACAAAAGAGTCCAATGGAGGTGCTTCAGGCAGGGTGGGAGAAACTCCCTCTGGAAGGAACACAGCGTTTTTAGCCTTTGCAAAAACACTTACATGTACAAAAACCTATATTACACACTACAGGAATGGGAAAACCCCAAGTAGCATTATAGGGCCTCTTTTTACAGCACCGATAAAAACATACCCCTACTATATGTATTATATTATATATTTTCATTTGTATTGATGTGGATTTTTCTCATAATATTTCTTTGAACAGATCATCATTCTGTGTGTAAATGTGTAATCTATTAATGTAAAACACCTTCCACAAATGCTAACAAATTGGGAAACTCAAAACAAATACAAACACATTCAACAATTAAAAAAAGAAATATGTGAAAATGAATTGATTTGAATAAAAAGCATTTCTGAATATTTTATAATATGAATATTATAAGTGTATTCTACACTTGTTGATTTGCATTTTACACATTCGGACACTTTTGGATGGCCTGCTGACATCTTAGTTTCCACATTTATAGTAAGAGTATAGTAACTGCTGTTTTTGTTTTGTTTTTCAAACCAAAGGCAATTAACACATATTCTTTAATTTATTGTGTAAATATGACTCAATGAGGTTTTGTGTGCGTTTGCTGGTTTTATGTATATGATCTAATTCACTTTTTTTTGCATTTGTGGAAGGCTATTGAAAATGTACAGATTACAGCTTTATACATGGATTATCGATCTGTTCACACAAATAATATTGAGACAATTTACCTTCATATGATGTATGAGTGGACATATATATATATAATCCCAATATATAGCTATGTAGATCATATGATTTCAAGTATATTACATCACAGTAATACACAATTATACCTTGATGCTGAGCAGCAGGAAACGGCCACATTATGTGGTTCACATAGAAACACATGAGATATTGCTCTATCAAATAATTAGTTTGAGGTCATTTTGTCTCCACAGATTCTAAGCTTCATCATTTTATAAAATGTGTCTGAGTGGACCCCACGGGAAATGGATGCTAGAGCTTAATGCATATGTCTGTTATATCAACCTGACATATTTAGAAAGTAGACATAAAGCTTTTTCAACATTGTTATGGTGCAAAGAACTCAGAATGAGCTAGCACATAAAGGCAAAATGTACAGTAAGAGATAATAGATGTATAAAGCTTTGACAAATGTCCGGCGATGAGTGAAAGGAGGTCGCTGATGTACCCTGAACTCGAAAACGTCCCGTTGATAGCCAGACAGACAGAATGAATTACCTGTGGAAGAACATGGACCTAATGACGCCTTGGTACCTCTCCTCTCTCACTTACTCAGTCTTTATCCATGTCCTTACTCTTTCTCTTCCTCTCTCACTTCATCATCCATCTCTCACTCACTCACTTTCTCCGTCCTCTTGCTCGCTGTTTTGCTCTCACTCGCTCTCATTGCCTCTTTTGTCACCATCACCGCAAACCGTCACTCTGTGCTTTATAAGATCCAGGTGCTGGCAATTGAGAGAGATAGAGTGGAACAAGCCTAGAGAATGAGAAAAAAAACTGGTTTTACAAATTGTAGCGAGAGCCAAAGCCTTTATTTTCTGCAGACTGTGAACGCTGGGAACGTCACGCAGAGTTCAGTCTGCGCCTGGATACATTCTCTGGGCTGGATACTGTTTCTTATCAATTGCCACTGGTTATTGTCTGCCCCACATTTGTTTATTGGTTAATGTCCTTTTTACTAAGAAAATGGAGCTGTCACTGGAGATTTGAGAAAGAATGAATTCCTTTTCCACAGCCTAAATAGAAGTTCACAGCTTGTGTTTGAGCTCTAGGACTTCAGTATTTGCCCTTTTTGGTGTCATTTTTACATACTCTAGGGGAGCAGAGCTTCTCTGTCCACTACTTCATTTCCAGTCAACACAGCAGTCAGCAGACTGTCATGGCAGAACACCCCAGGGTAAGTCCATTTCTCATACATAAAGAGGACCAGAATTGCTATCGAGTTTCGATTTGGATTTTGCAGTGAAACTCTCTCTTAAAAATTTGAATCTATAACTTTACATTGTCATAAAGTCGTCAGTGTAAATTATTTATAAGATTTAAATAGTCCTCCAAAAAGGTTGCAAATTCAGCTACTGACCCTACCCAGGGAGAGTGAATAACCGAGTGAGACAAAACACGGGGGCAGTCTTTATGTCTAACATTCATGTCCCACGCTAGTTAAAAAATATATGATATTTTTACAAATAAGTTCCAAATGTTGGTTTTTACTCATTATTTCATCATGATATAAAGGTGATTTCCTTATCGTTCATGTTGAGTGCATTGTTATAGGCAGGGATGCACATAACTGGTACCCAGGTACGCATGCGCGGCAAAAATCTGAAATGCGTACCGTCACTTGTGTCACTAAGCGCCTTTGCGTACCGACGTACTTGTGAAGCTTTTCCAGAGTCGGTCTCCGTGTGCACAGACGGGGCTGCTGTTAACATCGGTCTGTACAACGGAATTGTGCCAAAACTACGCCAACCAGCTGCGGAGGGAGACTCCCCTGTGCACCCCGCGCACACACTGTAGAACTGCGCAAAATCAGCTGATCACAACGTTCACGGCACGCTCACCATCCCCCGTCTCGTCAACGACGTTCCCGAAGTACTGCACTAGCACAACCCACCCCGTCGGCGGCGGCGTTCGCGACACAGAGGGCTTTATCACATAACTTTATGTGGGGCCAGAAGTTGGAGTACCAAACACTGACTGCTGGTACTCATCTGAGTACCTCACTGAGAAAGTTACGTGCACCCCTGGTTATAGGCCCCCACAGCTCAAATGTTGGCTTGTCATAGAAGAAAAGCACAGGTGCTACCAAAAACCCTAACGATGGCTCCACTTTAGGAATGGGTCAAGAACCGGGATTGGCCAGTACTGAAATATTGATAAGCTGCTGGACAAACAGTGCCACAGGTGTTTGTGTTACGCTACGTTGGATGGTTAGGAACGCTCTGCTCAAAGAAGTACAGCATGTTTGACTGCTTGAACAAAGTGGCTGCTAACATTAGCGTCACACATACATATTTAGTGCAGTCTCCCATCTCCAAATGACACAGGTAGAGACGGCGAAGAGTCAGAGCTGTCGGCAAGTTTTTACTAAAAGAATTACAGCCCTTCACGATAGTGGATTCAAGTATGTTCAATAGCCAATAGCTAGCATTGCTTTAATCACTAACTACTTGCTGGGTAAGTTGGCCTAACTTCAAACTTTTTAAGTTTATAGTTTTTCACTTGTTATGTTCTATAGTTTAGAGCAGGGGTGCCCAACCTTTTTTGAACCGAGAGCTACTTTTAAAGTTGCCAGCCTGCCGAGATCTACCAGTTCAAATGGAGAGGCGTAGCCATTACTGACAGCCTACTACAAGATACATACACACTTCTACTTGTATAAAACTGACTTTTGTACGATGAATACTCCATAAAATACTGCACATCCTTTATCTTACCTCTTTCTAATCTGCACACATACAAGTATTTAACTGAAGTTACACAACAGTGTTGTTGATACAGAGTTGGAGTTTATTCACACGTCACATACTACAGTGGGTAATGTTTTCAAGAAACATTGAACAGTGCTGCTACATATGACACAGGGAAAAAAGAAAAGACTCTGAACCCTTTCTTTGCCATTAAAATTAGGCTTACTAATAAGACAACTCAGATCTGAAGCTACACAGGAATCTGCTGCCAAAGTGCAATAAAAAAGACAAAATTAATAGAATCAAACCCTTTTTTTGTTGCATTTTAGTAGAGTATAAAAATAAATGCCTTTTTTAAATTAGGATGCAAGCAACACATTTAGCTGTCCTTTCAGGTCCCTCCCCTTTTGGGAGCGTAGGGCAGAATTAGGAGGGAATTCCGTCTCGTAGCATTTGTGCACTGTTTTGAAATGCCGCTCTTAAATTACTCTTCTTCGATAAAGCCACGCTCGCATTGCAGATGAGACAGATGGACTTTGAATTGGAATAGATACAAAAATAATCATCCTCCCACTCGGAGTGAAAATTATATATTTTGGGCTTTTTTGCTTCTGCCATAATTGTGGTCTTGCGTGTGTGCGGACTGTCACTCCTGTTGCCACGGACAACGTCAGAGAACTAGTGCCCACTGCCCACCAGCCACGCCCTGACACATGGGGTCATGCCAATCACAAAGCTTTGATGCGTTCAAGTGCATTATTCTGGCACAGGAAGATTATGTTATAGGACATTAACGATAAAACAGAATATTGTTGTTTAGACACATCTCGCGATCGACTGGGAATCTCCCCTGGTTTAGAGATTATGGATAAATATTGGTATTGATAAGCAGCATGGTATCGATAAAATCGTTATGATAGCCATCCCTACTCTATTCAAGAGAGACAAGTGAGCCAGCAAGCGCAATACCAGGACCCTGACATCAGAGTAACCTTCATTAAATTCAACATTTACACATGTGCTTTTCATACTGTGAAAAGTCCAAATCTCCTCCGTGAGAAAGGCCTATTAGGAGTCATATTATAGTTGCATACCAAAGCCACCTAGTGATTTCTTTTTCTTACACCAGGTGTAGCAGAGCTCCCACTTCAGCTGCAGGTCCCAGCACAGACGGGGACCTGTCCTGCTCCCAGGAAAGGGAAGACCAACAGGCATCGTTCAGAACCCAGATCTTCAAAATCGAACAGTTCCTCAACACAGAGAGGCTTCGTCTGCCCAAAAGACGGAAAACTGACAACTAAACCAAAAATGCACTCTTCTGTTGAGGGATGCTAGTGTTTCTACAAAACTCCTATGTTGCACGTATTTGTTAACGTGATAAGAGCCATTGCTGTTAGAAAATGTACGACTGGTATTGTTTGGGCTTCAATCATTGCCTGTTCATATTACTGTTATGACAAAATAAGAGAACAGGGGAGTTATTACTCCTCTGAATGTTTAAATATTTATATTGCTAGATCTAAAGATGTTATCTTTACATACAGTTGTGTATGTATAAATCAATACTGAAATACTCAAGAATAAAACGTTTCATTTAATTTCAAACCTTTATGTAACCAGGTGGTCCCATTGAGATCATCGATCTCTCTTTCAAGGGAGACCTGCAGGATGGTTGACATTTGGGTTTACTTGTAATTTTTAGCTTGTTGTATCAGTTCTCCAAATACTCTACATTAAAAGATGTTAGACCACTATATTATCTCTTAGGAAGGAATTTGGATCTAACCCTGTTATGTCCACCTTTTTGAAATTACATTTTGATCACAAAGGACCGTACAGCCAGCCTTCTGATGCCTCAATGACCAGAGAGACAACACTTGGCACAACAAACCCTACAAACAGCACTCTGTCCTTTTTATAGCAACATTTATTGAAGGAACAAAACGGTAAATGTTACATTTTGTTGAGAGGAATCAAGCCAGATAAATAAACAATGAAGGCCAAGCACTGCTGTCAATTAGAGGCCTTTAACTGTCACCATACTAATTAGCGTCATGGCCAATCAGGGTTACATGTCTCAGAGGAGCTCTAATTGTGTTGGCACCTTTGGTTGACACCATGTTGTGTCTGCTGCTGTTGTTGTTGTTGGGGAAATTACAACTAAGCTAACAGCATATTTTAACAACCATTAACATACATTAAGAGATAACAATTAGCACCCGTCCCCTCTAAACCTAATCAACAAAATCAATTAGCAAATGTACAGTCTAATTAACACATCTCAACAAGCCTATCGTTAACTTTATGTTCCCTAGAAGAGCAGATGGCCCCATGTGAGCATGAAGCAGCTGAACAGAGTTACTTGGCTTGTCATTCGTATGACTGCTGCATACAGTATTATGAGCTGTAGTAGATAAATAGGCTTTTGGATTTTCCCCTGGAGGAATGCTTGGATCATAAACAGAGTGACAATACATTTCAAGTTTTTCCAGAGAGATTTGGACGGTTATTCTGTACACTGATCTATTCACATATGGAAACCTCAATGATCTTCAGCCATTTAAATCACATGTTTTACTGACATACTATTCAATTACTATTTATGACATAAATGACATTTTTAGAATACTATGAGTTTTTCGACATAATATACTATGACTTTGTCATTTTAGACAAACTAAACTGACTTTTTTCACGACGTTTTCGACATACTATGACTTTTTTTCATATTATTGACGTCATTTTTGACATCATTTACTCAACTTACTACACTTTTTTCATAATGTTTTCGACTATATTACACATTTTATAAACAAACTATGATATGACTTTTTTTTTAATGTTTTGACAATCGATACTATTACTTTTCCGACATAGTATACTCTGACTTTAGGTATTCTATATCCTAGAATACCCTGGCCCTTACACTGAATGAGAGCGTACGTTTGGATTGACAGTTTGATCAACCAATCATATATTGATTTGTAGCCAATGGGCGTATTCTTTCAGAGTTTCCCTCGGTTCCAGGGTACTCTAGAGTCTAGATAGAAGGCCCGTTAGTTCACTGGCTCGAGACAGAGGATCTAGATAAATGTGACGTAGCAATTCATTTGAAGTTTTATTGGTTTTCTATGTCGAAATGGCAACAGGTGAAGATGATGTTGTTGCGGAATTGTTGTTAGTACCCTTTTCAAGACGACCATTCAGTGAAAAGATGGACATTATAAATAAAGTCAGTCAAAAAGCAAAGTGACTGCCTCTGTGACGTCTGTCTGGGGGGGCGGTGTCCACAGAAGGTCCAGTTGTGATAGACACGGTTCGCCACTGTAGTATAGTATGGCGAAAATATCACTTGGTTGTAGGATATTCTTCCCAGAGACCCAGAAAAATATCTTATTGGTTGCATGCGTAGTGCATGGACCGAGAAAGACAAACAACTCAACCTAACACTGTAATATTACAGATCAACAACACAGATGCCATTCTAATTTATTCATTTTATTTACATTTTATTTATATAATTAGATTTTTTGTTTTTTTTTATCTGAGTGTTCCAGGGTATTCTCTGAATATCTTGAAGGCCCTGACGGTTCACCACTGCTATACTATGAGTTTGTTCATGATAGCTTTGACAAAGTCAATTAAGCATGTGAATAGCAAGAAAAAGTGCAAAGTTCGTAAGTGAGTTGTAACACTTTTATATTAGCAAGGTAAAACTATGTTTTTGTTTTTGTACAGTATCAAATTCCTTCTGTAGGTCAGGTTCATGAAAATGATATTTTTCCATCACTTGCTGCAACGTGAATGTATACGTAAAGATCCACAGCTGACCCTGTTGAGTTGATGAAGAAAAGAGACTTCCGATCCCCCAGAGAACATTCTGCTCACGTCCTGAAATTAACAGTCCACGTTTTGATGGCACAATGTCTCTGCTTGGTCCATCTTACTACACTTAATGATAATGAATACGCCTGAATGTTAATGCGCTCATAAAGAAATCTGGAGCGTTTGAGTGGCTCTGCCCACCACTGCTGACCCTTATCCTTATTGGGAGGAAGGGAGGAGAGGCGGGGGAGGTGTAGAATATAAAGGAGTTCATTTCAATACACTCACACACAAACACATACACATTTGGTTGCTCTCTCACATACAGTTTCTCTCTTACACACACACACATACACACAGCCTGGGTTATGAAGTGTTGGCGCTTTGACACAGTCAATTACCCTCCGGCTGGGGAGTATACCTGCTGTTAATTACTGCTCAGTGTGTTATATGGAGAGTAAATAAAGAGACCGCTGACATTCACATTCCATCAACGTGTCCCCCAGAACACTGTACTGTGTGTCTGTGTGTGTTATTTGATGTAAAAATAACCCTTCAGAGGTGGGCACCATGGGAAAAAAACGTTAGACATGAGAGACAATTACATTTTGTAATTCTATATCACATGCTGTATCACCTGCTGTTTTTCTGCAAAACAACAGAAGTTGTGTTTCCCAATCCCCCAGGAAGTGAGCCAGGCATTGAAGCACTTTGTTTTTTAGTTGCCAAACAGTGGAGCAACAGTCTTTGACATAATTTGGGCCCAAAAAGACTGTTTCCAATTTCTTTACATTGGGAAAACGAATTTTTAAATAATGTAAATCAACTTGATGATCCCAGTATTTTGGTACCCAAGAGTCCGTGCCACTGAGCTATTTTTTATAGAAATTAATGGGCCTAACCAGCCACCAGTCAAAAGTTTGGACACACCTTCTCATTCAATGGTTTTTGTTTATTTTAATTGTGTTCTACTTTGTAGATTAATACTGAAGACATCAAAACTATGAAAGAACACATATGGAATTATCTAGTTAACAAAAAAACTCAGTCAGCTTCATGAGGTCGTCACCTGGAATGGTTTTCTATTAACACGTGTGCCTTGTCAAGAGTCAATTTGTGGAATGACTTGCCTTCTGAATGTGTTTGAGACCATCAGTTGTGTTGTGCAGAGGTAGGGTTAGTGCACAGTGGAAAGCCCTATTTGACTACTGTTGTAATCCATATTATGGCAAGAACGACTCAACTCAGTGAAGAGAAACGACCGTCCATCATCACTTTAAGAAATGAAGGCCAGTCGATCCGGAAAATGTCAAGAACTTTGAATTTATCCTCAAGTGCAGTCGCAAAAACCATCGAACGCTATGATGAAACTGGCTCTCATGAGTAAAGGAAGAGCAGGAGTTACCTCTGCTGCAGAGGATAAATACATCAGAGTTATCAGCCTCAGGAACTGCAAGTTAACAGCATCTCAGATTGGAGCTCACAGAGCTCAAGTAGCAGACATTCTCAACATCCACTGTTCAGAGGAGAGACTGCGTGAATCAGGCCTTCATGGTCCAATTGCTGCAAAGATCTACTTCTGAGGATGAACAACACGAAGAAGAGAATTGTTTGGGCCAAGAAACACAAGGATTGGACATTAGACAGTGGAAATCTGTACTTTGGTCTGATGAGTCCAAATTTGCGATTTTTGGTTTCAACCTCCGTGACTTTGTGAGACGCAGAGAAGGTGAGCGGATGGTTTCTGCATGTGTGGTTCACACCGTGAAGCATGGAGGAGGAAGTGAGATGGTGTGGGGGGGGGCTTTGCTGGTGACACTGTTGGTGAATAAGTCAGAATTCAAGGCACACTTAACCAGCATGGCTACCACAGCATTCTGCAGTAGCCAGCAACATATAAATCATATTCTGGATTTTGGACACTTTTTTGTTCACTAGATAATTCCATATGTGTTCTTTTATAGTTTTGATGTCTTCAGTATAAATCTACAATGTAGAAAACATTTGAATAAATAAAAAACTTTGAATGAGAAGGTGTGTCCAAACTTTTGACTGGTATGTACAGTATTTGTCCAACTTTATTTCATCTAAAAGGTTGATAAAAGTCAAATGACGACACAGACATGCAGTAATAGACCGTACATGAACGCACACACACTCACACACTCCTCCCTGCCCCAGCTCAAATACAGAGGCCTATACGATGCAGGAGATGTCGCAAGTTTGAATTCAAGCCTGATTTACTGCCCCGTTTTATTGAAATTCTGTACATGAGTAGGGAGGAAAGCAATATATTTGCCAATCCTCAAGCTAAATGGGTCTCACCACTAAACATTGTTGAATATCCCGGGGTTATGGGGCTATGTTTTGTCATATTATACCTCTTTGGCTCAAAAGCCATCACAGTAAATCTGACCGGGGAATCGTATTAAACGGTGCAGTAGATGTCTTCAGAGACAGAGGCTGAGTGCAATCCTGGCACTCTGAGTGTACTCTGCAGTCTTAAAGTGAAGAAGTGCAGCTGCTCCTCTGGCCCTGTAAAAATACTTAAATGAGCAGATTATTATGGGGAGAGCGCCTATTACCTTACACTGTTGAATTAAGCTTCTTTTTCTGTATTTTCTCTGTATTGTTACTCTTCTAATTTGAATCACATTAACATTTATATTTAATTGCAATTTCCTCTCGAAAGACATGGATATTGGATAGATGCCTTTTTAGCTGTAAGAGACCAATCTCTTCATTTCCATTTATAGGTTAAAAGTCAAAATGACAGTCTTGAAGGACAATTCAACTGTGTTTTCACATTCTTAATTATCTTCTTATACTACAAAGTATGTGTTTGTGTATATATATAGTTTTCACCATTCTGTCAACCTTTGGTTTCTGTTTATTTATGTATGACCTAATCAATTGGAAGCATATATAAGGGTTGAGGATACATTTTTGTTTTAAGTGGAGTCTAATTCACACTGATTTTACCAAAGAATCTTCACTAAATTATGTCTGAGAAAATAGAACATTGACAAAAAAAAGGCAAAGAATGAATATGGATACTACTGTAATTGTGTATGCACTCCTCGAAGCAAGTTTTCACCTTGCTTCAGTTGCTTAATTTGCCGCGAAATTGGTGTCGTTAACCTTTTTCAGCACAAATTTGCATTGATCAACGTCTTTGCATTAACTTTAAATGTAATAGCGGCGCGCAACAAATTAACTCTGCGTCCAATGTTAACGCACCTTAAAGCTCAACTATTATGCTATATTTGAACAATATATTATAGGGCCATATCTATATAAAACATGTCTCTGAAGTGTTTTGCTCAAAATACCAAACAGATCACCCATTGTAGCATGCCTCATACCCCTCTATTTCAGACCTGAAGTGCTGATTCAGGGTCTGGCCCTTTAAATGTTACCGAGCTGCTGCTGCTGCTAGCCTAGCAGTGAGCTCTGTGAAGAGAAGGCTGTCTACCAGCGGAAACTCAGCCATATTATGTTCAAAACCACATCAAGCATTATTTCTGAAACAGTATGGAGCACAAACGTTTTCTCTCTCGCGGGTTTACCACAAGAACAGTACCTTTTTATATCCGGCTTCTTTACACATACTCTCTCCAGTACAGTGTTAGCTCTGAGTGTTAGCGATGCTTGCTAATGTAAACACAGACCATATTACTTTCAGAACACGTTGCGCATTGTCTCTGATACAGCACATAGATGGACATGGGCGGCGCCAGGATTTTTTTGCTGCAGTAGCTTTGCAGTTGCTATATGACAGCACGGCGTTGCTAGTTACTTTTCAAAATAAATAAACAAACAATACCAGTGGGCCAAGCACAAGCCTGTTCATATTGTAGCGTTCACCGCTATTCAAGATCACGAGCCTTCAATGTCGAAAACGTTCTCTTTATTTTCTGGTATTGACGGCCACAGCCACGCCTTACAGAACCAATCAATAGTATAACACTCATTAGGACTTTTCCCCACACTCGAACACAACTCCTACCGTCTCGTACTCCCTCCACACACACCGGAAAACGTACACACACACACACACACACACACACACCTGGAAGGGGCGGTCTCTCCCTAACTCCCACCAACAACATTGCCTAAATAACTTTACAAATGTACTAAAACTGTGCACATCTGATAACTGAAATAACTATAACTTGGACACGCTACAATATTATCCTTAATATTTACATTAAAAACATTCCTTTGACACTTATAACATTACTTTGCAAGGTAAGCACAACCAAAATAAGTTTGTAAAAGCAGAATTTGAACACTGTTTCTGTGCTCCTATAATATTTTTGTATAATACCATTACACCCTGAGCGTACAAGTACACAATAGCGATCGTTCACTGTTTCAACTGGCATGCTGTGGCATTTAACCTCATCACACACACACACACACAGCAGTGGTGAGGATCTCAGCCTGCCACTGACGTTCAACCAGAAAACATCAGCCGTTAGCTGTTAACAGTTAGCACACAGAGCTCACATCTCCTCATATCTGTTCAGAAACTGGACAAAAGTTAAACAAGTAGCCTACAAACCACAGACTGTCTGTGTCATGGCGAATACAGTCGCTGGTTTATTTGTGTCTGTAGGCCGTTGTTGTGAGTGTGGACGGAGTAGGCCTATATACAACGTTAGCTTAGCCTGGTCGACCCGATCTTCATTCAGAAAACAAGCATTTTAAAAGTGTTTTTGCCTGCCGTCTACAGTATCTGCAGACTTGTCAAGCATTAATTCATGGTTTTTACTAACCGGTATCAGTATGTTGTTACTTCGGCATCATTTAGAAACGTGTATTACAATTAAATCACGGTAAAATATGTTCATTTTGTTGTAGTTGTAGCTCCCGAGCCAGCGCGTCTTGTTTGAATGATGTGAGTAAACACAGCTGACAGCCGCGGTGAAACCATGGGTGAAATTTATATATACAGTCTATGGGTGAAACTCGAGCGTTTAGAGCGATGGAAGCGAACAACGACCCCTGATAGATCTCGCGAGTATGTGTATAAATATAGATACATTTTCATAACAAAACAATGGGGTTGCTAGGCCGTTGCTAGGCCAATTGTTGGAGTTGCTATAGCAAGCTACCCCCTGGCGCCGCCCCTGTAGCTTGACATGTTCTTTCTTCAGTGTTTACCGCTAGAACAGTTCCATTATATGTATTATATATATAACAACTTTACTACAAATCCCTCTTGTACACATCCTGCTAAATACACAGACACACAGCTGCAGGTGGGGATTCAACTAGCCCAGTTTATATGGGGACGATAGGTTGGGCCGTGGGCGGAACGTTGCCAGTAGGTCAATGTAAAGCCAGCCCACATTTTAGTAATGTCTTCATTTCAAATCTGGATCAGCTCCGAAGTACCCCCGTTTTTAGAGATGCATGTAAGGAGGAAAAGGGAGAGGGTTTTATTTTCTGACCCTTTGTGAGTCTCCTTACACACCGGGGTAACATATGTATCTATAAAAGACATCAAAAAGTGTGTTTTGCATAATATGCAACCTTTAAGATGTTTTGTTGAAAGCGGTTTCCAAGTTGTTGTTTTTCGACTTGAATTAATTTTTCCTATTATACCAAACAATATCCTAATTGCATAACGAAAACCTAATAAGCGAATCTGCCCCGTGACTTATATCCGTTCCAAAATGCAATGGGTTTTTTCATGGCCTATGTTACATCCTTCAATGGAGTTTCATAATAATTGGGCCAGTATTTATAAGAAGTTTTTCTGTAATCCTTAAGCAGAAAAACAAAATGTAACAGTTATATGACTAATAAACCGAATCTCCCATCAGCTATGGGATATGTGTACGGTTAATCACTGTTAATCAGTTAGCTACCCCTTTCCCGTCTGCACTCATCAATTAAAAGAAAAGAAAAAACAACAGACATCTAAACAAAATCCTATCAGTGCTTTACTGTTTTATACACACAGCATTTTTCAGGTTTGTACCATTTGTCTTCTGTGGTCTCTATCTCTGCACATTTTTACTGCGGTGAAACCTCATGACGCTGATAAATAACAGGCTTCACCTTTTCGTAGACTGCACTAGTCTCTCTGAGTGTGTCCTCAGCTGTGAATCACTTGTACCTATAGACACACACACACACACACACACACACACACACACACACACACACACACACACACACACACACAGTCCGCTCGTCTTTCACCCACAGAAGATAATCTCCAAAACTTGACTTGCTGTCAAAGGTCAGCAGAGTTCGAAGGTTGCCCTCCACATCATTTATAGGCTCTTAAATAAGCCCAGGCCTCATTGTTCAGCCAAATCTCCCTTTTTAAGCATTTATCAAACTCTGCAAGTTATGAATTATCTTCATGTCTGCGTATTGAGAGATCAGAGAAGCAGTGAAAGAGAAAGAGAGCATTGTGGGAAGATAAAGAGATATAAGAGACAGAAAGAAAACAAATACAGCAAAAGAAGGGGGAAGAAGGGTGATACAAGCCAGTGGTCCTGTAAGTGGGCAAGGCTTCTCAATTGCTCTTGTCTCTCTATAGTAATATATGACATGCATACTGCACAGTTTTGCCTTCATGTAAATATAATAAACAATGCCATTTCTTTGATAACTACAAATACAAGGAAGTAGATGGGTAATGGAGGAGAATGGGTGTTCCCCCATGTTTACCTATACCGCAAACTGCTCATGCTATTAAATAAGAAAAATGAAGAAATCAAAGAGAAAGGGATATGATAGACTATCGAAGACATTTCCAATATAAAGAAATTCTACTAAATTACATTTTAAGTCAGCGAAAAATACCGCTCTACTACTCAAATTACTTTGTACTTAAAAGTGGGTAAGAATGGAGAAACCAGCTCGAGTGCGCTAGAATTTGAAAGTACGGAGCCAAAAAAAATCTGCCCTTTCCTTCAGACTTCCTTACAGAGCCCCTCCTCCAACACACACGAACGTGCACATGACCAATGAGGGCACGAGATAAGTTTGTGCACGAGATGGAAGGCTGACAGGCAGGTAGGCCATCCAGTTATTTAGCTTTTTGCCTTGTGTTATTCACAAATGCAAATTGCTTGAATTGGACCACTTGGGCCGTATACTTACGTTCCGTCCACACAGCGGCGTGCGTTGAAGCTTCCAACGCTTCTGAACATTCACTTTGAATGGGGTGACGTCACTTTTAGCCTAACTGTATTTTGGGAAGCGACGTGGAGCGTTGCTGGCGTTGCTCGCTTCAAAAGTTGAGCAATGTTCAACTTTTGACGCCTCGACGGAGGCGTCAGCCAATCGAATCATATGCGAGTACAAGCTCTAGCCAATCAAACCGCGTGCTTGTGTGTCTGGGGCGGGAGATTCATATGATTGGTTGTTGGTCGAGTTTCAGACACGCCCACCGGCAAGCGTCAACGCACGCCGCTGTGTGGACGGGCCGTTACCCCAAAGAAACGCATTAATTGATTATTAGCACAAAAGCTTTAAGCATTACTGAAAATAGAAAACCTGATAAGGTCTTCACAATAAAGAAGCTGATTTGTCCAGAGGGTTTTATGATGGCAAGAGATAGAACAAGTTTGAGCCAGATGCTAATTTGTGGCTTTGGCTAAGGGGCCCAAGTCATTAAACGTCTAGCAATAGGTGGGTCAGCAGTTAGATCGCCACCCCGTGCAGTCAACATATTGAACTTTCCTTTGTCGATGACCACTCACTCCCAAATTGCTCCCGAAGGCATGTCTACCTAAGTGTATGTAAGTCAGTTTAAATGAAAGCGTGAGCTAAATTACATGTAATGTAAATAGTTCTTAACATGCCTACCATTAAAGGCACCAAAGTAAGCAACATGTTCACATTGAAGTTTAAAAAAAAAAAAAGGCTTTTATTTTAGTACTAACAACCATTTACAACATTTTATCTCCCACCAATTATCTCACCATGATATCAACAACATTAATCCTAACCCTAACCCTTAATTGGTCTGTCTCTGATTCTGAATTCCTAGAAACCTAAGTCAAAAGATGCAATCTGGCTCTATTAGTCCTTGGAGAAAATATGACCTAAAAGGGCTCTGTGACCTAATGTGAGTAGAGTAGCGGTCTGTGCCATAAATAAAATCTTTGTGAGCCCTTGTGTCAGACACAGGCAGAGAAAGGATGGGCCACAGAGAGGTAAAGATACATTTAGACTGAAATGAGAGATAGAGGATAGAGTGTTGTGACTGAGTTATCCTCCACGGAGGACCACCGTGGCGGCAGACATACGTTTCTGATTTCCTGGGAAGGCTTTAACTTCTTATGGGTACTTGGTCCTCCCACAGACCAACACTGTCACTGATGCCTATATATCTACAGGAATGTGTGTGTGTGTGTGTGTGTGTGTGTGTGTGTGTGTGTGTGTGTGTGTGTGTGTGTGTGTGTGTGTGTGTGTGTGTGTGTGTGTGTGTGTGTGTGTGTGTGTGTGTGTGCACGTGTGTGTGTGTGTGTGTGCACGTGTGTGTGTGCACATGCACTCCGCTCCAGAAGATGAAGCCATTTCGTTATTGATGGAGTAGGGCCCTAGGTTGGGTCACACAGACCCTGACACACACATACAGACTCCAGGAGGTGTTGGTGTGTGAGCCCCTCCCTCAGCGGGTTGCTTGCGGTCAGTATGATGGAGAACTCTTTTTCACTCCAGGGGATCCTATAAACCTGTCACAAGCATGATCTCTGCCTCTTTTTCTCTCTTGCTCTACCCTTTCTCTCTGTTTCTCAGTTTCTTTCCTAGTTTAAATAACCGTCAGTTTAGCATTTTTTTGTTAGTTTTTCAAATGCTGTAGCAATAGGAGCCTGACTGTCTCAGCCTCACACACACACATTCAGACGCGCATCCTAAATCATAGACCAAGAACGACCTGCCGAGCTCCATTATGCTATAAATGTATTGAGTTACCGGCCTTGAAATGTTAGAGATTGAAGGTATTTTGGTCCGTGACAACACTGTTTTGTTCTTCTTGTTTTGATGTGGAACCATAGCCTGAACTCGTAGATAACAGCTTCTGTGTTTGACCTTGTTTTCTTGGATTTTGTTTCAAAAATAAGGGAACTGTGAGGCTGAAACAATAAACCCAGTGTAGAATGTAACTAGCGATTTTTGTATAATCATGACTAAAATCCAGATGCCTATTCATTTAAAAACTGACATCCTAAGCAGGAGTGTCAGATAGATTTCATGTAGCTGGATTTAATTAAAACATAGCATCAAGTGACTTCTTCTGAGTTGTAGCTTACTTTGGGGTTAACCCTCTTCACTTTCAGCAAGTAGCAAGTGAAACGCAGGAACTTGCCCTTTTTCTTAAAGAGTTTTATAATTTGTTCACGCACTGCTACCTTCACAGTTCACAACAAGCTGACACCAAAGGACACGTCCCGACGGACCCGACTGTTGTGTCGCCTCACGTCTCCTGCGTCTTGGCCAACAGTCGCACTGGAACACACCGCAAAGACTTCAGCCGACGGCCAAGTAGCACGTACGTGAGTGGCAATAACTCTCCTTACCAGCAGGCGGCGGTAGTGTGTATTCGTCATTCAAAAGAGGCAACAACCGGAAGACAGAAGAAGAACAGACTACATGATAACCAAGAGAAGAAGAACAGACTGCGTGATGTAAACAAACAACAAATAGCGTGTGCGTTTCATTTTCACTCTACAGCGAGAAGCTGCATGGGGCTTTCCCGAACCTGTGTCGAGAGCTGGAGTTAAAGGTGGGGTAGGTAATTTGAGAAACCAGCTCGAGTGCACTAGAATTTAACAACCGGAAAAAATCAACCACTTCCTTACAGAGCCCCTCCTCCAACACACACGAACGCGCACATGACCAATGAGGGCACGAGATAAGTTTGTGCACAGATGGAAGGCTGACAGGCAGGTAGGCCATCCAGTTATTTTAGCCGGGCCGGCTCAGATGATTGGTCGTGCTTTTTACAGCGCTACGGCTTCCACAGATGACATTTTGTATGTGTTTATTGTCAAAGCATTTAATATATTCATTGCTATCGGGATGTTAAGAGCATTCCATGGAATATAACAAAAAGTGTTTCTGAAATAAATTACATACCCCACCTTTAAATTAAATCTCAGATTTGCCTTCTTAATAGTTTGTTTGGGCCCCTCACTTCCGTTTCGCTTCTTATGCACTGATTCGCTAAGCTGAACAGCCAATCAGAGTGATTTCTTTTGCCGAATCGGCGGCGGAGGGTGTCGGCACGGCAAAAAGGACGTGCGGGACACACCAATCTGAGTAGGGCGACAGGACGCTCATCGACGGCCAGACATCTATCGACGGCCAAAATAACTGCTATATTTAGCTTACCTAGATAGTTAGAACGGTTGAACAGTAAAATTAGGCCTAAAACAGCATTGTAAACAGAAATACGTCTTACTGGTACTCCCCCACTCATAGTAGGAGAGTCTCTTGTAGCTAGTTCGAATACAACACAGGTACGGTACCCACATAGCAACTCTTTCAAAGTGACATTAATGTGCTTGTAGACAAAGCTCTTTTGGACTCCCTGCCTTCAATGGAGAAACAAAGAGTCTGACTGTAGCTGTTTAGCTCTGTACCACAACTGTAACCATGCACGTGATGCTACGCAAAGCGGTGGTCAGTCCCCTCCACAGAAATCCAGATAATTGATCATGGAGAAAATGTCCCCCCCCCTTTATGTTTTTATTTTTGGTCTTGATCTAGTCACTTGACCATTTCTGGTGGTGGTTTTGGTGCCATTAAACCTGACTTGTATGTGCTTTTACTCTGATTACCATCTGACCAGTCATGTGGTGCTAATGCAAAGTACACATGGGGTTACTGATGCTGTACATTCGCAGAAAATCTAACCCGGGTTCCATTTCAGTGCTGCATGTACAATAAAGGAGGCAGGAGAGCAGAAAGTGATAGCAGTCATGATTAAAAATGGAGAAGTAATCCCAGTGACTGGCCCATTAAACGCTCAGATACATCTCAGGTTCTGTTTGTTTTGATAGTAAAGCAGTGGGGACATATATTAATGTCCTTCTCTATTATGATTCCATTGGAAGAGCCAGTGCAATTTACCACTCTCTTCAGACAATGGTCTCTGTGCTCTTCCATGGACCTAGTCTGTCTAGAGACACTTCGCCTTTTTACCCAGAAAAGGCCTTCCCAACTGGGGGACTTGTTCTGGATGATCCCTGGTATGCTTGAGGTGCAAAACCCAGGAGATAGAGAGCAAGTAAAAGAACAAAACAAGAAAAGCCAAGATGGACATTTTAAGATCTCACTGGAGGCTACCTTCCTTGCCAAAGTTTCAGTTTGAACAAGGTCAAAGATATAAATATAGAAATGACAGGAAAATAGGTCATATGAAACAGTGTTTATATCAAATCTGTCTCAGTCACAGTCTAATTGGAACCAAGTACTGGTCTGTTGATTGTGACATTGTGTTTTGAGTAGAATCCAATAAAGTTGGATTTAGTGAGGACACTGTTAGCTTATCCTCACATTGACACCATCTGTAAAATCATATTAGTAAGGGAGACTCAATTGTATCTGAATGGTTATATTTGAAAAACTTGTTCATGTATTTCTAGTCAAAATGTGGGGTGCGACATAACATGGAAGGGCTGTCCAACATTAGTCAGGACGGATTAATCTAGACACATCTAGAAGGGGACTCATTATATTACACTTAATTATTCATCTTCAAAAACACAAAATGTTTACAATTGAACAAAAGCCAACTATTATGTGGCTACACTTGGTGTTTCCGAACCCAACAGCTGGGACAAAGCTATGGTTTTTCTAATTTAGTGGGAATGCTGTTTACTATTATTATTATTCCGCCGGTATTTTGGCCCTCTTCTTCTCCCGCATTGAGCATCGCAGAAACTCCGTTCAAACATCAAAACGTTCAGCTCGGTCGGGAATCGATGGCTATTACTTTTCTCATTCATAACTTTCATAATTCCAGAGATACATCCCATAATACATCACATTTTTAACATTGAAGTCAATGGAGGAAATCTTCAGACTTCAACAAATCTTCATGCGACTTCAACTGCTAACTGTTCATTCATACTTTCACTCAGAAACCTCATTCCAACTTTAAATGTTACAAATCTTTCTGACATTATTCGTGTAAAACAACTTTTAAATCTGATTCTTACTTTTAGAGATATTAACATTTGTTCAGACCTTGTTTTAGAGGTTTTCTTCACATTTTAACATTAACTAGAGTGCGTGATGTCACAGCTAGAGGGTAAGAAATCTTGAAATTTGCCTTCATATATTTTTTTAAAACTGCCATAATTCCCAAACCCTACATTCCTGTGACATAATTTTTCATGATAAACGTAGGAAAACATCTCGTAGCTTGAAAAATGACAAATAATTAAGCAAAAAATAATTAAACAAAATGCCTCTTGAGGGCATGAAGTGACAAAAACGTTCAACATTCCTCCATTGAAGCCCATTGTAATTTCAGGCAGATATTTCCTTACGGTAGCAGCCGCACACCTTTAGTTAAACTGCCAAAAAGGCCACATTATTAACCCGAAAGTACACAAAAATACACTTCAGATACTCAACTTCCTTGACATGCTTCACGTTTTGAAATTTCACAGATATCTGTTACGGTTCTTCCACAAAACGTTCACATGTAAGAGGTTTATCTCTCATTCAGAACAATGGAAACCTGTGATCTCTACAGAGCTCGTTAGCTCAAATATAAACACCTGTGTAACGGCCCGTCCACACAGCGGCGTGCGTTGACGCTTGGCGGTGGGCGTGTCTGAAGCTTGGGGATTTTTTGCGACCAACAACCAATCACATGAATCTCCCGCCCCCGACATACAAAGCAATAGCAATGTTAAAACGAAGTAAACTGGATATAAAATCCCCAAACAGGCGAAAACCTACCAGTTTCATCCACTGTCTCTGCCACCTCCCTCCATGCCTGGCTCCTCCGGTTTGTATCCCGGTAGATGAACAGAGACTGATCATACAGCACCGGGTGATTCCCTACCGCTACAATGAATTTTCCCTCCATTTTTTGGAATATGAGGAAATGACCTGCGTAGTCTCTCCCAGCATACACGCGGTTTGAAAGTCAAGTCCCAATGTAAAGTCAGAGAAACCTTTAAAGGAATTAACAAGGTCCCGCCTTCAGCACTGTATCCTGTCCTGTCATGTCCGAATTCATGCTCCATGTTTCAAGGCCTGTCCGAGGGTTTTAAAACGTTTTGGGGCACAATGCACCCTTAGTGAAATGCAAAGCCATTTGATTTGCTTTTGAGACAAAGGTTTTGCATATTGCCTTTTATTATAAACCAAGTCTTTATCCGCCTGTCGGTGTACACTGCTGTGCTTATTGTATTGCTTGACATATTAAAAACACCAGTGTCATATTCGACCTTCACTTGGATGTAAAGGTGCCTGTCTAAAAACTACTACTTTTCAAACAGTAAGAACAATTTCTTAATAGGTTATTAGAATGTTTTGAATGATGTGGATGCTAACTGAAGTTATTTTTCATTCAATTGTTGCCTTAAACCTGGTTGGTTGTTATGGTTGCATATTACCCACCACAACAATGCATATTTAGTAAAAGGGTGCCACGAGAGCAGTTCAACCAAATAATGCGAACTCTTCGACCCTCACCAACATTAACAGAGAATGGGAACACAATTCTGACATACTAAAGTTGGTGTCATTTATCAGAAATGTACATGTCCTCCCCCAGACTTGTTCTAAATGGAATATGCAGCTGTGTGCATGGCCTGTACTGCTTTTGTTGTTGAAACTTTCTACAGGTATTGTTTTAGTGTTTTAAAGCCAAGGTTAACATTTCTATTTTGAGGCTTCACATTCACATACTCCTAACCAGTAATTTTTAGAAACGGCTCCAATGGCTGATTTACTGATACACAGAGGTCAGCACTTTGATTTACTCACTTCCTGTCTTTCTTTTTGTTTGAGAGTTTTTCCAATCTTAATGTTTTTTTCAAAAACATTTTCCATTGTAGATAACTATTTTCCTCTTTTAGCACACTGACAGCTATTCATCTATGTAACTTGAACTCTTTGTAAATAATTTGTGAATTTTAAGCAGACTTTCCTTCAGTAAAACAAACGTTTCAGAGGGGTAGATAAAGGTCGCAAGGTTGACTGCTGTCATGTAACTGCTGCTTTTTTCCTGATAATAGTCTTTTGATAAGTAATTGATAAAATGATGGATAAAGTGTTTTTGCTTTCAGATAACTATTTAGAGGGAGTTAATAATGAGAGTTGATGGTAATCTGTTAGTTGTTGATTGATGGTGTTCAGTCTAGCCCTTAATGACCTGTCAGATGGTGGGAAAAAATGAGGTTAAAGGTCATCGGATTCAGATCAGCGGAGCTCCTGCCCACTGCCACTGTGGTCATCTCTCCCTCTGTCTCTCTGATAAAGACCAACCATGTTTGTTTTTTCGTGTGGTTCTTCATGTCGGAAGTGAAGTTGGGCCGTCCTCCAAGAGCAACATGTGGAACTAGAAATAGGGGGTTGAGATTTGCATGGGAGTCCTGATGGAAAGAAAACAGACAGAAGATAGAGATATACTGTCAAGAAAGTAGAACAATTTCCTGCTGGGCTGCACAGTTTTGGTATTTTTCCTGTGCTTAACTAAGAAAATTATTGTATCTGATTTTAAGTAAAAATGTATTGTGGCGTCACATCTTTAAAGCTTTGTCACAGCATGAAATACATGAGACTATATCATCAAACCACAATTGCTATTATTACCCCTTAATACTGAGCCCCTACCTCACCACCATCATTCCCTGTCAGCCCATTTGTTATTAAAGTGCTGGAATGTGTCTGGCACTTTATCATAGGGTTAAGCGCTAAGCGTTCCCTCTGACTGAGCTACGTCCTTACCCCACCTTTAACAGACACACATGCTATGATAGAAACTAATATATTAGCGTGTCTCAAATCAGGTACTTACCTTTGCTGTTTTGGGAGCATAATGCGTTTCAATTTGATATATTGCAGAATGCAGAGAATACCCCGATGGTACAAGTTAAGCGTAGAACACCGCCTTCCTGGCTTCTTAACACAAGTTAGGCAACCAGCTGTGATTGCAATTGCTTGGATAATCACAGCCCTATATTAAAGCTTTCATGTGGGCTCAACGTACCACTCGGCTGGTCTTGAAGTGTAGCCATGTAGCCAGGATTAATTGAGCAATCTGTAATGATTTGATACTGCAAACAATCTTTGCTAGCTAGCTAGCTAACTGTGATCACCACTTTCGGTTAGGGCACAGCAGCTGTTGCAGTGTTTGATTTTAGACAACACTACCCGGTCAAAATTCCATAATGTGTCCACAGTGCATCACATGTAGTTAACTAAGGGAAGTAGCTGAATTGAGACATAGCAAGTCTACACACATGTACTGTAAAGCAACAAACACACACACATAGGGTTGATGATGGTAGACCATGTAGCTAATATGGATGGTCTGAGTGCAGGGGGGTGTTTGTCTGGCACTGCACCATGGGGGTCAAATCCAGCTCATTCCATTTTATTTCAGACACAAGTCTACCTGAAATGTGTTCAAGAAATGGTATACAGGCAATATTGGGGTACATATCGTGCTTTCTATATGTTATCATTTTTGATGCTCAGCTTCTTATCTTGCACCTTCTTTAAGAGAACCTTGAAGAAACAAAACTATGGGCTGTATGTCCGTGTTGGCCAGGGGCACAGGATGCAGCGTTGCACCAGCCTGCTGGTATTTACCAGAGGGAGGAGAGGCAATAGAGGGTGCAGCGATACCAATCCTTTGGGGGGCTCCAATCTCTTTTTGTATCTATCTCTTTTCGACTAGCTTTCTTTTTATGTGTACATAATACATATAAAGAAGCGTTTATAGCAGCAAACGTAACCTAGGCTGAAAACTACACCGGACGATAGTAAGTTAAAGGTTTAAAAAAACGGCAGTTGTTTAAATTAATCAGAATAACTGAAACAGCATTCATTTTTTAAATAAATACTAAGGCAGCAGAGGAAAGGACAAGGGTTCACTGCTTTAGGAGAATACTTAGAGATTCCCCTCTTTTATGTGAGGACAAGCCAAGAATGTAGCTTTTTTTTCTGAAACACTTTCAATTGACCAGCCGGTGAACCCAACACACGCACATATGCAGTCCTTCCTCTGTCTGATATCTGTTTCAGTGTTTTTCTCAGTTTTCCTGCCAGCAGGGTCCTCTGAGCGCTCTGACTCCCTGTTAGCTTCTTTATTGTGCCGGTTGGCTGACTGACTCTGGCTCATTATGAGCAGGTGACAAGGACAAGATGAAGATGGAGGTGATGTTAGATCATTGGAGCCTGAGAGCCAAGTAGTTAGTCCGCTGTGGAAGGTCGGGAGGAAACAGACTTATTTTGCTTCCTACATGAAGTGCCCTTTGAATGGCCTTGAATCATTATCATTTGTACTGCATACAGTATAAGTGTGTACGTTTCTGTATATGTTGGCAGGAAATATACATGATTTGTGCAGTTGTAGGGCTTATGCTGTTTGTTGCATTATTGTATGTCAAGATTAGCACTACTTGCCTTAGTGTTGTGAGGTGTCCTTAGACCAACAAATATTAAATAAATATTTTGTGAAATGTGCTTTTATGTTTCCGTGCCTAGTCATGCTGATTTCTCTCAACTCAGAGCCTCTTCTTAGTGCACTGCCATGTTGTACGCTATGAACACTACACAGTGGGTGAATTTTGACCTTGTGGCGAGCGAACACACGTCTGCCGTGCCCTCACCACTGGAAGTAACGATCGCACTAGATTGCTAGCTAGTTAGCCAGCAACATTAACGTAAGTAAAAACTGCTTAGTTAACCCTTTAACATTAGCAATGGCTTCTTTTGACACCAGTATAGTGGATTGTTTATTAAAAAAGAAGAAAAAAAACATGTGTATGCATTTTATTTGTATAGTGCTGTTTTGACCGGAGAAACGGCAATCGTGGCTAGTCCGGAAACTTCCGTTATGTAGCCAAAATGACCATCCATCCTTGAGTGCGAGAAGTATACAGCTTTCCAGACTAATTTTGTTAACGTTATGAGTGCAACACCCAGGTATTCATAGTGCTCGCATTTTGCCATGCTTTGCATTGAGATACACTTATGCACTCAACATTGCGCATGTAAGTACAGAAGTGCCAGACTGGTGATGTTTGACATCATAGTAACCAGTAAATGGAACTTGTAGCTAATTCATCTCCAGTTTAATTGTGTGTAAGTCAGAGGTTATTATGGCAACCTCTACAGACTGCAACAGCCTCAACTTTCTCCACCACCACCCTGCCTTCAGCCCTGCTTTGGCTGTGTCTTGTACTTTTACTGTCCACACTTTGTTAGATTTTGTCTTTGTCTAGATTCTTTTATCTTTAACATGTCAGATCCAGAGAACTTGAAATCACTTTGATCTGGTTAGATTGGATGTATTCCTTTTTTGTTTAGGTTTAGGACACAGACATGAGTTATGAGTGCCTGAAAGAAAGGGTCAAGTGTTGGCTGAAAGCCGAATCTCGCTGTTTATTCCTCCTTTTTATAACCATTGTTTTACCACTGTCCTTATCAGACAGGAGTCAATCCTGGTTGTGTGTGTTTATATGAAAACAGTTTTGAAATGTTTTCCTTTAAATTTCTGCACTTCCTCTGAACCAACCTGGTCTCACCAGAATGCGTGACTCCACCACGACTCCTTAACACCGGCGTGCGTGGTGGAGTCACAAACTCTGCTACATTTACGTGACTTCACCACGCAAACAATGCCAATGTAAAGTGAATGAGGCTCCTTTGTCGTGGTGCACACACGCATTTCTACAACGTCCAGCAGTGAGCTTTTATTCTATAAAACATTTTTAAAATCTACTTTATAGCTTGTAGTAACTCACGGGAGGCTTCTTTTATTTTATTTGTATTCATAATCATTGTTATTTTTTGTCAGAATGTATTATGGTGCATTAGTTACGAATTTGTGTTCTCAAAAAACAGTGCATTGTGTGTAATACAACTGTGATTTTATTAAATTAGTTAGTTTTTAAGGAAGGCCAGAGCTTCAGCTGTCAAATAGATTGTTCCCTTTAGTTAACGTTTTTTAAAAGAAAATTATATTCCTATTCGATCATGTCCCCTTTATTGTATTACAGACGCAAAGAGCAATGTGAGCGTCCATTCCCATTGGATAACGGAGGATTTTACACCCGGAAGTAAGTATTCTCCTTACTGTCGATTGATTTTACAGTGATATCTGCACTACTCATCAACTCAAAAACACCAGATTATCCTTGTTGATTACACAACATTGATTGGTTTAAATTGTGTACATCGGAGAAACAAATAATTGTTCAGTGTTTTGGATGGCAAAAGACACTACATTACCCAGAATCCTCAGCTATCGTTTGGGACTACACCATGTGCTTTGCTTGACAAACCCCATGATTTGTCCTCAAGCTCTGTGATTGGATGTTGGTGTGGTAGTGCGCGAAGTTTACGCCGAGCGTCAAACAGCATTTTGAAATAGAATGAAACCCACCGACGGCACACTATTCAAAACAGGAATCGAACGTGTCCTACCACCCCCCCCTCCCCCCTTAGGTCACAGGCTCCTCCAACAGTGCAACACAATAAAACAGATAAACAGAAACAATAGTGCAAGTCAATACAAAAACAAAAAAAGTGAAATAGTGCAATAAGAGTCTATACAAGTGATTGGAATATGATATATTAGATAAATAATTTCTAAATAGCAGCCAGATGAATGTTATGGATGTTGTTTCTAAGTTCAGGTGTTTAATAGTCTTATGGCCTGTGTGATGAAGCTGTCCCTGAGTCTGGTGGTTTTAGTCCGGATGCATGTAAGATAAGATAAGATGGTACTTTATTGATCTCAATTTGGGAAATTGTTTTTGTTGCAGCAAGGCATTTTACAATAAAACAAAACTACAAATAAACAAGAATAGAAATAAAATAAAATAGAAGATATACATGTTGAAATAGAAAATATACATGTAGATATTATATATGCAAATATTCAAAAATATATGACATGGAATATTAAATATTGAACAGATTATATATGTGTAAAATGTACAGCGAGGTTAAGAGAAACTATGGAGCAGAGAGCTCTCTTCCAGCCAGAGGTGATTTATTGTACAGAGTTATTGCAGTGGGCAGGAATGTGTTCCTGTATCGGTCCTTGTGACAGCGGAGCTGCAGCAGTCTGTTGGAGAAGGAGCTCCGTTGACCCTCCAGCTGCAGGTGGAGAGGATGGGTGGGTTATCCATGATGGACAGCAGCCTGTTCAGTGTCCTCCTCTCCACCACAGCTTCAAAGGGGTCCAGCTTGATGCCGATGACAGACCCAGCTTTCCTGATCAGTTTATTGATCCTGCTGGTGTCACCGGCTCTTATACTGCCCCCCCCAGCAGACCGCAGCAAAGAAGAGTGCACTGGCCACAACAGACTAGAAGATCTCCAGCATCTTGCTGCACACGTGGAAGGATCTCAGCTTCCTCAGAAAATAGAGTCTGCTCATCCCCTTCTTGTACACAGCGTCAGTGTTGATCCTCCAGTTCAGCCCATTGTCTAAGTGCACTCCCAGGTACTTGTAGTCCTCCACAACAGCCACATCCTCTCCTAGAATGCGGCTGTTGTGCCAGACGGCAGCAGACAGAACAGTTTGTGGCTGGGGTGATGGGGGTCTTTTATAATCCTGAGGGCTTTCTTTAAGGTTAACCTGGTATTTTTACTCCACTACATTTATTTGAGTTACTTTACAGATTCTGATTAATGATGTGAAATATAAACAACCCTTAAAGCAGACTTTAGTTACACCTGAGTAAAATTCAGGGAAGGTGATTGTCAAGTGCCAACAATCAGGAGAGATATTTAATAGTTGGTGCTCGAGAAGACTAAACATATATCTGCAGATCCCTATAAAGTATATTCATTACTCGTTATTATCTAATCGTTCATTAAAGACTGTATATAATGACTATTTTGCACATCCCTTTCAAGATTTTCTAAGGTTTATTGACATATCATATACACAACTACGGTGTAGTTATGCAATGAATGAAAAACTTGGGTCACAGGTTCCTCAACAGTGCATTACAAGACATCTATCAATATGTGTATATACCTCCACCATTAAACTGTCAAATCCTGCACATTTCTTATACTATCTACATACATAAGAGTATAATTAATATGTATAATATCAGTTAAAATAAGTGCTTCAACATAGTTAACATTGCAGGAAAGTTGATTGTCAAGTTCCAAAACAAACCATATTAGACGTTAAGTACTTTGTCAGGCTTAATATTCATCTGTAGATAGATACCCCCTAAGCTTTTTTCTTATTTAAAAGAAGACCTTAACCTAAAGTATTCTTTAATGTTTAAATAAAGCCTTATTAGTTTGTCTGTTTTGCACATCCTCCTATCAGGCACTAAACTGTTTTATTGTAGAGATCACTTACAGTATCTTCTTGATATTTTCTATTCTATATTGATATAATTGACCTTCTACTTTCCCACTATTTTGCATGTACTCTTAATATTTAAATGTTTTCATCAAATATAACACATTCAAAAGTGCTTTACAAAAATGAAAGGCATTAAGAAAAAGGCATTTGAAACAGTCATTAAAAAGCAACACAATCTACCTGCATTGCATTACTCTAAACGTGTAATAACGTGCTTTAACCAGTAGGTGGTTTGGGTTAAAAAGCTGTCAAGTTTACAGTGTTAACAAAATAAAATATACTGCTGTTTTTGGTTTAGTTTACGACGGATATATTTTGTTATTGTTTTGATATTTGTAACATAAAAGCGATGGAAAAAACCCACAGCAACACAGAAAAGATGGTCTTAACATGACCCAGCGGTCTAGTAGTTAATAAAAAACAATAATATCAAAACAAATTATTACTACTAACTTTATTGTGAAATTAAAACAGAACGGTAAAAGAATAGTTTCCGGTCTATTCTGAGCCCGATCTCTGTAGATAAATAAAGAACTACGACAGATAACAAACAACCGAGTGTTCTCACAGTTTGAATAAATGTACATTGATGGTACAAACACTAGGAGTTAAATGAGGATAAGGTTTCTAAAGGCTAAATTCTTCTTTTAATTGATGGAAGGTATGATGAAGACCAACATAAGGCTGTAGTTAACAAAGCATTTTACAAAAGACTGATTAATTGCCAGATCTTCTCATGCTGTTAATACTGTGAGTTAAATCAAAGTCATCAGAGTCAAATGTTTGCATCTATTTTCAGATGTATATTAACTCGTCTGCATCTTCAGATTGTGTCAGAATATTTGGCTGGATATTAAGGAGAGCGCTGTGATTTGTTGCTCAAGCATTGGAGTAAAAATTAAATATACATTCTAATTTAGAAGTTCCTCCTTCAGCCGTCCACTCAGAGACAGAGATAGTATCTTTGAAGAATTGTGTGCAACAGCCAGAACATAACTTACTTTACACAGCCAGTTTAAGCTGATAGCAAGCCAACATCTGTGTCTCTGTATATTTCTACCTCTCCCTCTGTCCTCTCTTTCACATCTGCCTTGGCCAAAAGGCAAGATGATTTAAAATGTTGATTTCTAGTGGAATAAAGAAGTTAAAGACTTTTTTAAAAACTAATTACTCATTCTCTGAAAGCTTGCAATCGGAAATAGTTGTTCTCTTTTTGGACAGTGAGACAAGAAAATGCATTTCTCTTTAGTTTTATGCAGCTTTTTGTGTCTTTCAGCTTTTTGCTTTGGAGCTTTCCACAAATAGTTTTCAGCAGCAGCGTTCTTGGCTAACTACTTGATTTGTCTCAGCAGGGAAAACTGGCTTACCGAAATAATTAAATAGAAAGGTTACATTTTTAACGTTATCAGGAATACCTGTGCTTTTCTTCGTATGACAGGTATCTGATCTGAACAAAATATTATTTAGCAAAAAAAGAGACAATTGTTTTAATCTTAATCAAGGAACTGTGTGTGTGTGTGTGTGTGTGTGTGTGTGTGTGTGTGTGTGTGTGTGTGTGTGTGTGTGTGTGTGTGTGTGTGTGTGTGTGTGTGTGTGTGTGTGTGTGTGTGTGTGTGTGTGTGTGTGTGTGTGTGTGTGTGTGTGTGTGTGTGTGTGTGTGTGTAGATTCAAGGTTGTCTGAACACCAGTGTGTACAGTATGAATAGCTGAGGCTGCAGCTGGTAGTACCACTCTCTGAATCTCTCTCTCTCCTGGATGTAGTCCAATATCCGCTGACTAAGAATGAGCCTTTAGTGCTCCCTTTATATTATTTGCAATGTGGCTGGTGTTTACTCAAACATGTTCAGAGATAGAGTCCGGTGGAATCCAGATCACCACCTGTGTATGCAGGGAGTGTCTCTCTCCTCTGAGGGTTGTGAATTTGAGACCAATATTGACCAAAGAAAACATTGTTCAGAGGTTGAAGGTCAGAGCAGCTGCACTTAGTTCACTCACAACCATCATTTATCATTGTCGGTGAGAAGAAATGTCTGAAAGCGTCAAAAAAGGTTGATACCAACTTTGGATTCGGACTCAACAGTTTTCAGAATTGCTTTCTTGTCGTTGACCTGGGTTTTCTTTGTTTGACCAGTCCATAACCTCCCCTTATCCTCACTCTGCACCTCTTATCCCCCGAGACATCAAACCCAGGGAGCGTTTCACATTTTGAGCCAACTTTAATATGCAAAATGTTCAACCGACTCCAAAAATCGTTGCTGATTGAGTTTCGTAACACCGGTAGCTCATCTTTCTTTCATACCCCCCCCCCCTGTTGACACCCTGCTTTTGGACAATTTCCAATTTCCCTCTCTCCTCTGAGAATGAAGACATAAAACAACGTGAGCGTTTTCTCATCTGTGGGGCTGCTGTTTCTTCTGATATCCAAATGCTAACGGTATACTCGGGCTTTGTGGAAGTTACTTTTGGTGTCTGTTAAAACATGTCTTTAAGTTTCACTCTTACTTGTGCTCGACCTTAAGATGAACGCTGGACCAAAAATAACTATTATCTATTCTTTGTTTGTGTAATCAAATGTATTGTCAAAAATAGAACTAGGTTCAAGAATGTTAAAAGAAAAGTTGTTCTCCTTCACACATATAAAGACACAACAATATGATACATATAATACCTGCATTGTAACTAGTAAATCTAATAGTTTTTGTGCAGTAAAAAGTAAAATATTTCCTCCATAATGTAAAAGCGTTGAAGTATACATAGCTAACATGTTTTACTCAAGAGTATAAGTATTTGGGTAAATATTTACTTTTCACTATTAAAGAAAGAAGCATATTTTGCATATGGCATTTATAAAACCTAATGCTACTTCTACAATAGAACAATTATAAAACTGTTTTTAATATAGGATTATTTCTGTCTGCATGTGTGGAAGTAGACGGAGAGGTGGAAAGAGCAGACCAGTAGAGGCCTAGAGTCAGTCCATAGTTTAAAAAGGTTCCACCCCTACATGACTCCGCTGCGTTTGGAAAAGCAAAGTATTTCCCGGGTCACTGGGATCTCTGTTTCTAGACAAAGCACTGGGGGTAAGGTAGTGGAGTTTTCATTTGAAGATAATTTGTTGTTCATTCAGCAGGAATGTGTTCCATTGGCCGAGGGGGCCATCAATCTTCAAACCAGATTGGTCGACTAGTCAGATGCCTTAGTGCTCCTCTGGGACAAAGGCAGCCATGTTAATATGGAGAGTAGAAGTGTGTGAGATTGTGTTTCTTTACGTCTGTGTGTCTCCGCACTGCTGGCTTATTTCTCAGCCTGAGTCCTATCAGAGATCACACGGCTTATCATGATGGATCAGAGTGCATTTATCAGTAACACACAGGACAAAAGACACAAACTCGTCTTTGTGTTCAACTGTCAACCCCACTGGAGCAGCAGGGAGATTGTTAGCACGCTATCTGCTACACCAACAGTACATGCTGTGTTGAATATGGGAGAGCCTTTGCCCTTGGATTGTAAAGAGCACTTCAAATACATACAGTAGCATCTCAGGTTTTGTATTTGGGTGAACTAACACACATTTTAGTTTTAAGATACTGAAGAATTCTCATTATATTCAGGCTAGTATATAACAGTAACATTAACCATGGGTTTTTGATTTAAGAGCCCAATCAGCATGCCACATTTTAGTTTTCCTGCTATTTCATCAAATCCTGTCGTGAAAAAAGTCCACTATTGCTGAACCTAAAAAGAGTGGTGCTGTGATTAAGTCATTCTTTAGGCCGACTCTGAAGTTATCATGGCAAGGGTTCCCTCGACAACGAACAATGGGATTTGTTCCATTGGATTTTGGAACATTGCATAAAAACAATTGGCGAACAACCAACTTTTACACTTTTGTTAACGAGGATAATCTCCAAATAATAACACCAATTTTATAATTTTTTAAGCAGAAAATCTAGCAAAAAGCTAACATTTGGCTATAAACAAACTACATCACAGTCACATGTCTTCAAGTCACCACTACTAAGCTAAAGGCGGCTAATATTAGTTTGGTTAGTGTTGACGTGAAGTAAACTCATTTAGTCACGTTTTAGCAACCGCTGCTTTTATGAATCTTGGGTATTTACTGTTATATTTTATTTAGTAGAACAAAATGTGAACATCTATTCAGCCCATATTAACCCTAGACTGTATTTCAGGCATCTTACCAAAGACATCTTCTAAAGAACGTTGATTTTTGGACAAGGGAACCAGAAGCGCTACATTTCTAACTCGTTTCCAGTTTTCAGCACCATTCCTGCACCACTCTAAATCTATGGAAGTTCAAACATTTCACTTCCTGTGTAACTGCAGATTCAAAAGCTTTGGGTGGAGCAGATATTGGAAGTTATGATGTCAGTCAATTCGAAGTAAATATGGATAGAGAAGAAAAAAGTAAATGATATATAAGTTTTAATGTAAAGAACATTTTGTATGGTGGCTTTTCTGAGTGTTTTGTGTTTGTAATGCAGAGTGATACTGTCAGTAGAAGTCAGCGGTCTAACAAAGTAAGATAAGTCATCGCCATTGTCATTCAGACTGGAGGAATTAATCGACTAAGGCATTTCTCAGAGTCACGGATCATCAGTTGTGGAAAACATACCTGCATTTTTTAATTACGTAAAAGTAAACAAAAAAAAAGTTTAAAAGGGTTACTAATTTCTACAAATACTTTGTTACAAGTAGACAGTAAGTCCTGCATTCAATAATCAAGTAAAGTACAAGAACCTCAAAACTGTCCTTAAGTGTGGAACTTAAGTTAATGTACTTAGTTCATTTCTACCATTGCAGATATATGCTGTATTTACCAATACATGTGCACATTTCACATACATTTGAATGTTTTATACTATAGTGTACAGAGAGAAAAGTATGTCATTCATACAGGCTCACACTTCATTAAAACAACATCTATTTTATTCCATACATTCACCCACTCTGGCTCTGAGGGAAACATCATCAGTCACGTACGGGAGTAAATCTGTGTGTGTGTACGTGCACATCTGTGTAAGTGTTCATACATATGTGCACATGAACTCTTATTTCCAGAACACTTGTGAATGACTGAGCAAAGTAGACACACTGATTGTTCTCCTCATGACAAGCACTTTTCACAGCGCTCCTCCTCATCCCTTCTCTCTGTGTTCCCTTGCGGAGTTGAAGAGTTGAATCATAGGTCAGCAGCTCTTTGCTCAGAGAGAGACAGACTAGATTTCCAGATGGTGAAGTCACCATCTATCTCTGCTTAACTCACACTCGCACACACAGTTTGCACACATAGTAAATACCCCCTGAATGGTTGCGCAAACTGTACACAACAACACGCACACACACTGCATGCTGCCATCTACCTGTACCTGCCCTGCTTCCTCTGACGGTGCGTAGAACAAATTGAGACGTGTCAGCCCTGTAATTGGTTCCAGGGGAAGAGCATGATGGGAAGAAAAGCGCTGAGTGGACACTTCCGTTAAGAGGGGGAAAACCCACTTTACAGTAACTGGGATACTTTGAAACTGCAGGCTGTGTGTGTGTGTGTGTGTGTACTGTGGCAGCTTGCCAGCATCTTTGGCCTGCTGAACGTCCATTTGTCTTAAATGGGAAGCACACAAGCTCAGAAAAATATGATCGTGCCCCAAACTCAAACAGAGTAAGACATTGAAACATTTGTCCCACTGGCGTTTCCATCTCATCAAGATTTATTTTGCATTGTTTGTTTTTTCCAATTTCATCTGTTGAAAAACATGACTAGAACATTATTCAGTTATCGTACAGTAGTTGATTTTTACAGTACTTTCCCAGCCAATTCTCAAAAGTTATTGAGAATTGTCCAGGTACTATGGGTGTGTGATTCTGTGTGTGCATGTTTGTTCGTTGCCACGGCCACAAAACAGCTATCAAAACCAGGAGCATCCGTCACAGAGAGATAGGCTTAAGGCCTCTTAGATCAGAAGCTCAAGGACAAGACACACACTCACACACAAAGTATGAGAAAATGATATTGGCACAAGACTTGAGTGTGGGCAAAGGCCAGAAAACAGTGATGGAATTATTTTCAGTTTGGTAACAAACTTTCTCTAAAGCAACAATATGCTCAGTTCTCACGAGTCAAACACCTAAACTTAAAGGACCTAAAACACCAGGTTTGGTTTTGTTGGTGCAATTATGTGGCACATAAATATATTTTTTACAAGCCGTTGTTTTGTCATGAATACTTTTACACAGAAAGCAAATATGCAATGGAAAGGCGATGTCCTTTACCTTCCAGAACAAGGCCGAACTTTGCCAGCGTTCGCACCGCAAATCAGAGTTCATGTACCAACAAAATCAGTCGCTTTAGCAGAACTTTTCTCTTGTCTTTCCCGGGCCAGTTGCCATGCCAATGTAAAAAAGCAATTATTTAAAAAATCATTTACAATAAAAACAATCTTACATGCCCTGTTTTCTAGCATCAAAGGAAAAAAAGAAAAAGGTTGTCTAAGTAAAATGTGCAGTAGCTTTAGTTCATCTACGGCCACTAGCCGATACTCAGGTAACTCAGTCTCAGTCAAGTTTCCATTGAAATGTAGCACCACAACTGTATATCTATCAAATTGGCTGAGGGGAATGCTAAATAAACTGTGTTTTAATCCACTTTTGTTATGCAAAAAATAGAAGGTGGATGCTATAAGAAAAGATGGTGGTGATATTTCTGCCATTAAACCATTGCAGGAGAAGAGGACACAATTAGATAATCAAATAAGCACATTCAATCTTAATCAGATGTTAATAATGTGGAAACATGATGGAAGTATGACATTTTGTTTGTTAGTTTATTTATTTGAGAAAGCTTATGGTCTCCCTAAATAGAAGGAAGGTTCAGTGGAAGTTTAGCTCACATACTTTATTTAGATCATGATTACAGTCTTTTTTTATATATATATATATATATATATGCAATACATTTCCGCCCCAGCTATGGGTCAACTCTTTTGTGCAAGAATATTTATTCGTAAAATGTAAAGCAAATGTGTCCATATTTAATAGGTTTTTTATGCTTGACTTAAAATGGTGCATACAAATAGGTGTTTGGAAATGCGCTTTTAAACTGTATTTCATTCAATGGGTTAGACATCCATTTCACTGCCGGTGTTTTTCTTGGTTATTTAAAAAAAGATGATTTAGGGGATTAAAAAGCTTTGTATTAAAGTATGTTTGGGGAGTTAATGGCCTTGATTGACAGGTGGCGAAGTCACTCGCTTAAACTCCAGCCACTCCTCCTTTGCCCACACTTGGATGTCCTGAATGTATGAAGTGACAAAGAAGAGTTCTGACATCACAAACATTACCTCATTGTTTTTCTGTTCAGCAGCTGACTCTTCTCAAGTTAAGTAGACACTGTTGTGTCACAGTAACCTTAACTTAAAAACAAATCTGAATCATGCCTGTCAATTACTCTCAAAACATTTTAAAATGTACACACACTGCAGCAGTCCATCAGACGGGACATTATTAAGTTCTAACTTTAAATGTATAACAACATGATGTTGATTATTCAGGGTAATTTTCATCTGATGACGTCTTTCATAATTGTTGTTTGATTAGGAATGTGGTGTCTCTTTAAACTTACTTTTAGATTCATGGAAAACAAATGAAAGCATTCGGTTTCATTTTGCTAAGAAAATCCGTTTGAAGAGTGAAGTGCAATATATTGTGTCAGTGGGCTTCTCTGTTGCAGTGTGTGTGAGATGCTTCATCACATGTCCTCCTCTCATATCCCCCCCCCCCCCCTCTTTGTCTTTAGGCCAACTTAAATTATGGCTGCAGGGTCATGCGCAGGGTTCAGAGCCTCAGACAAGACGGTAGAAAGAAAGAGTTACTGACTGAAAGAGAAAGGTTACAAATAAAACGAGCATAAAATACATGTTATAAATCAACAAATAATTAATTATAATAATAAATTCATATAGTTATAGTGTTTATTTAGGAAAGAAAACATTCAAAATTATTGGCGAAAGTTTCGTTTGGTGCGTAATTAAAAGAGGATTTAATTGGTAACATATTCAGCAATGTATAGCCTACTGCTGCATAGTTTAATTTATGTATTAATCAATTTAGTAGTTTTATTAGTGTTGTTATTATCGGTTATTTTTAGGGTGAACTGCGGGGTAAAGTCTGTCTGTTTCGACCACTTCAACACTGGGGGTAAAATATGATATTTGCATCAAATGAGCCGTTATCCTCCTTTTAACCCGGCATCCACCCCGACACACACGCACACGCACACACACACACACACACTCCCACGCGAAGAAGAAACGGACTTTTCAACGGGGTTTTATGGACATTCATCATCGCAATTGATAATGAAAAATGAACAGAGAACAGAGAGAGAATTAAGGGGGAAACCGGCCGACCGTGTCAGGAAGACTCGGAGCTTTATTATTAATACTTTGTTATCATTTACTTTATATATAAACGTTTGAATACATCTAGATTATTTTTACTGCGGGGTAGTAAACAATATTTATTGAATTTTCACCAAATTACCTTTTACGTCAAAATAGGTCCGAGCCGAGGACTGTAAAGTAGTTTTCAGACCACACTAAATCATGTTTTAAACGAATGACGCACCAGTGTCACTGGGCTTTTGTAAAGGCATTTTTATATGCTTTTGTCTAGATTTTATTATAAAACATTAAACAAGTAAATATAAACAACGAGTAGACCCGTAGGCCTTGAAGCCTAACCCCAGAAGATGTATCCTCCCGCGGGCCGTTCATCAGCGACCGACAATGAATCTACTCACAACTTAAATTGGACCGCTTCGGTTCTAACAATAAAAAAGAATACAACCAATAATAATTATACAAAGTAATTTTACTGGCAGGTTTCATTATACCGTACAAACCGCAACCATTTTTGTACATTACGTATTTCATGTCATTTTACCTTACTATTAACAATATTCCTGCGCGGGGCCAGGACTAATTTCTGTATTTCTTTTCAAATTCTGTCTGAAATGTAGGGTTTGAAAAATACTATCGAATCGAAACCTTCGAATTTTTTCGATTAAAAATGTGTTAAAATTGCGCATGTGATCGCATTTTATTAAACATATGTAGCGTATCTATGACCCATAAAATGGCTGGGGAAAATATCAGCCTCTCAGCAATAACCTAGATGTATAATCATATCAAACAACATAGTTCATGCGATGTTTTTGTCTCAATTAGCTGAGATAAAACAAAATCATAATGATGAGTTTTTCGACATAACCCAAAACACCCTAAAACAATGACAAATATAATTTTTCAGATTTTGAATATATTTCCTGCAAAATGTTTGAGTGGGTGTGTGTGTTCAGCATACAGTAAGTGAATGAAGTCAGAGGGCTCCTGTCCTTCATCACCTCCTGACTCCACCTCCTACCCTCCTCACAGACACACACACACACACACACACACACACACACACACACACACACACACACACACCCACAGAGGCTGAGATTGTGGAGGGAAAAGAGGGCTACTCCTCCTCACTCCTCCACTCCTCTCTCTCCATTCACTGAGAAAGCGCTGAGCAGAAGCCTCTCTCCTCCTTCAATGGACTCCATCTCTCTGAGCCCAACATTCTTTTTCTGCCGAGGGAAACAGTGAAGACCACCACTGATCATTGAGTTGTATTCCTCCTCCTCCTCGAAAAAAGTTCCTTTGAGTTTGCTGCATCGCCATGAACTTCTGCCGGACTTAAGGAGCTTCCAGAGTGGCGTCGTAAACAACTGATGGGTGAAAACCGAACCAGACTTAAAATAGAATCCTGCAGTGTGAAGAAGATTTCCTAGACTCTCGTGGATTTAGAGGGTGAGGCTGATTTGGGGGAGGCAGACAGGTAGAAATAGGGAGGCAGATCAAATTTAAAAATAGCCTACCTTAGTCCTAGTTTTGCCCCCTGGACCACGATGGGTTCAGACGTGCGTGACCTCACCTCCATGCTGCCCCCCCTCTCGGGGGGCCCCAGCCCCGGCTGCCCGGCCCTGCCTGTCAGCACGGCCCCTCAGTGGGCTCCCGTCCTGGACTTCCACCCAGCAGCCTCCCCGTACTCCTCCCTGGCCGCCCCCCACTCCTCGCTGGGGCCGCACTCCTTCATCAAGCAGGAGCCAAGCTGGGGGGCCACCACCGACCCCCACCTGCACGAGACGGATCCTCACTGCGGCCTCAGCGCCTTCACCGTGCACTTCTCCGGGCAGTTCACGGGCACCGGGGCCTGCAGGTACGGGGCGTTCGGGGCCCCTCCAACGGCACCAGCCCCCCCCAGCCAACCTCCATCTGTGACGGCCCCCCACCACCACCAGCCCCCCAGCAGGATGTTCAGCAACTCCCCCTACTTGACCAACTGCATGGACACACAGCAGGCGGCCCGCAGCCAGACAGGTAGGCAGCAGGTGTGTGTGTGTTTTCTGTCTGGGTGTCAGAATCATCATCCATTTTTTCCGAGACACTTTGAAGGACGCTAATGAAATATGTCAAAAGTGTCCAAGTATCACCTGGACTACATGTTTTTGCATCCTTTAGTTTGCCTCCTTTTATTGAAGCTTTACTTTTTTTGATAACAAAGTTCATTTTTCCTAGAAATCAAATGTAAATTCAGGACATGTCACTGTTTAACTTACTCTCATCAACCATCAGCTGATATTAATCTAAACATGACATTTCAAAACACCTCAGTCACATATAACCTAAAAGTGTCCGTATTACACCTGCACAAGATATATGAAACATTATTTCACATGGTTTAAACTGGCAGATGTGATGCCTTCACTTCCTGGAGGCCTCACTTTTACCCTAAGTTCCCAGTACTGTCACTATCAGAATCAGAATCAGGTGTATTGCCAAGTAGGTTAACACATACAAGTAATTTGCCCTCCTGTATTTGGTGAATACATAAACACAGTCAGACACAGTGTAAGAATTGGCCCATAAAATAAAACAAGGATAAAAGCTATTTGAAGTAAACTATAATAACATATCAATGTTATTAAAGAAAATATCCTTATTAAACCCTTGAAGAGATAATTAAAAATCTCATTGAAGAACTGGAGAGTATTGCATGTTTGTGTACAGACATGGATGCTTCATTTTTGTACATTTAAGCATCAATAAAAAAGAATTATTGTTAGTTTAGTATTCAGAATTAATCCAAAGACATCTGTGTAGCTCAAAGCCGTATGAGTAAATGGGTAATTTAAAACAACAGTTAAGAAAAAACTGGCAATAACTAAGTCATATTCAAAAATGTATTTTGACCTTAAATTTAGACTCACCATGATGTTTCATGAGATAATAACAATTATCTTGGTATTTTCTGATGAATGAATACTTAGTACTTGACATAGTCGTGATTTATTTAAAAAAAAAAAAATCATTTGGAGAGGTTATCTGCTTTTTAAATTCATATTTTGGAAATACATTTTTTTTTTTTAATTCTTCAAAGTAGATAACAAATATTTGATGTTCACTATCCACATATTGATGTTCACTATCCACATATTGATGTTCACTATCCACATATTGATGTTCACTATCCTCCCCGACAAAAACTCTAACTATTATAGGCTCGGGACTTTATATCATTTTGTCTACAGCAAGCACGTTGTGCCTCTGTTGAAGCTGCTGTACATACTAACTAACACTCAGGTAATAAAATACTTCATGGAATTACAAATGTTGGATAAATATCTCTTTTCATTTTAACTGTTCGTTTTTAATATAAACCTCAAACATCTTAACAAAAATGTGTGCCCGGGTGATGTTTGACAAACGAGATTTTTTTTCTCAAATGTTTCTGTCCAGTGTTAAAGGAATACATACATGATTGTTGAGGCATCGCTGAGTTAATATCATTTGTCATTTCATCTATTTGAGTCATGTTTTCCTTACATTTAACAGTTTTGCACATTTGTATACACTAATAATTTAAGTTTAAATACATTTTTTGAAAAATACCAATTATTTTAAATATTGGTTTTATATGTTATTCACTACTGAACAGATACAATTGTTTTAGACATTAAGACATACATTATTTTTGTATAAAAAATGCTTTTATGTATTTAAATTGTTTTCAATAGAACGGGAAAGAGGCTATACAGTTTCATTCATAAATGTTCCCATAATGTAAGCCTGGATCACTTTCATCATAGGCTTTTCCTTTTCTGTTTGAAAAGTATTTGTATTTTTAGCTACAGAGTAAAAGCCAACTTAATGGGGGATTCATATGATCAACGATACATACTTTATAATAAAATCCTAACTGCTGAGTATCCTGCCAATCTCAGCTAAGCCCGGCTCTTCTCCATGTCCGATAATGAATCTGTTAGTGGTTCCCCACCAGATTAATTAGTAATAACATGCTTATCAAGCAGATCATTTAGGAATAACATTATAATCAAAGAGCTGAGCCGACCTCTCACCTGTTTTATCTGTACCCCACCCCCCGCTGTGGCTGGACGAGCACAAACAAACACTAACAGCAGGACGGGGGTCTGATAGCAGTGCAGGGTCACAGAGACTATCACTGTGACCCCCCCCACAGGAGGGATTTCATTTTTTATATGGGATCAGGGCATCTATCATGCAGATATTTAGAAAACGTTTCTTGTTAAGTGAGGCCTGCCGATACGAATAAAAAAAACATGTATGGATCAAAAGAAAATCACGAAAGACATTTCTGATATACTTTTATTTTTTGAACATGTTTCATTTGTTTTACAACTAAACTAGCTTTTACAGGTCAGCACTTTTTACAAGTTAATAGTAATAGTAGCAAAGATAACCTGCTAACATGAGTGCTGCTAGTTTTTAAAGATAATATATAAATTATGTAGTCTTCGAATTATTAACGACAGGTAAAGTGTTCAAAACAAGCATTTACCAATATCACAATGTCAGCGAGAAAATAGGACGGAATGCATATTTTATACTTGTGGTTTCCCAACATTTTTAATTTACAAATATTTGAACTAAATGTATATTCATTCAAATTTTAAAAAATCCCCAAGAATTATTGGGTTTTCCATTTTAATACAAATTGACCTCATCAATTAAGTCTATGTGTACAGTATATTCAGTGCTGGACTTCAAGGCAACAAAAGTATCCTACTACACACATAAAAACACATACACGGCCACACACACATGGCCACACAGACACACACGGCCACACACACACACACACACACACACACACACACACACACACACACACACACACACACACACACACACTGAGAGAGGAGTCAGACAGGGGTGAGTGGAAGATAAATGGACATGTTTAATGAGGTTTTTCCCCTCTCCTCTCAACCAATGAAGCACTGAGGAAAGTGAGTGAAAGTGCATCTTTTTAATTAATGAAGCATGTATGAGAGAGTGAGAGATAGTGTTCGAGTGTGTGTGTTTCTGTGTGAGTGTGTGTGTGTGTGTGTGTGTGTGCATGTGGGTGATGTGGGTGTGTTGTGCCCTTTACAGTAGGTCAGTCTGATTGTCATGAGTCAGGCTGGTTGGGATATCAGCCACAGCTCTAGTCTCCTGTGTGTGTGTGTGTGTGTGTGTGTGTGTGTGTGTGTGTGTGTGTGTGTGTGTGTGTGTGTGTGTGTGTGTGTGTTGTGTGTGTGTGTGTGTGTGTGTGTGTGTGTGTGGTGTGTGTGTGTGTGTGTGTGTGTGTGTGTGTGTGTGTGTGTGTGTGTGTGTGTGTGTGTGTGTGGTTTAATAAAAACATTAAATAACACACATTTTTTCAACTAAACAAATCTATTTAGAGTATTAATCAGTTGGTGTTTACACTTTTAAAGCAAAAACAATCATACAATACAAAATGTCATTGCAAAATTAGATATACACCAACAGCATCTTGTCCTTGTGGCTGATAATCTAATAAGAAAAGTAGAAATGTTTGTATCTGCTCCAAGCAATGTGTGATCGCTGATGGAATGTATTCAACAGTCACATTAATATGCAGTGACTCTGCTTCTTGTTTCTGTGTCGCAGGTTACAGCGCGGTTGCATTCGATGGAGCCGGTAATTACGGCCACACTCCTACACACCACAGCTCGCAGTTCTCCAACCACTCCTTCAAACATGAAGATGCTCTAACACAGCAAAGCACTATGGGTAAGTGTCAATGCATGGAAGCTGAACTTGTTGTGGGATTCATTTAGGAGAATTTTTTTGAGACACAAAAAGAGTTAAACATATGATGCTGTCCAACACACTTGGAAAGTTGAAACCGTATAGAAACCAAAACAATTTTTTAGCTTTGGCTCTATGGTGGTTTTCAATGAATAGGAATTAAATGTAACATTATGTTGCTAGGAGCCTAATGTGTGGTTTAAATGTAGTTTAACCACCGAGGGTTCGCGTGAATCCCACTTGAATTGTGTAATTGTATAATGGTTAATGCTACACTGCTAAGCTATTTGCCTTTTTACAGGCACCTGCCTCATTTAGTAATATAGAAAAACAAACTGCATTACCAAGATGTCAGTTAACTTTATTTTTACAATTACAAATCATTGCTAAGGAAAATTAAAAAAGAGTAATAGTTTGAGGTTAGGATCTTTCTCACCAGCTAGCCTTCACTTGATGTAGCTTTCTTTCTTCAGCAGCCTCTGCAGTTAAGTGTAATAGCATGATAGCGTGTGTATTTTTTAGTTGCAATTTTAACAAAATGTATCTACACATTTCTATAGCATCATCCTTTTTGAAAACAAATGTGAAAAATCATGTCCAGGTACATTTCAAACACAATGTAGCTACATTTTGTAAGGCCCTATACATACTATGTCCAATTATAAATTGCATTACCTCCTCAACCCAACTGACATTAACGTAGGCTAAAACAAATTACATTACATTTAGCAACTGTCTTACAAATATGCTGACTGTACCCTGTTCTAACTTGTTCTAAATTGTGTAAGAAGTGCCTGTGAGGGATTCATAAAGTATGTCTTCTTCTTCTTCTATATCTTTTTCTTAAGTAAAGCTAAAAATACTACCATCTAAAATTACTTCATTACGAGTCAAACTCCAGCATTCAAAATGTTACCTTAGTTGAAGTATACAAGAATTATCAGCTAAATGTATAAATGTACTTGTTATGCAGAATTGCTCTTTTTCGCAGTATTATTTTAGTATTAACTATTATATTATAATTTGTAAAATGCTAGGTAGATTAGTAGTTCAATTATGCATCATATTATATCATGTGTTTTGTATATGTAAAAACTAACTAGTAAGTATGATTGTCAACTAAATGTAATGGAGTAATGTTATTTACCTCCGAAATAGAGGGGAGTAGAAGTATAAAGTATCATAACATGGTACATATGTATTTAAGTACAACACCTGAGTAAATGTACCTAGTTACATTTCACTACTGATTATCCCTCTCATTCTGGATCACATTTTAGAATAACCTGACTATTCATTCTTATCTTTCAGTAGTCAATTTCCTAAATATAAATACAATGCATCAGAGTCTCTTTCAATAAGAGCAATAGTAGACTATGTGTGTAAGTCTATGTGTATATTAAAGCACAGCTGCGTTTGTATGGCAGCTCCATGGCCCTCACCTAGGGAGTGTCTTGTCCCTTATCCTGACGTCTCGGCAGTGACCTCGTCTGTCGGAGGTATAAATCAGCCACATCCTGACTCACAAACTCCCTCTTCTCCTCTTCTCATCCCCTCTTTCATCCACCCATATTTCCCTTTAATCCCTTCTTTAAAACGTTATTTAGTAAATATTGAAATGTGTTGGTTTAACGAAGCCGTCGCGGTAAATTCTGATTTTGTTTGGGCAAAGATAAGTGGGAGAATCTAAGCTGAGAGGATTTTAGAATGTAGAGAATTGTCGAGGGAGCCATTTACTCTGATGCAGGGGAATCTCAGAGAGAGAAACGTAAAGTGCAGTGGCTTTAATTGTAAACAAAAAAAACTCCTGAAAAGTGGAGAAGGGGCAGCGTTTAAAAGGAAGTTTCTCCTCTGAGTGAATCACTGAGGAGTTTTTTTTTTCATCTTTGTTTCGTATGGGTGCATACTGGAGTACAAATTCATTTCCACATAATACAATGTGTGTGTGTGTGTCCACAGCTGAGCAGCAGTATCCTGTTCCTCCTCCTGTGTATGGATGCCACGCACCTTCAGACAGCTGTACAGGCAGCCAGGCTCTGCTGTTGAGGAACCCATACAACAGGTAAAACACATGCATGTTCTTGTTTTTAGGGTGTTGTGGGGGTACCTGACTAGAACATCCATTTTGGGGACCACCATTTATAAAGGTTGTACAACACTGACACAAATTGGCTAGTATCCTTGAGTGAACTTATACAGAAACTCCACCTTTAATTATCATTCAGACACAGTAGAGCTCACTGATTGGATTAGGAACAAACTCCTTGTACCTGCACAGCCAATATCTATTTTTGTAATAGACAAAGCGTAACAAATAAGGAGTTTCAGAAACCATTGTTGTTTTTCCCAAGCAGTAAGTAAGTGAAAGGTAGCAGGATGCAGTGTTGAACAGGGAGTCCACCTTCAGCAGGTCTCTCTGCCATATATCCACTTCCTTTCTTTTTCTGCCAACTCCGCCATGAGAAGAGGAGATAGAAAAATCCTAACTTGGGTTGTTGTTTATGTACAGACAAGTCGTTTTCTATTACGCAGATACCTACAAAAGTCAAGGTGCCACTGAAGGAAGTAAACTATCAATATCAGGAAGCTCTGTAGAAAAGTGGGTTGATTTATTAGGACATTTTCTGCTCGCCATTGACTGAACTATACAGGCCAATCCTGCATAGCTCATAAACTATGTAATCATTTTCTAATCAGGTCTCTACTTTTCAAAACAAAAGAAAAAAGGCTTAGGGCTAATACAATTCTTCAGTTGAGTCCCATCAAGCAGTTGTCCAAAAACAGTCTGTGATTCACTGCAGAAAATGAAAAAATGAAGCGCTACCTTTCTGAAATATATCCTCTCAACAAACTGCTGTCTTCTGACAGAAACATATATTTTTTTATTTCATGTATCAGAGAATCATCCTGTCAAAAATGCCCTGAGGTTTTTCGAATGGAATGTATTTTTCTCTGGATTTCTACTCATTTTGCGCGGTTTCACATCAACAGACTGTAGCAACTCATTTGCCTCACATACTAAATATTAATCCACATACTAAATATTTATTCACATATAACCCCAAAATATGTCCTCCTACTCCTGCCCCATCAAAACTGTTGCTTTCAGCCAACTCACCTCCACACCCTACCTAAGCCTTCAATCCCTGCTTCTCCCACACACCAGAACCAAAAGCACATTTAAAAACAAAAATAACGTATTGTCCATTTGGCATTAACTGCCTTATATATATTAATAGAAGAACAAGGACAAGGAGGCATGCACAAATATTTTTGACGGTTTTGACTACAACTTTACCGGGAGAATATGAAAATACATCTCCGTAACTGCTACATCATGCCCTTCAGAATATTTATAAACCATAAACAGGTTTTAATACGTATGTTTCCACCAAACTAAACATTTGAAGGAGGTATGTTTCCACACCGTTTGCTTTTTATTATGCTTTACAAATGAAACATTCTTCACAAGCTACTAACATTCTGTTCTCCAACGAAGGCAGAACAGAAGGAATCCCATGGAAATGTGTATGTGTGAGAGAGAGAGAGAGAGAGAGAGGAGAGAGAGAGAGAGAGAGAGAGAGAGAGAGAGAGAGAGAGAGAGAGAGAGAGAGAGAGAGAGAGAGAGAGAGAGAAAGAGAGATACAGTAGATAGAGATGAGGTGGACATACTTCAGACGGTCCCGAAAGTCTGAGGGTATTCTTTGTCATAAACATAACTGATTTCTCGTCAGCACACACATACACATGGCTGGGAAGACTCACATGAGTAGAGGCAGTTGTCTAATCTTGCCGCCTGGTACTACCAGGACTGTATTTACTCTGCAGGACGTCAGCTTGGCCGCTGTAACAACATGAAATGAAAACATGCTGAGGCCTTATTAATACACACACACACACACACACACACACACACACACACACACACACATACATATTTCGATACATTTAATACTGTGTTACCATATTATCCTAAACTGAAAAAGTTTCTATTGAAACCAGTTAGTACGATAGAAACAGTTTCATATAAGAAATAATGAGAGGATAATCCAGAATAGTGGGGACTTTGTTTGGGATAGAGATATATAGCTTTTGAGATTTTAAATGATATTTTTACCTATGCTTTAGTTTAGGCATTGCTGTCAGGATGCCAAGATCTCCCTGTTGTATGGTCCTTTTGGTCCAGAGTGAAATATTTGAACTGTAAGACCTTCTGTATATATTCATGGTTCCCTGAGAAGTAATCCTAATGACTTTGAGGGGTTTTATTTATTGCCATTAAGAAATTGACAAATGTTGGTTTTAGTCAAATGACTTGACAACTGTTAGATTAATCACAATGAAAAATGGTTGAGACATTGATGTAGCCCACAGAATTCTCAAAATGTCCATTTGTCCAATAAAAGGTTATGAAAAGCTTTGCAAAGGCTGCCTTTACTAAAAGCAATGGGGATTTTACCATTGGATTTTGAAAAATGGCAGAAAACAAGATCTCTGGCAAACACGCTTTTATGATATTTACACATTTTGTTCAGCAGGATAATCTCCACATATTAACACCCCTTTTATGATTTTGAAGTGTGAATGCAACTGCCAGAAGTAAAAAGCTATAAATAAACTACGTCATGGTCATCACGTACCTGCTGCTCGCGTTTCTAGATGAAGTTAAGGGGGAAATCGTAAACATCTTATCTGCTTAACATCCGCATGCTAACATTATCTTTATGATGACTTTAGCAAATTCTATTACATTGACCACCATTGTATTGGTGTAAGACATCGATTTAAAATGTTTAGATCTATTTTATTTGTTTTAATTGGTGGTGTCTCTTTACTGCATTTCTAACATGCTGATATGTTTTTCCTTGGATATTCAGTGGTTATGTTTCCATAGTTGCTTCTCTTTTGGTTCATCCTTTGCACCTATCACTACTTATGGTAAATGGTCAGGCTTTTTTTAACCAAATGTATGATTCCTGCTGCAAGCTTCCTGTGAATCAGGGGGATTCCCAGGGGAACCTCCTGTGAAACACATTGGGTGTTGAGGACAGAGAGCATTCATTGAATATATGTATGCTCAATCAGTAATGGGTTCCATCACATCAGCAACAGACAAGAAAATCTGACACATATTTATTTGAAAATGTCATGAATCATTACTTTTAACTCTGGTGCTCAGCCTCCATTCCAACAATACTTCAGCAGGAATCTCCTCTGTGCTCTGCTGGCTGCTTGCCCCTGCTGTACTGTGGAATAATAGCAGTGTAATGAGCAGGGTACCAGGCACCACATCTACCCAGCCAGACTGCTGCGGGCCGGCAGGTGCTGTGATGAAGGGGCTGTGGCGTTAGGGGGGCTATACATCTGATCTGTGTGTGTGTGTGTGTGTGTGTGTGTGTGTGTGTGTGTGTGTGTGTGTGTGTGGGTGTGGGTGTGTGTGTGTGTGTGTGTGTGTGTGTGTGTGTGTGTGTGTGTGTGTGTGTGTGTGTGTGTGTGTGTGTGTGTGTGTGTGTGTGTGTGTGTGTGTGTGTGTGTGTGTAATCATGGCAGGTCTGAAAAATGATTGTGGAGTCTGCTGTGTTTAATGAAACGTGGCAGTTATGGGAGAATGTAGCTTTCTTTGTGTCTATCTTAGGCACAGTTTGTTTGTGTGTGTGGGGGGCGGGGGGGCTGTGTGTGTGCTTGTTTGACATTTTTTATTATAATTCTTCCTTTGAAGAAAACAAAAAAGCAACAGCCACAAAGGGATACACATTCTTTATGAGCTTTTAAATATTCAGCAAAGTTTATATTAAATAAGACGGTGGAAAACATAAAGACTGGGTTAGAATTAAAGTAAATCTATTGGCTGATTGTTTTTGACAGAGCATCAATAGCAGTAGTTAGTAATTTTGCATATATGTAAACATAGTTTTTGGTGCATGTAGATAACCTGGTTGGTGGACAATATCATTCTAAACAGCACTGGCTTGTTCAGCAGAACAGTGTTTTTTTTTTTGAAGAAATAAATAAAACAATGAAAAAAAGCATTTTTTTAGTGTCAATTCAAGCGACATCCATCAGACTATGGACTATTAAAAAGTGCATGTCCCATTCCCTTGGGACAGAAAGTACATAATTTCTTTTAAATGGTAGGTCGAAAGACAAAAGTTTGCCATTATAGAGATACCTTAGCGTGGACCAAAGTATTGGATGTATTGACGGACAGACCTGCAGCCCGGCAACACCATTTGACCTAAATTGAATTGTTATTGTTATACAACTACATTTTGTAAGTATAAAATAATATAGGACCAGTTATCACTGCAGTATCGGCCTCTCCTGTTCACACAGGGTTAATAACATTCCGTATAGTGCACTGTACTTCATGTCATAGTGACCTGTAGAGCTGTGTCGGCTCACAAATACCTTCTACTCCGAGCCAACATGCATTCATCATCACTTAACACGTGTGTGTGTGTGTGTGTGTGTGGGGTGTGTGTTGTGTGGGTGTGTGTGTGTGTGGGTGTGTGTGTGGCCTAGCATTACTATACTTGTGGGGACCTAAATCTGTTTACACAGTCACGTGTGGGGACTCGCCTCCCTTATGGGGACAAATTGGAGGTCCCCATGAGGGGAATCATTAATTTTAGGGTGAAGACTTGGTTAGGTTTAGGGTTAGGGTAAGGCATGGGTTGGTTAAGGTTAGGATAAGTCTCCAGGAAATGCATGTAAGTCAATGTAATGTCCCCTGAAGTGATGTATACATGGTGTGTGTGTGTGTGTGTGTGTGTGTGTGTGTGTGTGTGTGTGTGTGTGTGTGTGTGTGTGTGTGTGTGTGTGTGTGTGTGTGTGTGTGTGTGTGTGTGTGTGTGTGTGTGTGTGTGTGTGTGTGTGTGTGTGTGTGTGTGTGTGTGTGGGTGGGGGGGGGGGGGGGGTGTATGTGTGTTCCAAGTGTTGTGGTTAGTGAGGCTCATTAAATGGGGTATCAGAGCGTTTCTGGGCCTTACTATTATTTCGGCGACATTGCCTCAGAGGTTTTATGGGCCTCTAGCAAATGGTGGGTCAGGGGTTCAATCCCCAGCCCCTGCAGTTGTACATGTCAAAGTGCCCTTTGCCAGAAATTGCTCCCAAAGGTATCTCTAAATGACATGTAAGGTCATTCTGAGTGACAGGAGAGAAGAATTTGAGTTTTCAAGTTTTCTGACTAACAGCTGATAAGAAATGTTTCAGTGGCCTTGGTCATCTTAGACTATGATGCTGTTTGGTTCTCTGTGGCCCTTTGTACTCACTATGGGGAGCAGGAGGAGGGAGGGGAGGTGTGAGGGAGTAAGGATGGGGAGGAAGAGAAAGAGGAGGGAGTCAGTAACACAGGGAGATAAAGAGCGACGAGGCGAGGTGCAGGAGAGGAGGAAAAGGAAGTGTATGGGAGTACAGCTTGAAGAGGAAGAGCAGATAGGCCCGTTCCCAATGTTCACGCTCTGCACAGAACCAAACAGCACCTGCCGAATAGATACTAGATTCCCTGTTTACATTCTTATCTTGGAAGCATTGTTGTAATGGTGTTGCCACATTCACATTCATTTACGAAACATTTATTTAATCAATAAGGCCTTTAGCGAATACTTCACCCATAAAATGATCGTTTGTTTATCTTTTAATCAGCCTGTTTTATTTTCGATGCGAGATAAAACCGTGATATTCTCGCATGCCTCCACGATAAACAGGGAATCCAAAAATTAGAAACGTTTTGAGGAATTTAAATAAATGGTTAATCGTTTAAGAAAAACTACGTAAAAACGATCTATTTACTTCCACATCAACTGTATCATGAGTTGCACAGGCTACTTCTTGTTTGATTGTTTTAAATAGTAAGGTTTTAGTGAAAACTAAAGGTGGTAAGAATATTTGATAAATGGGACTTGGAATATTCTGCAGGAGTTTGACATTTTGTGAAATAATCTTTGAATATAGTTTTGCTATTGATGACGGCCCCATTTACTTCAATGGATCAATAATTTACTCCCATTGTGGTTTCTTTCTTCTTCCGACGCATGCGATAGAAACAACTTTTTCTTCATGAATTCAAGGTAAACCTGGGCGAGTTCTTTTATATAAATGGTCATTTTTAGGGTAAAGTATTCCTTTAATCATAGTGATAAGGATGTATTGGTAGAAGAACCATGATCCCTGACTTAGGTGTCCCAGCTAAAATACCAAGATATGTATGGATAACATAAGTAAAGGAGCGTCAGTTTGATTAACACCGTGTATATCACTGACGTAGTCGTCCTGTCTCTCCTCCTGTATGTGGAAACAAAGAGCACCTTATGACGCCCGGCCGTGTACCGCACATTCCCTCTGCAGCAGCACAGGATGCAAACTCCCATCCTCCTCGTTTGGTTAGACAGACTGAAATATAACACATTTCATATTTAGACAAGAGCTTTCTGTTTCTCTGTGTGTTATCATAAGAAGATACGAGAGGCAACACTGGCAGCTGCGTCACACAGAGCAGGCTTTGTTCTGCCCGATACAGTATGTCAAAGTTGTTTTTTCTCACTAGCCTCCACAGTGAAAAATAAACCAAAGAAGGAAAGTAAATCAGGCCAGCACTTAACAACATACATGTTACTGTAGTACCTAAATATGTAAGGATGATCATGAAGTTAGATTGCTAATTGTTTTAGATTTTCAGTTTGATATCATTGTAACTTAAATGTCTTTGGACAAAATTAAGTAATTCTAAGACTTTATATTGTTTTGATGATTCATTGATTATGAAAAAATATTATCAACAGTTATGAAAAATACTTCAAATGTAGGCCTATTAGATTAGAGTACATTTATGTATGGTAAAGGTAACATTACACATGGCTGATGTTGATCGATAGGAAGGAGTTCACTTCTAGGGTAACCTCCTCTGCTAGCTTGCGCTGCTAAATACAGCTGTTATCTGATTGGTTGCACGTCGAAAGGTCAGCAGTTACTAGTTCAAATTTGAAATAATAGGAACATTGGGCAATTTGGAGTCGGGTAGCAACGCTCTCTTGATAGAAACGCAACGACAGCGCAGAGCCGCCTTACTGCGTATCATGTAAATGCAGCTTCAGGCTATGCTAGCATGCTAACAACCTTGAAGTGCAGTATATTGACAATCCTAACTTGTTTAGCTGCTATCGGGTTTACTATGTTCACCAACTTAGTTAAGGGTGTTAGCATGTTAACATTTGCATAATATTACTACAAAACTACAGTTTAGTTTAATAGGAATGTTTTGTTGCGTGTTATTTGTAATTTTTTAATTATTTGTTATTTGTATTTGTAATGTAACAGTTAAACAAATTAAAATAAAACATGATAAACGGTTAAAGCATTTTAATTCATGCCAAGGGGAAAATCATCTTGTGGAATCATTTTCATGCCAAATATTGAAGACAGGATTTCTCAACTCTTGAAAGAAAAAAAAAACACAACTTAGAAAATACTGCACAGCACCAAGATGACCAGGCATCTACATTCATCCAGATAGTTACATGGTTTTATTAAGTAAATGTACACATTTCTTCGATATCAGTTTAAATGTAAACACATCCTCCTGTGCCAGCTGATTTGCCAACTTATGTCTTTCCCTCTTGTGTCAGTGTTTAACCTCTTGCACCAATTGTTTAACACACGCATGCATGAACAGTGGCCCACACACACACGCACGCACACACACACACACACACACACACACACACACACACACACACACACACACACACACACACACAACTTGGTTCTCCTTAACTACTAATGATTGCTCTGTGTTTTGCATTATTGGCTGTGTGACAAGGTGAACATGTTTGAATAATGATACCTTCACGATGCAGTAAAACAGCAATTCATTCTCTATATGTCTGTCAGTGTGTTGAATTGTATGGATTAATGGCATTGAATCATGTTGTTGCATTTTGTTATTACGTCTCATAACCTGCTAGTTTGGCTGCAAAACAATGTAAGAGTTGTGTCAATGTTCTAATGTTTAGGTAAAGGAACTGTTGTTTAACTTTATTTATTTCTAATTTCCCTTTCTTGCAGCCATGCAGCAGGCTATGACAGTGAACCCAACACCCCCATGTTGTACAGCTGCAGCACCCAGTACCGCATACACACACATGGAGTGTTCAGGGGCTTACAGGTAGGACTCATACATCACTTCTACGTGTTGCTTTTTTTCTTCTTTACCAGAGTTGGGATGTTACCAAGTACATTTACTCAAGTACTTTTACAATTCGGAGCTACTTGTACTTTACTTGAGTATTTCAATGCAATGCTACTTTATACTTCTATTCCACTACATTTAAAAGGGAAAACATGTAATTGTACTCCACTCCATTTGTTAAACAGCTTTAACCCACAAACTTAAGCTAGTGGACTAACTCTTTAAGTCACAAGATTACATATAAATATAATGATATACACACATAAAGTATATTTTTCTGCACTTTGATTACTTTTACCTTTTATACTTTAAGTACATTTAGCTGATAATACTTTACTTTGACTTAAGTAAGATTTGAAATAGAGGACTTGACAATAATGTATTGGTACTTTTATTCAAGTAAAGCATCTAGATACTTCTTCCACCTCTGCTCTATAATATCGAATGGTCATTATACTGTAAGGCCACAAGGACTTTTTATTTTCAGATTGTTCTCTTAATAATTCCACAAAGGTTCCCTTGTAGAGACACCTAACAAAGACTTGAGGAAAAATGCATCGATGACAGAAAAAAGAACATCTTTTTGGAAGACGTAGATGAGTGGTGGAGGGCCTTATGCAATGACCAGGCCATGTGAAGAGGAAATACTCTATGTAGCAGAGATTTACAAATACCTGCACACACACAAACACGTTGCATACACACATGCAGGTTTTTTTTTTTGTAAGTCAGCTCCAGAGGCCAAGAGCAATCTTTTTCCACAAATCCATTAGCAGTGGAGAAACAGACACACATGGAGGTACACTGGGTAGAGATTCCGTTTCCATTCGAGGATCAGCATGTTAATAAATCATTAGATCTTAATTATTGTCTGTCAGCAGCTGCAGGGAGCAGAGATTCTCCAGACCTGCTCTCTGTCCACAGCAGGGCTTTCTGAGATATTTCATTCTTTCCTTCAGGTCCCTGTTTCATCATTCAGCCTGCCCCTTTTCTTTCTTTCCTCCTTTTTTTCTTATGGTAATACAAAATCACACAAAATATGGGATCTGGCTCAGTGCAAAAGAATAAATAATACTGATTATTATGCCTTTACAGTAGTTTAAGAGTTGGTAATAAGCGAGATAAAATATTAAGTTAGAATGTGATGCTTTTCTACAAATTAAAACCTAAAGGGATTCAAATATTTCTCAATAACTGTCAAAGGGAAAACAGATAACAGCAATGGAATTGAATTTTTCATTAACATTGATGCTCGTCCCTGCCTCACTCCTCATCGCTCCCATGTAGTTGTAGCGGAGCTCGGCCAATTTGCTGATTTTGACTATAAAAAGCGATTGGAATCAAACAGAAATCACACTTACAACACAGATCAGTGGAGACATGTTATTATTATTACTATTTAGTTTTTCTTTAGTTGTTTTTCCGTTACATTGGAGTATGACAGGAGAGGCTCTGCCTCCCCTGACTGCACGTCGCTGATATATAGGCCTATAGTATAGGCTATATATATGTAGCCTATATATAATAGTTTGTTAAATCTTAGAATATGTTTCAAATGATTTTAGTCATAACAATGAGAGTTTCAATTCCTTTTAGATTTTTGATAGTTGCATACTAACCCCTTCAAAGCTTTTTTATTTGATAATAGCCATTTTAAGCAAGCTCAACTGCTAGGAATTTTAGCCTGTTAGCACCTGTTAGCTTGAGCAACTAGAGGCTGTTGTTGTAAATAAACACACTGACACAGAAAACCTCTGACTTCACATGCTAACTTCTTCACCACTTTACCAGCGGCGCAGGGCTGTGAATGTTAATTATTCCTCTGAATCAACGCGAAAAGCCAGTAGCCTACTAACAGTGTTAGCTTGTTCTGTGTTTCAAGGTTAGCTTGGCTGTGTGTTAATAGAGAGAGTCATTTTCTGTGGTGCTTTAGCAAACAAATAGAAAAAGATGAATGTTCGCATGTCGGATTGATAATAAGTGAAAGGGTTTGTTTGAAAAAAACGTATAGTGCAGATCCAAAGCTTTAAAAACAAAAACAGGTCTATATTTCATACATATTTATTCTATTTCTGACAGAATTTTTTTTTCTGTTGTTAGTTTTTTTACATGCAATCAAGGTTTTTTCATAATGATATTATATTATACAATTATATGATAATAATCATTTTTATTTTACTACTAATTTTGTAGACAATAAAAAAATTAAAGGAAAATATAAACACATTTGTAGTTAATTAATAATATATTATTTTACCACAATGACAACTCATTTGGAGAATAGTGTAATAAAGTAAGAAGAAAGCCGATGTTATCCTCCAAAGAAGGACAAAAGAAGAACATTTGTTATTTCTGTTATTGTTCTGCAGCAGCCTGTGATGGGTCGCTCGGTTAAAAGGCGTGACTAACAGCTCCCTCTGGGCTGCAGTCAGACTGGGGTCATTTTACTGCTAATTCCCATCTAATGAATACATGATCATCGTATTATAATGATCCCCATGAGCCAGACACATCACATGCTCTTATTTACACACAGGACAGATTTAATTGCCTGTTTTCTGACATTCTACTGGGTCAATTATCGACGTTCAAGGAGAGCTTTTGTTAATTTCACTTTGAGTGTTTTGGCTTTAAATGATGTGTGTGTGTGTGTGTGTGTGTGTGTGTGTGTGTGGTGTGTGTGTGTGTGTGTGTGTGTGTGTGTGTGTGTGTGTGTGTGTGTGTGTGTGTGTGTGTGTGTGTGTGTGTGTGTGTGTGTGTGTGTGTGTGTGTGTGTGTGTGTGTGTGTGTGTGGGTGTGTGTAGGATGTGCGGCGGGTGCCTAGCATTGCTCCAGCCATCGTGCGGTCAGAGAGCAGCGAGAAGCGTCCCTTCATGTGCGCCTACCCAGGATGCAACAAACGATACTTCAAGCTGTCTCACCTGCAGATGCACAGTCGCAAACACACAGGTGAAAGCAACAGAAATGTAACACATGTACTATATAACTACTTTCAGGTTTTTCTGTTGTGTAAAACTGTTTAGGTGATGTCTCCAATGGCCCCAATTTCCTGATCTGCTTTCGCCAGAAAAGACTCGCTAGGATGTGGGATTGGTTTATTTAACTGTCAAAATGAAGAGCCAGTGTAGCTTTAGCGTTACTTTGATATTCTAAAGGTGTAAAACACAACTCTGTAGCTAACACCTGGTCAGAAAGAGTCCCATCTCAAAGATATTCAATTTACATCAAATACAAAGAGAACCAGGGTAACACTTTATAAAACCATCAATAATCAACTGTGGATTTATATTTAAGTGTATTATTATATATTTAAGTTAATCGTTTATTAGTTATGACTAATGCTATAATTTATGTTATTTTCAAAGTGTTTTGTTGTTATACTATATACTATAATAATTATATGTTAATAAATACCTAATGATAAACATCTATATACATTATAAAGATAGTGGGACCAGATATTTATTGCACATGTTGTAACTGGTTTTTAAACTTCTTAACCTTTTTGTGATGACTATTTTAAAGTTTCACATGGTGAATAAAATACTTTGTTAAAAGAATTGCATTAAAAAAGCATTGTGTGAGAATAATTTGGTTATAATAACAAATACTTAAAATAGTATTAAATGCATGAAACAATACACTGTTATTACCAAGGGCGGACTGGGACTAAAAATCAGCCCGGGAATCTCACCCAGCCCAGCCCAGCCCACGTAAACTATCAACGGTGGACGAGCCTCGCTGCGGGGAAACGGTGGACCTAGTGGCCCGATCGGTGTGGGCCGAGTGACCCGACCGGCCCACTTCGGTACCGGCCCATCGGGATTCGTCTCGAACGTCCCGATGGCCAGTCCGCCACTGGTTATTACATAGTTTATTTATGTTATACGTTACCATAATGTAATTGTTATTGTCCCTTATCATTTATGATACAAAATATACTCTATAAACAAAGTATTTCATATTACACAAGTATGCAGTGGTGCAGGAATGAGTCCTAAACCCTGGAAATGTGTTAGCATTTTACCACTTCCACTGGTGAATGTTCAAAGCTTCCTTGTGTCAAAAAATCTGTGATTGCTAAGAACTCACTCAATGAGACTAATGGTAAATGGACTGTACTTATATAGCACTTTATCAGGTCTTGGACCCCTTAAAGCGCTTTACATACTACAAGTCATTCAGCCATTCACACCTCATTCATGCAGAGCAGGACTTGCTCTGGGAAGCTAACACTCACACACATTCAGACATTGTGGCCATGCTATCGGGAGCAACTCAGGTTTAAGTATCTTGCCCTTTTCAAATGACGATGTATAGAATTGTCTGTGTCTCTGGTCTTTGTCCAGGGGAGAAGCCCTACCCATGTGACTTCACAGACTGTGGGCGGAGGTTTTCTCGCTCCGATCAGCTGAAGAGACACCAGAGGAGACACACAGGTTCGATCAGTTCCACACAATCTGTCATTGTTTCCCTTTCACTTCTTACTATTTATTCTCTCCACTTGCTCTCCTCTCTGTTTGCATGACGGCCATTTTGTGGACAATGCAGTTCCTTGAAATGCACATTTCATTGTGTGTACACTACAGTGTTGCACTACACACTGAACTCCTTCAGATACAGTTGCTAAAGGCTGGACAAACTGTGGAATGGCTTCTTGCAAACCTCTGCTCTACTGTATTCTTCTATCTCCCTGTCTGTGTGTGTGTGTGTGTGTACGTGTTTGTGTGTGTATATGAACATGTTTGTGTACTGTGTGTGAACTGTGTGTGAACTGTGTGTGTGTGTGTGTGTTTGTGTACTGTGTGTGTGTACATGTTTGTGTTTGTGTGTGTATATGAACATGTTTGTGTACTGTGTGTGAACATGTTTGTGAACTGTGTGTGTGTGTGTGTGTGTGTGTGTGTGTGTGTGTGTCTCTGTCTGTATGTGTGTGTGTGTGTGTGTGTGTGTGGGTGTGTGTGTGTGTGTGTGTGTCTGTCTGTATGTCTGTATGTCTCTGTGTGTGTGTGTCTGTCTGTGTGTGTGTGTGTGTGTGTGTGTGTGTGTGTGTGTGTGTGTGTGTCTGTCTGTATGTCTCTGTGTGTGTGTGTGTCTGTGTGTGTGTGTGTGTGTGTGTGTGTGTGTGTGTCTGTCTGTATGTCTCTCTCTCTGTGTGTGTGTGTGTGTGTGTGTGTGTGTGTGTGTGTGTGTGTGTGTGTGTGTGTGTGTGTGTGTGTGTCTGTCTGTATGTCTCTGTGTGTGTGTGTGTGTCTGTCTGTATGTCTCTGTGTTGTGTGTGTGTGTGTGTCTGTGTGTCTGTGTGTGTGTGTGTGTGTGTGTGTGTGTGTGTGTGTGTGTGTGTGTGTGTGTGTGTGTGTGTGTGTGTGTGTGTGTGTGTGTGTGTGTGTGTGTGTGTGTGTGTGTGTCTGTCTGTATGTCTCTGTGTGTGTCTGTGTGTCTGTGTGTCTGTGTGTGTGTGCATGCATACTGTACATGTGTTTAGGAGTTAAACCGTTCCAATGCGAGACGTGTCAGAGAAAGTTCTCTCGGTCTGACCACCTTAAGACACACACCCGGACTCATACAGGTAAAACAAGTGCGTAAACTTTTATTTTTCCATTTCTTACTCAATATTTGATGTGTATACATTGCAAAACATTACAAGTAAATTCATTTTAAAACATACTATTAGATGAGTGATATAGTAGATAGTGTTAAACGTATTTAGTCCATTTCCTTTAGGTTATAATCACCATATTATTCTAATATTTCTCTGCTTTTTCCCTTTTTCCCTTTATTTGATGGTTTTTCCATCCTTTCTCCAAATGCTACTTCCTCCTTTTCTCTTTGTGTACCCTCCTCTCCACTTCATCCTCTGTCTCCTCCATACTGTCCATCATCAGGCGAGAAGCCGTTTAACTGTCGGTGGCCCAACTGTCAGAAGAAGTTCGCCCGGAGTGATGAGTTGGTGCGACACCACAACATGCACCAGAGGAACCTCACCAAGCTGCAGCTGGCCATCTGAAGCCTCCGTCAGCCCGTATCACATTTGAAATGTAAACATGTTGGTTACATCTGCTTATATTTTCTGTCTATGGTTAATCCAAACCTGGTGACCCCATTTGCACCCGAGAAACTAGCCCACTGCGAGCTGGAACCAGAGGAGTCCTAATGGGTCTCTTGAAAAAGTGAATAGTTTTACACCATTAGGACTTGTGGAACTAGATACCACAGTATACACTCTGAGTGGAAAGTCTTAACATGTAAACAATATCTGGATATGAAATCTAAATACATGCAGCGCTTAGAATAAAAAAAATAAAGCTGAATATATTCCATATTTTTATTATAGCCGACAAATCCCATTAAAAGACCAAGACCAGTAATACTTTAGATCGTGTTTAGACGACATTAATACATTAAATGGCACCACTTTGTTGATAGAGTGGGTTGCCAAAGAAGAGGTCAAATCAGTTGTAAGATTATTTATTATAGTATTCAAGTCGCATTGCTTTTTGTTTTTTTAACAGCGCTGTTTTTGCTGAATTTGTTCCTACTGAAGATGTAAATCTTACAAAAGGGGTAAAAAATAACTATATGTAATATATTTTTATATTTAATAAGGCTAATCTTGAATCTTACTCAAACAGATGTAAATATTGCATTGGAACTACTTTCAGCTGCAGGTAAACTGCATAACGTACATTTGGCTTAAAATAAATGACATGTCTATGGCCATGTTCATTGTGGAATATTTGTTGTTGTTCTTAATATTTCAGAACAACAGTTCAAGTCTTTGACATCATTTTTATTAAAGATCCCTATTGTGATTGTTGTGTTGTTCCCTTCACTGTAGTGTGTTATTTAGGTTTCTGTGCATGTGAATGGTCAGAAAGTTTCTCTCCCACTCACTCCGCCCGAGGACTGGGACGTTTCCGACACCTCTCTAATCGACTGACCAATCACAATAGATCCCACCAGCTAACCAATCAGAGCAGACTGGGCTCTGGTTTCAGACAGAGGGTGAAAAGAGGTGCTGCAGCACAGGCAGCATGAGAACAATAAAGAGCTTTTGGAACATTAAAGCATGGAGACATGTCACAGTACAATACAAATATGAACCTGGAAATTAGCATTATATGTCCTATTTAATAGGATTCATCCATTTTTGGTTTTGGTCTTTTCATGGGATTTAATAATTAATAACATCCAGAATATCCCCTCACTTATCCTATGAAGAAATATGTCCTCATTCTGAATTATAGCATCATAAAGTGAGTCAGCAAATATGAAAAGAGTGTCGTTTTTCTGTTTACCAGTCTCCACAGGCAAAACATGCATTTCTTTTACGGAGGATTCCATATCCAAGTGTTGGTATCTTTGCACTTCAAGACTATCTAATCTCAAGCAGAAATGTTTCAATCTAATCAATCGTTTTATTTCATTCATCCGTTGTTATTTCTTGGCAACTTCTACCACCATGTGTACAGTGAGGTCAAAGGTCAGCTACATATACGCCCCTGTAGCTTAGCATCTTTTAGCTGTAAATATTTCTTATGTTAATCTGGGAAGGCTTATTTATTATCTTCATGTGGACAAAATAGCTTTCACTCGAATAAAGTAGTGAGATGTTTTTTTTTCAAGTAGTGAGGTGTTTTTTTATGCCTTTAATTATAGTTTTTTTTGTCATAAAAGATATTGCTGGGTTTGATTTAAAGAAATACAAATAAGTGAATGATTTGCACTCTGAGAAATGTTTGCAAAGTAGGCTTCTGGTGTCTGGTTAGGATAGAATACGCATTGCAAACACAAATATGCCATGAGGCTGTTTTTAAAAAGCTTTTTTATTTTTTTGAGTAATGATTTAATTAGTAATTAGATTTGTCTTTCTTCTCAAGCTCTTGCTTGTCTCTGTGGTGTGTAAATATTGCTGGACTTCTAAAATATGTCTGTTTTGTCACACTGGCTCTGTGGCCGGGAAGATGTAAATAATACTTCTACACCATGGGAACTGAACTCTTTCCATGGGGGGATAAATATGTAACTTAACTGATATATTTTACACTTTTCTTTGGATGGATCCAGGAAGTGTTTATACTTCATTTCTCCTTCTTTCATGTGTCTTTGAGTCATAAAAAAGCAAATGTCAGTGAAGCACTTTGTACTCAAAAGTGTGAAAACAACTGTTTTTTCTCTGTTTAAATGTAATGTGACTGTTTTAATATAGTTTCCCTCTGTGGTCTTTATTTATACATTTGAAAGTTTCTTTATGGTTTAATAGTAAGCACAATGTATTTACTAGTTAGTTTCATAGTATAATCGTCAAGTCTGCAGTATAAAAATGTCAACTCCCCCTCACACACAACGTTTTTTAAATCCATCCTTATGAGGGATCACATTTTGTTGTGGAATGTGCCACTACCTTGAAGTTACAACATGTGGTACAAAAAAAGATGTGGCAAAGACTAATCCAAACCTACATCAGCTGACCTTGACCAAGGTCTCGTACCATAACAAACACGAGAATCTTTTCTTTTTTTCCTGCAGGATATCCTGTCTTGTTTGTGACTAAAACGACACTTTTCTATTAAAAAACAGAATCAAAAAAATAAATATTGAAAAGTAGGTTTATGAGCGAGAAGACAAAAGCACTAAAAAAAGCACTACAAAAATTCATTGACATAAACAGTTGTACAATCAGCACACACACACACACACACACACACACACACAGTACCATCCACTTTCCTCTCTTTATCTCTCACCAGATTCCTCATTGCATTCCTTGGCTCTCAAAAAGAAGAAGCCGTAAAGCCAGATAAAAAATGAATGTTTTTTCTCTCTCATGCTGTTACTTCTAATTCCTTTTCCACCATTAGCTCCTGCTTTAAAATGTTTTACCCTTTCGACCTTCGGCTTCACAATAGCTTATGAGAATCCATTTTAGGGAGGAAATGTCGTCAGTAAGATGACAGTTAACAACACTCACATGCATGAAAACAATAACTCAAAATGTTCTCAACCAAAAGTTAGTTTTTATGGAGGGATGAAGCAACAGAGCCGAAAACAGACATAGACAGATGGAGGTACAGATGGATAAAGAAAGATACAGCAATGTTTCTTTTGTGAACTTTTATCGTAAGTTTAGCCAAAGTGTTAGTGTAAATCAGACAACGTGTCCGATTCCCTCTGTGGAAATCCCCTGAAACTCCCCAGGGCTCTGGTGCTATATCTCAGCTGTCGGACAAAGCCTATATCTCTCATCTCTCTGGTGTGTGTGTGTGTGTGTGTGTGTGTGTGTGTGTGTGTGTGTGTGTGTGTGTGTGTGTGTGTGTGTGTGTGTGTGTGTGTGTGTGTGTGTGTGTGTGTGTGTGTGTGTGTGTGTGTGTTTTGGTGGTTCATCTCAGTCCCAGCCTCATGCCGCTGAAGGTCTTTGAAGAGAGAGCTGGTCAGTGTAACTGTGGTTTTGTCCACTTTTAGAAGTCGCATAACATGCTGTATCTAAATGTTCTACTTAGAGCAGATAATGAAAACATGGATTAGGGCCCCTTGAAAAATACTGAGGATAGAAGAACCCATCTTGAGGTTGCCAAGTACAGTAAAAACAACTTTTGTAGTGTTCAGTGAATAAGAATTACACCTTACTTATTTCAACCTGCTAGCAACTAGCTCAACTTGATGTTTTAGAAACAGCAGTAAAACTATAGTGCTAATTATGTAGCCTGTTTGCTAAAAACAACCCAAAAGAAATGTGACAGCAGCTATAATAGATATTTTGGTGAAAGGGGTTGCTTAAAGTGAATCTTAAGAAAGTTGTCACCCAAACCATTGGTTAGCTAATTTGCTATAATGTTCTGGTTTGACATTTTTTAGGCGTATTTCCAGCCAAAAAGCTTTAAAGTCACAATCTTGAAGATCTTCATTCTGTGTTTTTTCAAGGTACCAATGGCAATACCAGGTTATTTCTGGTGTGTTCTTGGAACAAACTTTCCCTGAAATGTCGCGGCAGGCGCCCAATTCGTAATACAATAAATGCAAGGGCTTTCACAAGTGGGCAAAGGCTCATGAACCATTGTGTTCAGTAGTGAATAATGCCTTAACAGACAATCATATCAATTAAAATCTGTAAGATTGTTTCTTAAAAACTAAACCTCTCTGTAGTTACTGTATTTTACCCGGCTAGCAATTCAGCGAATAAGAATTACACCTTACTTATTTCAATCTGCTAGCAACTAGCTCAACCTGTTGTCAGTCACAGCTATAAAGCTAGCGTGCTAATTATGTAGCCTGTTTGCTAAAAACAACACGCAAAATAATGTATTAGCAGTTTTTTAAACGGGGTTTCTTTAAGTAACCCTGAATAAAGTTGTTACCCACACCAGTGTAAGCTAAACTGTTATGGTTTACTTATAGTGATATTTTAGGCGTATTTTGCAGCTAAAACGCTTTTTAGGTTACAATCTTGAAGACCTTCTTTCCGAGGTCTTTGACGCCACCAATGTCGATAGCGTATTTACTGCTGTGTTCTTGGATCTTCCATTTCCTTCCTTCGTAACTCCACTTTAGATGTGAGTATAATTCAAAAGATGTCATGATTTTCCGAGATACACATTTTAAAAGTGAAGATAGAGCAAGATAAAAAATAAATAAAGTGATAAACATTGCGTGAGTAAAGCAGCATCAGAGTAGGAGGGATGAAAAGAAACTGGGGGAAGGAGTAAAAGACAGGAAAAAAAAGAGACATCCTCTGCGGTCATGTTGTTCTGTGGAGATGATACTGTGGATGTTTAGATCCTGGTACGGCTCAGTACAACCCATTCCCCTGAAGCTGAACACACACACACACACACACACACACACACACACACACACACACACACACACACACACACACACACACACACACACACACACACACACACACACACACACACACACACACACACACACACACACACACACACACACACACTGGAAGTGCTCAGTGCAGTTTGTTTCTCAAGAGGCTGCATTCCTTCACTACTGTCACATACTCGAGTTACTCCAAGAGGATAAATGCTGACATGAGTAGAGCAAAGCCACAGCAGGAGACATTTATCTTAAAAAGTGATGAGTAAACAGAAAATATGATAATCTTTGGGTATTTAGCCTATGATTTCCATCATCTTAAGACCTTACTTAACATCAGTAAAATAATAATTACCTTAAAAAGAGGGGATTGGCACGCAGCCTTTACCTGCAGCTTCTCTGTGTTTTTCATTGTGTGCCCTGGGTAGAATTTGGAGGAAAATATGTTTTATTGCTTGATGGCACAAAACAGAAGGCAATGTTTCACCAGCCCAGACATGTTGACAGTTTCAGGCAGCGGCACATAAAAGGAGCTAAAGGCTGATGGACAAATCACTTCCGACGTGGTTATCCTCTTCTGGAAAGCCAAGAGAACAACAAGCCAACTCTTAGCAATGGATGTGAGACCTTTTTCAGCCTGTCTCCTAAATATTAAAGAAGGGATTATATGTGCGTCTATGAAGGCCACACGGCTGAAAGTAAGCATGTTTGTTTGACACGGTCAGAATAAATTGGGGAAATTGAGCTACGTAATGGGAACATTATTTTGTAGGAGACAGGATTGCCTTCGGTCAGGTAAACATCAAGCAAAACATCTTTAAAAAGGATAAAGAAGTGTCCCAGTGTCAGCTTGAAATGCTTTAACCAGACTGATTAGCAACAATACACATGCACAAATCACACACTCTTGCATTTCTTCAATATACCTGGTTTGGATTTATACTTCTTTTTTAAAGTAACATACAGTATAATGATTATTATCATCTCAGAGAGGTACATTAATAATACTGACATGCCCATAAATATGAAAGATATGGAGGCAAACATATCATTATAAGTTATGGTAGTAGATAATTAGGTTGCATACATTACAACCATCCAGTCTTTAAGTTTGAACAAATATATTAAATGATGGGCCCTAAGAGGCAAAATAAGGTGTTCAAATATTCTGCCTTATTAAAATAAAGAAAATATGTTATGTGCAATCTAATCTTTGTAGAACTATGTCATACTTGCTCATCAGTGCACAACAATTTTAATGTTTTGGATGCTTTTGTGGTATTCTAAAGATAATCCCTCGTTTAAAAAAATCCCCTTTGTGGATTAACATTGTGAGCACTCATTGTGATGTAAAAGTCAAATGAAACAGTTACATAAATAATTGAAATAAATGGTATCCAACCCAAATGGTTAACACACAGTACACTGAGGCTCCCACTGAAGCTCATATTTGAAATCTGCTCAGACAGAAGAAAGCAGACAGAGGGAAAGGAGGCCGATGCACTGCAGGGGTCAAAGAGGTCAGGGCACACGTGCAAGACATCTTCAAATCATATGATCGATATGTCTACACGCCAGCTGCTATTTTGCTGTATCCTCTCACATGTGATGGCTTCTTAGCGGTGTGAGGGAGAAGAAGGTGGACCACAGACAAAAACAGAAGAGAATGATGAGATGTTATCAGACAGTATTTGATGTGCTTTTCCCTCCTGTCTCTGTGCAAGATCTTCGGGAGAACGTTAACCTTAAAACAGAATATTTCATGCTCAATTGATTCTAATAAATTGTGAAATAACGAGCATGACGACTGAAAGTCTCTGTGTACCCAATGGTTAGTGCATTCATTCCAAGGAAACTACATTTCCCATGACTCTTGTTGTCTGCTGTAGCACACAGAGAAGGTTTTTTTCTGGAGATAACTTGTGGAAAATGTAACTCCTGTTGGGCTGAACGGCAGCAAACTCATCTTGAGTATCATGACAAAGCATCGCCTTGTAGTCAGCAGCAGTGCAGGTGTGTTTCCTCAGGCTTGACTTGGATGATGAAATGATTTAGTTAAGAAATGTCCCCACGTTTCAGCAAGTTAAAGGGCAGTTCATTTTTGTGTTGTTGCTATTTTCCTTAAATCGGCTGAGGCCTGCACACACACTGCATGGAGGCACATTTAGTCTCTACCTCCACCTGGTGGTCTGTGACATTATCTTTAAATGTGTCAAGTTGAACCATTAGAGAACATTTGAGAGATCAGGATACCACATTATTAATATATATATACAGTACCAGTCAAAAGTTTGGACACACCTTCAAATTCGAACTGTTTTATTTATTTAAATATTTTCTACATTGTAGATTTATACTGAAGACATCAAAACTATAAAAGAACACATATGGAATTATCTAGTGAACAAAAAAGTGTTAAAAAATCCAGAATATGATTTATATGTTTCTGGCTACTGCAGAATGCTGTGGTAGCCATCTGAATTATTCACCAACAGTGTCACCAGCAAAGCCCCCCCCCCCCCATACCCTCTCACTTCCTCCTCCATGCTTCCCAGTGGGAACACACATGCAGAAACCATCCGCTCACCTTCTCTGCATCTCACAAGGACACGGCGGTTGAAACCAAAAATCTCAGATTTGGACTCATCAGACCAAAGTACAGATTTCCACTGTCTAATGTCCAATCCTTGTGTTTCTTGGCCCAAACAATTCTCTTCTTCGTGTTGTTCATCCTCAGAAGTAGATCTTTACTCATGAGAGCCAGTTTCATCATAGCGTTCGATGGTTTTTGCGACTGCACTTGAGGATAAATTCAAAGTTCTTGACATTTTCCGGATCGACTGGCCTTCATTTCTTAAAGTGATGATGGACGGTCGTTTCTCTTCACTGAGTTGAGTCGTTCTTGCCATAATATGGATTACAACAGTAGTCAAATAGGGCTTTCCACTGTGCACTAACCCTACCTCTGCACAACACAACTGATGGTCTCAAACACATTCAGAAGGCAAGTCATTCCACAAATGGACTCTTGACAAGGCACACGTGTTAATAGAAAACCATTCCAGGTGACGACCTCATGAAGCTGACTGAGAGAAGCCAAGAGTGTGCAGAGCTGTCATCAAGGCAAAACAGGGCTACTTTGAAGAATCTAAAATAAAAATCATATTCAGGATTTTTTAACACTTTTTTGTTAACTATAATTCCACATGTGTTCATTCATAGTTTTGATGTCTTCAGTATTAATCTGAAAAGTAGAACACAATTAAAATAAACAAAAACCATTGAATGAGAAGGTGTGTCCAGACTGGTAATTCCATGTAATCCATTCATATTCGTTTAATGAAACATTTTGACTTATTTAATGTTTTGTTTTTCAATGTGAAGAAAGCTGCTTTTTTTCCAAATGTAATGCTTATCCCCAACGATTTGAGGTCTGTTCCTATTTTTTCTAATTGTTTATTAAGTCAAGACATTTATTGAAATCATGACACGTGTCTTTCTGTCTTCACAACAAGTCAAGTAACCTCGTCTGGTTTCCCATCTTTTTCTGTTGAACCAGGCCATAACATCTGTGTGTGTCATTGTGTGTCTCTTTACATGGTTATTGTTTATTTAATTGAAGTCTCTTAGCTCATGTTGTCTGCCCTGTGGTCACTCAGTGTCTCTTTGGAATTGTTTGTGTCTATGAAGTTGTTTTGTGTCAATCTCCAATTATTTTTGTCTTTGTCTTTTGTCATTTTATATCTTTATGTAGTCGTTTTGTGTACAATAAAGGTTGCTTCGGGGCCCCTGATACTGTGGGCGGTGGGCCCCTGTACTCCATAGGACTGTTCAGTAATCCACCCATATCCATCACTTTCCAATCCACTGAAACACAAACCCGATCTGCACCTTTACCGTAATGACTGTAAAACTCTCAGTAACAACTCTTTTACAATCTAACCACAGTTTAAATGTTGCAATAGTTCATAACATAATAGCCTATGGATTTAAACAACCACTCTTAGTTTCACTTTCATTTATCTTGAAAGCTAACACACGCAACAGTGTGACTCTCTCTAGCTTTAGCTTTCGTTTTCCGAGGCTCACAGCTGATCTGAAGTCTGCTTTGTGCGGGATCAGTCAGCTGGGACTCGGCAGGTGTGTGACAACATGTTTTCCTGGGGGGAGGACAGTCAGAGGGGCTTCAGGTTAAAAGATGACTCAGACACGGTCCCCCCTACAGCAGAGGGGCTCCATCATCTCCAGCTCGGGTATCACATCACGGCTCTGTCTGCGGGGCGCACTGTGCTCGCTTTCCTCAAAAGTAATGGCAACGCGTTCATCATCCCCATCAGAGAGAGCCCAGCTGGGAGCAGAGTGAGAGGAAAACAGGGTGAGTGTTAGTACAGATACTCTTCTGACTCTATGATTCATAACACCATGTTAACTTTTACCAGCTCAGCTCGTGTAAAAGCTGTATTGGCGGAGAAGTACTCAGATATTGTCATCAAGTAAAAGTAGAAGTAGAGTGTAGGAATACTCTGTTACAGTAAAAGTCCTGCATTCAAAATCTTACTCAAGTGAAAAAGCACTAAAGTATATTAAAAAAAAACTAATTATGCAGATTGGTCCATTTCAGAATAATATATATGATATGTTTTATAATGATTGATCATGAAAGTGTTCTCAAAGCTGGTAAAGGAGCAGCTAGTTCGAATGACTTTGTATACTGCAGGGTAGCTTGTGAATTCACTCCAGGTGGAACTAAAGTCTGATTCAACACTTGATTAGATTTCACATCATTCATCCACATCTGTAAAGTAACTGAAGGTATTAAATACATGTAGTGGAGTAGAAGTACACCATTTACCTCTGAATTGTAGCGGGTAGAAGTACAAAGTAGCACAACATTGTAATACTCAGTACTTGAGTAAATGTACTTAGTTACTTTACAGCACTGTAATTGTTTTACTATTTATATGTATGTGTTTGAGTAAAATAACACTTGTAATACGTGGTGGAAGAAGTATTAAAATCCTTTACTTCCGTAAAGGTACTAATGTAAGAATACTCTGAAGTAAAAGTCTGGCAAAGAAAATGTTACTTAAGTTAACGTATGTTGGTACAACCAGCAAAATGTAGTAAAAATCTAAAATGAATTTTTTTTTAAATGCACAAAAAAAATCTAATTATTTAATATGAATTACAAATGACTTAAATGTTCAGAGACGCTGATAAATCCTCTCATAATTGGATATATGATTAATCGACTAAGCTGTTCTTGGACAAACTGTTGGCTAGTTTAATTTGTAACACAATATCATATTTTATAAACTATTTTTTATACCATAATATTAATTTGTAGTGTAACTAGTAAATTCACTGTAAATTCTATTCAAAGTTTAAAGTGAAAATATGTAGATGGACTTATTTACATTTCATCACAGCATGTCATCTATAAATTAATGACAACATTCCTACAGAATTCCATATAAACACATGATCATTTAGATGTATTTGCAATTGGTTAAAATAGCAAATAATATGCTGGTTTTCAGACATTCAGATATTCCCAAGAAAATAAGTTCATATTCATTTTTCAAACAACACAGTACTTGTGTTTAAACCTATCAAGGGCTCCCAAAAATGATAGAGGAATAACCCTGATTTACAATCACAGCTTTCATTCACGTTTGTAACCATCCATATTTGTCTTGAGTCTGTCTGAGGTGTTCAATGAACAAATGGATGATGTAGCATCTTTTTCTACATGATATAAATGCAGATATGCAGTTTTATATAAATATAAAACCACCTGCTGTGTTGTGTTCTCTCAGAGTTTGTGAAGTTTAAAGACAAGATAAAGGCTGTGAGTTGTGGAGATGATACGGTCACACTGCTGTCCAAGAGTGGACGAGTTCTCTGTCTGGACAGAAAGCTCGTTCCAAGGTGAGGAGCTACTGAGGTTATGCTGTCAATCAATCAGTGTCCTGAATTTGCAAGTAAATGTATTCAATTGTGAAAATGTGTCTTCACTTGGATTCTTGTTCTCTCAGGCCTATGAAGATTTTGTGTGCAGTTTCTCAGGTCGCCTGTGGGAGCCATCATTCAGTCGCCCTGACCAAAGGTACTGTAAAGGCCACGGTGCAGACGGGGAGCCATTTTCCACACATTTGGTGGTCACATTGTACGTGATAGGCTGAGGGCCGGAACATCTATAAGTGGTTGACCAATAACAACAGAAATAGCTAGCTAACCAATCAGAGCAGACTGGGCTCTGGTTTCAGACAGAGGGGGGAAAGAGGTGCTGCAGCACAGGCAGTATGAGAAAAATAAAGAGCTTTTTGAACATTAAAGCATCGAGACAGTAGAGACACAAAATACTAATATGAACCTGAAAATAAGAATAATATGAAACCTTTAAATGTTATTTTATACTTTTAATGTAAATTCATACTTTTTTTAGGGTGATATAAATAGTTTGTATTTTGTTTATTTTTCACTTTATGTTATTTAAAAATGGAACAACTGTCACAGAAACAACATTTCCTCCAGGATTTATGATCCTAAGGTATGGACGTCAGCTCCAAAAAACCTAGTATTGGATGGACGGTGATAATAATAATTATAATAACAAAACCTGTCTCTGAAAAAATCATTGATTACAAAGGAGTTTGCCAACAAAAGGTGCATTAGGGAAGTTCTACACGACTCACAGTGTTTTCTCCACAGATGGTCAGGTGTATACATGGGGCCAAGGCTCCGGGGGCCAGCTGGGTCTGGGGGAGAGGCAGCCCAGCGCCACATCCCCCCAACACCTGACCTCTCTGTCAGCGGTCCCCCTGGTGCAGGTCGCTGCAGGGGGGGGGCAGAGCTTTGCCCTCTCTGTCTCTGGAGTGGTGTTCAGCTGGGGCAGCAACCGCTGTGGGCAGCTCGGCCTGGGAGACACTACAGGTAGATGTCAAGTACTATTGATACACAGCACTAGCATTTAAAACCTATTTATACTATTTACATTGCATTAGAACTTGTTATTATTTTTTTACAGACAGACATACACCCACTCCTGTTCATTGTCTGAACTTGAAGAAAACTACCTACATTTCCTGTGGAATGGACCACACGGCCACTTTGACAAAGGTTAGATTCCTGATTTTGGCCCGACCTGCTCTTAGGTAACTTACTTACTAAGTGTTACTAGCAGTGGCAGCTGGTGCATTTTTCTCCAGGGGGGGTTCTACCAAAATGTAAGCAAACTTATACACAAACTCAGGACATATGTCATATTATAGCGCAGGGCTAGCTCAAAGGCACACAGCACTTGATACAGTCTATTATTTTAGTGCCTGTTTTTGTCAACCTCCTTATTATGCTTACAGATCCCTATCCTGTAGCCTTCATTGGACAGCTCTGGCTAGACATTTTCAAGACTTCAACGTCACGCCAACTTAAGATCGATATTCAAAAATACAGATTCAAAATTGTACAAGTTGAAGCGTTTGTTTTAACAGTTTGCAAGACCGCAGGTACTTGCTTTCAAGCAGAACAGGGCAACCAAACTTAGCGTGTGTTTATGTGTTCGACGTAATGACGTACAACATCCTTGACAGCTTCTGTAGTCCTATTCAGCCACTTGTTAACATCGTTTTTCAGACACGTAAACTCTTCAAAGATCACCAGTGGGGTCACTGCTGATGTATTTAATGTCATAGAACAAAACGTGATCCGTCTCTTAAATGTGTCTCAAACACAGACCTTATTTCCAGCTATTTTCCAAAATCCTATGGAGAAATCCCATCGACTCTGAGACGAGGGAACCGGTAGTGGTAAAATGCTGACTCACTTCCGGGTTTTAGGACTCGTCACTGCACCTCTCTATGGGTAAAGATTTATTCGCGCCAAGCAGGAAACACGTGACTTATCAGTAACTTTAGACATCGTAAAACAATTTGTATCTATATGTTATCGTAGATTATACATTTAACTGACACCAACTATATAATATGTACCTTGTTCATTAAAAAAAAAAAATGAAAGAATTTTTTTGAATGACAATCTAGAATGTGGGAAGAGGTGGGGCGGCGCCCCTAGCGTCCCTATGGGCCGACCACCACTGGTTACTAGTTAAGTACCGTAAGGACTAACTTCACACATTTCTTTATTTAAAAGAGATTCCTTTCTTTCTTCTGGACAGCAGACATAGTGTACATGACAATATTCAAATGTGCTCATCAAATCACACCCTTGTACAAATACAATAGGTTTTCAATGGCTCAGAGAACCAGAGGATCCATTTTTTTACAATACAATTATATGGTTAAAAGCGCACAATAAACACAACAAACACAACAAACAAACACAATAAATAGTCCAATATTATTTAAAAGTAATTTTTCTCTACTCGTAGAAATCTGCTACTTTTAAACCTCCAAAAGTTTAACATGCTTTAACAAATTATTTTTTGGCTGTTTGGGGTAAATATGGCGAAATTTAGCTAACAGTTGCTTATTTTTATATCTATATATATATCTTAATATAAATACAAAAAAATAACGGAAAACATACTACCTGCTTCGGCTGAAACAATGCTGGTCAGAGCAGCGAGTCTGAACCAAAACAGTATGATAAAAGGCTGTAAAGCTATACAAATGTGCTTAGAAGAGGCAATAGTGTGACTTAAGGACCTTTTATGCAATACTGGAACTTCTAAGACCTCGTCCCAAGAAAGTCTAACACAACCCCTGTCATAGATTTGTACATGTGAGACTGATGGTTGTCTGGTGGCCTCCTCAGGACGGTGCAGTGTTTACGTTTGGCTCTGGTGAACACGGACAGCTCGGACACAACTCATTCAGAGATGAACTACGACCTCGGCTTGTTGCAGAGCTCTGGGGGGCAAAGGTCACCAAGATCGCCTGTGGAAGGTACAAGTATATTTCACCTTTTATAAAGCAATCATGACAAAATAATTTTCATTCAACTATTGCAAGAGGCCGGTGAAAGTGAGTTTATGTCTCCGATATTATTAAAATGATTTGCCCTTTACTCAGACATCACACATTGGTGTTGACGGACTCCAAGAGGGTCTACTCCTTTGGGTGTGGAGAGCAGGGGCAGCTGGGACACGGAGAGGAGAGTCATCCGTCTGTGCCGCTACCTGTTCAACTGCCACAGGGTATCTACACAGTGAAAAATAGATTCAATATTGCAAACGCAATGAATGACTTTACAGTGATTTCACCTTTATTCTGTTTTTATTCCAGACACCAATGATGTAATTAAAAACATTTTCGCAGGGGGAAACTGTTCATTTGCAGTTTACACGTCTAATGAGGTACCAGCACAAAAACATACAGTGCAGACCATAATGGTCATGGGTTTAATCATGTTAACATTCATTCAACTGTTTTATTTTGCAGGATGTTCAGGAGGAGGCAAACACTGTCAGAGTCAACACTGTAACACACTGTCTTGATCACATGATCGACAAATGGACCGCTGAGTGTGATTCAAAGTCTTGGAAACAGATGAAACAGTAAGTATATTAATTATATTATTACTTTGTTGAGTAACCAGAAGTTCTATGGACTACATAGCAGAAATGATTGATTTGGATCTGTAGCAGTTAATAGTGCAATGAACTAAGATTTCAAATCTTCACAGGGAAATTCACAGGATGTTTTCCTCTGCTTCCTGTCTGAATGCATGCTTCCTTGAGAAAAGGTAAACACAGTATATAAACATTATAATCCTTTATCTTTTTATCCAAACATTTACTTTTAAGCTGTACTTGTTGAATTGCGATCTGTCAGTTAATCCACTACTTTATACAGTTCAAATAAATATTTTGATCCCCTGACAACTTATATTAGTAGAACCAGTTAGCCTGAAAAGATTCCGCTTTTATAGGTCACCTATTATGCAAAATGCACTTTTTGATGTCTTTTATACATAAATATAATATATATATATAATAAACGGGGCTACAACGGAGCTGATCCAGATTTGCTGCCGATATGACGTAATATCGGAAATGTGGGCTGGCTTTACACCCACGGCCCTATCAGAAACAATGAACGATGTGTTTTGGACGTAATATGGTCTTTATTTACATTAGCAAGCATCGCTAACACTCAGAGCTAACCTGTACTGGAGAGAGTATATGTGAAGAAGCAGGAAATAAAAAGGTACTGTCCTTGTGGTAAACCCTCAAGAGAAAAAGCATTTGAGCTCCATACTGTTTCAGAAATAATCCTTGATGTGTTTTGGAATCACATAAAGGATTAAACACGAGGTGTAATCACGACAGCGATTAAGTTGAGTATCGGGGTAGAATTCTTTGTTTGGTATTTTAAGCAAAACACTTCATAGACATGTTTTTTATATATCTGCGACCTATAATATATGCCTACAAATAGTTAGGAGACCTTTAAAGTTCTTTGTCCGTGTGCCAGCGCGGCTTTGAGCCAGACACTGATTTGTCCTCAAATTATCATTATCTTATACTTCTGTACCAACCCTGTCTCCTAAAAATAACGTTCCCACAGAACTAAACTGCACTCTCAATTAGCTAGAAACGTATTTTCTCCCACGTTACGTTCGTTATGAACGTATCTCAAATACGTTTATTTTCTACATATCTTCTAGAAACATATTTTCTCCCACGTTACGTTTCTTATGAACGTATCTTAAATACGTTTATTTTCTACATATCTTTGCCATTTATTGTCTTGCTTATAATAATGATAATAGTCATTTATAATAAATATCATTTTAGAGCACACCTTTGAAATCAGTAGGCGAGGCTGTAATTTTGCCAGCTGTTACTCTCATGAGTGAGTCAGAAAATAATAGTTTTAACATGCCAAAAAGCTGCTGTGTCGTTTATTGCACCTCAAACATTAAAACAAATCCAGAGTTACGTGTTTCTGTACTTCCTCTAACAGAAGATCTCTGTGACGCCAGATGTGGTGTTGTTAATGCGATATTATATCCGAAAAAAAATTCAGTTTAGGATGGCCGAAGACACTACACTACCCATAATCCCCAGCGTTTGGGACTACAGTCCCGTTGACAAACCCCGTGATTAATCTTTAAGCTCTGGGATTGGATGTTGGAGTGGCAGTGCGCCAAGGTTATGCCGAGCGTCAAACTCTTTGAAATGGAACGAAACCACGGCACACTATTCAAAACTGGACTTGAACGCCCCCCCAGAACTACACATGCTGGCTATTGTGTTTCGCAACATGTTCTCTATGGCACGTCTCTACTGGGAGTTGTGGTTTTAAAAGACGTTTTCGTTTTCCCCAAAATTAGAAGTTGACAGTATTAAACTGTGTATAGCCTTGGAGGTTTAGGCGATAGGAAACACATTGGTGTGTACACATTTAAAACATGTAATTACCAAATGGGTGAAAATCGCATGTATCCATAATGGGCAGCATTAATATATACCTACATGACAGCTCATTGTTACTTTGTAATTCTACTCCACTACAATTCAGAGGTTAACCTGGTATTTTTACTCCACTACATTTATTTTAGTTACTTTGCAGATTCTGATTAATGATGTGAAATATAAACAACCCTTAAAGCAGACTTTAGTTACACCTGAGTAAAATTCAGGGAAGGTGATTGTCAAGTGCCAACAATCAGGAGAGATATTTGATAGTTGGTGCTTGAGAAGACTAAACATTTATCTGCAGATCTCTATAAAGTATATTAATTACTCGTTATTCTCTACTAATAGTTAATTAAAAACTGTATATAATTGCTATTTTGCACATCCCAAGATTTTCTAAGGTTTATTGACATATCATATACACAACTACAGTGTAGTTATGCAACAGTGCATTACAAGACATCTATCAATATGTGTATATACCTCCACCATTAAACTGTCATATTCTGCACATTTCTTATACTATCTATATACATAAGAGTATAATTAATGTGTATAATATCAGTTAAAATGAGTGCTTCAACATAGTTAACATTGCAGGAAAGCAATATATTATACGTTAAGTACTTTGTCAGGCTCAATATATCTATCTGTAGATAGATACCCCCAAAGCTTTTTTCTTGTTTAAAAGAAGACCTTAACCTAAAGTATTCTTAAATGTGTTAATAAAGGTTAATTAGTTTGTCTGTTTTGCACATCCTCCTATTAATATCTTTGTACATCCAGCACTAAACTGTTTTATTGTAGAGATCACTTACAGTATCTTCTTGTTTTTTTATATTCTATACTTCTATCATTGACCTTCTACTTTCCCCCTATGAAAGAATGTACTCTTAATATTTTTTTCATCAAATAACATTATTCAACAAAAATAATTCAATAACGTGCTTTAACCACTAGGCGGTGCAGACTAGGTACACACAGCATACTAATAACTTTGTATTATTAGTGTAGGACACTTATGTATGTATAACATCTGAAGATTTGTAGTTTACTAGTTTTATTCATGTTTTACATAATTTTACAGGATATTGCTATATTATTTCTCATGTTTTACTTCTACACATTAATATCTGATTTGTAAAACATCACAGACAGAAAGGTATATCCGTCATTTAATGGTAAGCTATTGAAATTGTGATTCCATAGATGTGTCTCCCATCACCCAAATCCCCTGACTCCCTCAACTCAGTATTTACATTCTTATATACAAAGAAAATCAGTAATATCTTTCCTTTTCTATCAGCTGTGCACCGTTATGGTGTAAATATAACCTCAATTGGATCAAATATAAAAGTCAGCCGAATTACTATTGATACTGCAAGGAGACGTATTGTGTGAAAAGAAATGCAAGATGTTGTTTAATTGTTGATATATTTATGATCCACGTCACATATTCAGTGTTGGCGGCAGTTCTCCTGTTTGTCCAGAAGTCTTCTCAGCAGGGCTCTATAAATAAAGAACTACGGCAGATATGTAATATTTAATGCAGCCGAACCGTGTATTACAATGCCGTTATGTGATGACTTCCAAAGAGAAAAGCAAGTACACTCGGAATAAAGTATTTTTTAATTTTTTTAATGTTTTCGGATATCATATTGCATTAACATCATATCCCAACATGTATTGCGGCTAAAACATCCAATCAACGAGCTTCAAGCTGAGGATCTTGGGTAATCAGTTCAGTGGGTTTGTGGTGTGTATTGCTCGAAATGTCCCTTATAGGCCTACGTCTGTTTCCTGTGACTTTATTTACTGCTAAAAAGCCCAAGATTATATAATTAAACAAATAAAAACAAGGATAATTGTGTGTTATTGTTGAGTAAATAACAGTGTGTTATTTAGAAAATAATAACAAATTAGAAGGAAAAAAAGATTTTTAAAAAATACAGATTTCAGTATTTTGAGGCTCTAAGCCCCATTTCTTTTCCTCACAGACGACAAAAAAAGTCCGACATTATACGATTTAAAATAAAAACAATAATCGTGGCTTGATATTGAGTAAGAAGATGTTTTTATGAACCCCACAGCTTCCGGTCTTCCAAGACCCGAACGGACAAAAAGACGTGCTGCGGGCACGAAACATACTACCAATAGAAATACATTGCTTTTAAAATCATTCTGTGTGACACAAAAAAAAGGGGGAAATCGTGTTGGTGAACACGATTCAATAGACGAAATGCCTTGAGACTGGGTTGTGATGTTAGCATGTATCTGAAAGCACCAAAGTGCCTAAGTAAAGTCTCACAGAGTAATGTAATGGTCATGGTCTTTTTTTCTTTGTGTTTTTAGCCGAGATGAACATTTCCAGACTTCACCAAAGTACTGTGGCCTGAACCTGCCACTTGCACAACTTGCTTTCCAGAAACTGGTAAAGAAGGATAATGTGTTTGTCGGGGTAAGTGCATGAACGGTTTTATCTTTCAAAGTTATCTACCTTCAGTATGTTCACTATTTGTAACTAGTACAAATGGCATGGCGAGATTAACTCTATAATTACTCTTAAACTTGTCTAAAGTGTTAAGAATGACCAAAGAGTCCTGATACGTACTTATCCCTTGCTGTGCTTCTCAAACTAACAGGTTGAGGGTGCTCTCTTGAACTTACTCCCCTCCCTTGATAAGCAGCCCGTGGGAGTGGAGGGTTTGAGGATCTTCCTGATTCTCAATGAGCTCCTGCATGTGATCCAGACCCACAAACCTCCACAAAAGAGCATAAAGCTCGCTAAGGCGATCGCTGCTGCTGTACTGAACTTGTCTGCTGGCAGCCTCCAGGTCATAGGTAACCTCACCTTTACACATCAGCATCAGTATTTGATAACACATTAAACATCGTTGAATGTTAATGACTGCATATCTTCTCCATGTTGTCTTCCTCAGGGGACTGGTGGTCCTCACTGCCATCCTCCACCATGAGTAAACATGTTGAGGTATGGAAGCAGGCCCTCTCAGTGATCCTATCCGACGAACCTCTTCATCGAAACTCAGAAGTCAGAAACCTGCTACTTGTCCTCCAGTATATGTACAACGTGAGTATCCGTTATTGGCTGACTTTTTACGAATGTCATTGAGCACGAACCAGTAATCCTACACATTTTTTACTTTTCACCTAAAACATTTTGTTTTTCAGGCAAACCGCAGGACTGCAGAACCTCAACAGATGCCAGAAAGCAAATTCTGTTTGTTGATGAACAAAGAATTTCTTCTTCAGGATCTTCAGCTTTGGCGTTCACGGTCACAAAGCAAGGTAAAAATAAAATAAAAGTGCACTCACTCTAATACACACTCACTCAAGTACACACACTTCTAAACACAATATCCTATGTGTTTTCCCTTTCAGAAGAATACTGAGCCACTTATCCTTTGTAGCTTTCCGTCTGTGATGGACCTGGAGTCGAAGAAATATGTTTTTGACCGGAATGCTGAATACACCAAGGTAACTCAAGCCTTGTTCTGTACCTCATGAGAATACGCCTTCACACACAATAAAGTCAGGTCAAGAAATGTCCACGTAAACCTTTTTCATTGTGTATCAGCTCTGCCTGATGAGTATATGTTTTCCATGTGACAAACACAGTTAAGTAAGCTGTCAGTTACACAACAGAAACATTTTAAAATAAGCAATAAGAAATTAAATCTGTAATTGTCCTGTGTACCAGAATGAAGCACAGCCACCCTTCTTCTGGGAATTCTTTTGGGAATTCGGACTCCCTATGCCTCAAGGCGTGGTTTTTGAAGTCGACGTGAGGCGAGGATCAGTTTTGAAAGACACCTTTGAACATTTGGCTTCTATAAATCAGAGTGACTACAAGATTCCACTTGCGGTAATAAACATGTAGTTTTATTCTGCGCAAAGTCACACAAAAAATCTTGCATCATTGTTTATTGACTCTTGTATGAGCTGCTGTATCATTGTTTTGCCTTTCATCTTGTAGGTTTACTATGATGGAAACTTGCCCCGCTGGGACGATTTTTTTGGCTACGTGAAAGACTTTTTTTACGAAGTGTTTCACGAGATGGTTTCAGCTGAAACCGGGATGTTCATGTACAATGACTCCAAGACACTGGCATGGTTCCCATCCAAAGTAAGACGATATGTATGCAATGATAAAAAGGATCCAATGATCATACCACAAAAATTATTGTCATCCTGGCATTTCTCCACTTTTCTGTTGAAAATTGTCTCTCCTAACAACACCAGGCAGCACCAGAGGACCAGCGGTACCTATACTTTGGGATTCTGTGTGGATTGGCCTTGTACAACCAGTGTATCATTCACTTACCATTCCCACTGGCTCTGTTCAAGAAGCTGCTGGGTGTGAAGCCTTCACTGGGGGATATGATGGAATTCAGCTCCTTTGTTGGAAAGTAAGGAAACTCATTTAAATCACACACATTTTAGGTTTGACGTGCAGCTTTTTGGTCATAATACAGTACATTGTAAAGCATCTTTAAAATCTTAAATATAATTCCTTTTATCGGGTTTCAAGTGGTCTGAAGAACATTCTGGAAGACTACACAGATGATGAAATAGGAATCCTCGACTTGGATTTCTCAGTATGTGTTTTACAGTCTTCATCCTCTTTCTGATATCTATCTGACAACAGATATTTATTTCCCAAAGCAGTGATTTCAGCTTTTTCTGTTGATCACCAGATCTACTGGGATGGAACAAACGTTGACCTTGATCCTCAAAATCCTGAGAAGCCTTTGACAGGTCAAAATAGGTAAGAGTGTTTTGTTATTTGTCATCAGATTACAATCTTAAATAGTATGTAAATCAACATCTTGGGATGGGACTAAAAACATTTAAAATGTATGCTTTCGAATCGATCAGGCTAGGCTAAGCTACCGTTATAGCTGCGTCATTCGCTTGATTCACGCCACCCAGGGCGACTTCACATTTATCTGCATCTTCACATTGACCTTACATGTAGCCCTGCAAAGGTTGCTTTGCATCCAGTGTGAACGCACCATAAGGCTTATATTGTAGAGAACTATAAAAGAAGAGAAATGACTAAAACAATAAGCTTAAAGATACAATATAACTTTGTAGACAGAATTTCTCAGAATTCATTGCTTTTACCTGCTAGGAAATACCTTTAAAATCGAATCATTTCTTTCTGCCGCTAACCTGTAAAAAGATATGTAATACATTGATTGATTCATTTACATCAGTCTTGGTATGTGTAACACTATAATCAGCCCCGGCTCAGTCTTATTTTAATCAGGCTGAAGAAAATGATGCAAAGATTGCAATATCCTCCTGTCAGAGCATAGTTTGACAGGATCTGAACCTGATCTCTTTAATCTGCTGAACAGGAAGGAGTTTGTGGAAGCCTACGTGAGCCATGCCTTCAACACATCAGTGGAAGGTGTGTTTCAGGAGTTCAAGCGGGGCTTCTTCCAGGTGTGTGACCAGGATTTGGTGAAGCTGTTCCGACCACGGGAGCTGCAGGAGGTGCTGGTGGGCAAAGACTTCAATGACTGGGCCAGGCTGAAACAGGTACAGTCCAAAACAAGAGCTACTCATGTTTTCTCTTAAATTTGTCCCATCCTTTTATGCTTGATTTAAATGCTAAATATATAAGAAGTATTTGTCTGTTTCACTGTATTTAGGTCACAGTTTATGAGGGGGAGTACAACACGACCCCTCTACACCCCACCATACAGATGTTTTGGGAGGTTTTTGATGATCTAACGGAGGATCAGAAGAAAGCTTTCCTTTGTAAGTATAGCACCTGATTTCAAATATCGAAACATGACAAATTATAATTTTCATGAAGCATTAATGTAGATGGTTCATGAAAGTTTTACATTTACAATGTACACTTAGTATCTGGTAAGTTATGTAACTGGTGGTTGCTTGGAGTCAATAAAAGGTCTTATAGTTGCTTTAAAATCTTCTAATGAGCCACTAAAGTGGTGCAGGAATGAGTCCTAAAACCCGGAAAGACTTCTTCCACATCTTACAGGCATATTATCAATTCTGGTTCCCTTGTCTTGTCAAAGTCAAAAATGCGTCAGCTTCTGTGTCGTATTTTGCGCAGCATGTGACCATCATGTACATTGTATAGCCTAATTAGCTTTTTATTTCCAGCAACTGTTCTAAGCTTCTATGTGTCATATAAATGGCGGTTGCTAACAAGGGAATAAATCAATTGTAAGCGTCATTACGCCAACACAAATCCGCTTTTAGCTTAGCAGTGTTGATGCACAGCCATGTACATTTGATGTTGTTTATAGCAATATGTTTATTATATATAATTATTTCTGCTGTTACATTTACGCTTCATAAATCTTCAAGTGGTGTTAATATGTGGAGATTATCCTGCCGCACAGAACATGTTAAGTATCATAAATGTGGGTTTGCAACAAAGCACATTTTCTGTAATATATCGTAATCCAATGGGAAAATCCCATTGTTTTTTGTCAAGCCTCCGAAAACACGTCAACACTGCACCACTCTATTGAGCGGGAATACATACAGTCCAAAACAATAAGCAACTGTTGGTCTAAAGTGCAACAAAGGTATTTTATTGAGAAAAGTTTTCAACTAGAAAAAGACTCTCAAACTAAAACTGAATTGATAGTTTGAGGGGTATACTTTGATGATTTGCTTTCCAAAAAACATTCTGCTCCCCCATTTTTACCAGGTGTTTTATTGGCCGCTGTGTCCATAATCTCCCCACTTAAATAAACGTTCTACATGCAGTTGGAAGGCACAGCAAGGCACAATTAAACTAAAATCATTCAGGTCTGATTTATAGGAAGAGCAGTGCTGGTCTTAACAACAAGGATTTCACAGAAACAAATAGAAAGCAAAAACTCACTGATTACCACTTCTCCCTCCTCCAGGGTTTGTAACCGGATTTGAAAGGGTGCCTGTTCTTGACCTGGAGAAGTTCAAGATGAAAATCAAAGATCAACAAGTCCAAGGCCCCCCTGACCAGTTCTACCCCAAAGCACATACGTGCTCCTTGGACCTGGAGCTGCCCTTGTACTCAACCAAAGAGATCATGCAGACCAGGCTGACCGAGGCTCTGAGCAGCAACAAAATCATCTTTAAAGATGCTGGGACTGAACTCGGAAGGTGTCTGGTCTGAACAGAAGACTTAACATTGTCATAGAGCACTTTGTAAACCAAGTAGCAGCCTTTGTAGTATTGCTACTATACCTGTTTATTAACAAACTGTATGGCTGGGAAATTCTTGATAAATAGGATGTATTGTGTGGTGGGTTAATATCAGAAATCCTTCCCTAATAGCAAAAACGCTGTTATACTCCAAAAAAAATGTTGTATGTATATATGCATATTTCAGAAAAACGCCCTATGTACATATTTAAGTATTACATGATCTTCTAAGATGAATAAGGGTGTGACTTTATTTTATTATTTTGGTAAGTTAACCATGTAACAAATGTTGGTAACACTTTATATTAAGGTACACAAATTAACCATCAACTAGTTGTTAATTAACATGCATATTAGCAGTATATTGGCTCTTTATCAGTCATTATAAAACACTTATTAATGCCTTATTCTACATGACCGTATTCTACAAGTAATACGCCATTAGTTGAGAGTTTTTCCTCAATAACCCTCTAATTAGTGCTTATTTGTTGCAAGTAAGGAAGTTGTTGTACATGAGTTGTGGTCTTAATATGCGCTGCTCAATATGGGCCTAATAAGGCAGTAGTAGCACAAGAATAGTAATTCTCCCTTAATAACACTTAACAAATATGATCTATTCTTATGTAACAAGACATGACATAAGTGTTAATTGTGTCTAAATAACTCAAATTTAGGTATTTATATCTTATAATATGTTCTGGGGTATTGAAAGTTCAGCTACCAATAGCAAGGTGATATTGACCTGTATGTTTCATATTTGCACATTTATATTTTTGTAAAATTTGTACTGAAGGTTAGACAGGAAACTGGGTACAGGAAGTAGGAGAAAGTGATCTGGCATGCATGGCAGAACACTGCGGCCCAATCCCAAACCACTCCCTCGACCCTCCCCCTCCGTGACGGAGTGAACTCCGTCTGTAGGCACACTCACAGCTGAATGAAGTTCCCTCCATTAAGGGTTAAGGGTATAAATACAGCGGCAAGCTTTGGGACGGCCTCCCCTCTCTCCGCAGGAAACGGAAACGGACGTCATGGTGTCCAACTCACATCTCCATCTGTCGGCTGCATTGACCTGCGTTGCTATCCGTCGCCTGTTGCGGGTGCAATGGCAAGATCCAACAGAAGGCGCAGAAGGTTGAGGCGCATTTTAGCGATGTGCCAGTGGCAGGTAAACATTTCAATATTGCTAATACAACAATTATCTTCACTTTATTTCTTATATAGTAGCCTATGAACTTTGTATGTGTAATACAAATAGATATTTAGATATATTGTGATATACATTCATTTATTCTTTCCTTATAAGCTATACGTGTATATCTGTATAGTGTCTGTAGAATTCCAACACAGAGAAATGTTGTCAGTAGTTTATAGAATAAAAAAGGAAAGGTTAATTTGACTTGGTCTCAGAATTGTTTACAGAGCTGTGTGTGTGTGTGTGTGTGTGTTGGAGTATAGTTATTGAACAATACTGTGTCCTGTGTTTGTCTTTTACAGGGGGGCAAAGGTCTTTACATGCAGCTCAATGCCACTGCCCCAATTCTCGCCGTGTATGCCAACCCTGAAGCCTGTCTAAAGAAGGACTTTAGAGTTAAGCGATCTAGTGTGGTGTATTTAGTGCAGATGCTTTCCTCCCCAAAGGACCACGGATGGGGACAAGACATCGAGGTGCTTGTTCTCCTCTACAGCTTGGCCCATGGACTATCACTCTCTGTGGTGGGTTCAGCATTCGGGATTCCCAAATCGACGGTCCACAGGATCATCAAACACGTCACCGGGAAGATAAAGGCCAACCTGAAGACCCTCATTTCCCTGCCAACCCCAGATGAGCTGCCAGAGATTGCAGATGGCTTCTGTCAGCTTGCAAAGAGTCCTGCATTTCACCGTGCTGCTGGTGCGATTGATGGATGACATATTCGCATCAAACCTCCAGGAAACGAGTACCACAAGGAGTACATCAATTACAAGCTGTTTCCTTCCATCCAGATGCAGGCCATCTGTGACTCAACTGGGAGATTCCTGGATGTCTTCATCGGCTATCCAGGCTCCGTTCATGATGCCAGAGTACTGCGAAACAGCCCCATCTTCTGCCAGGCACTGTTTCCCCCAGCTGGTTGGTTCCTCCTTGGGGACGGTGGTTATCCCTGCCTGGAAAAACCAGTGGGATTACTCACACCCTACAAGGTCCCTCGCGGCCAGGTGCAGGCCAGATTCAACAGGCATCATGCCAGGGCTCGGTCTGTGGTGGAAAGAGCATTTGGAAGGATGAAGGCTCGCTGGAGGGCCACCCTTTTCAAAGCGCTGGAGGTCAGTCCAAGCTTTGCCCCTGACATCATTGCATGTTGTGCATTTCTGCACAATCTGTGCATAGACATGAACGATGTCCTTGAGGATGCTGAAGCCTTCCCCCCTGAAGATGGGGACCAGAGTCCTCCCCCTGCCGCAGCATGTGGACAGGAAAGTCCTGGACACCACCTAAGGAACAGGATTGCTGCACAACTCTCTGCTCCTGTCCAAATGGCACCACACCTGAGAGAGCACGATTACATCTAATGAACTTTGTTTTTTTTTGGAAAAACGTGGTTGTCTGTTAACTTGTGTTTTTGAAATGATGTGCACACATACCTGATTTAATTTTGTTTGTTTTAGTGAGCTCCACTTCTCACTTTAGAGAAAAGAGGTGAAATAAAATAAACCTGTGCACCGTTGATTTCAAACTTGGTTTTCCTGAATTGTCTTTCTGCATAATCCCAAATTGGAGACAAATGTCCTTACCTCTTGGATCATTCAATCACGAGCACAGAGCAAAGGTTCAGAAAATGAACACAGGTCTTCTAATACAATCACTTAGTTTTTGAGTGAAACTCTGCAAATGGTTTGACATGAGCAATTAAGACCGTAAATGTCATGTATATTTTAATGCCTTATACCTATGAAGCGCACAGACATATCTTTATTTAAAATGCTGATATTCAGGGTTAATCTTCAGACTTTGGAAAAAACACTTTAGTTCCGTGCACAACATTACTTTGTGCAAAACTTTTCCTTCTACATTATGAAACCCACACAGAACAATGTAGCCATCTAACAATCAAGCAAACGCAATGTCACCTTCATCACCCGTCTACCTGTATTTACTATATCCCATACAATATTGAAGACATGAAGGACAGTACGTTAAATTAGGTTTATTGTCTTCCAAATAAATAATACAAGCGAACAAAAACAAGTCTTTTAAGTAACATCAATAATCAAACATAGAAATGGCCAATGGTGGGGGGGGACAAATAAATCACATTTTGTCGACCATTTTTTCGAACAGGGTTAGAAATGTATCTGAGTGCTGCATTATTGCTCTGTGGCGTTCGTCCTCTTTTTCTGCCTCGCGTTCTAGGCACTCCAGCACTCCCATAGCACCTTTTCTTTTTTTGGGGGGGGGCTGCTGGGTGGTTCCAGCCTCAGACAGTGATGAGGGTGGTGAGGGGTCTGGATCATCAGCCACATTTGGGGGGGGGAAGGAAGAGGGGCAGGAAGCAGCCTCCGGATCAAAGAGGATTGTGGGGTTTGCCAAGGCTGAGGCAACAAGGACAGGAGGACTAATTGAAGGCCTTGCACCTATGGCCTCATCCATGGCCATGAAGAAGGGCCATGTTGCAGGGGTTTCTTCCCCCTGATCAGTCCCTGTTCCAGTCCTTGGCCTTTTAAGTTCCTATTGCAAACAAATGCATGTTAGAAATCTTTGTTCAGCTTTTTCAAAAACAAACATGTTTTACAATAACAATACACCATTTACCTTGTATTTCTTTTTTAGGTTCTCACATTTCTTGGAGGCCTGTTTGTGAGACACATGTTGCCCAAGGTCCAGTTCCTTAATGATTGACCTGTTATCATAGAATATTTAAACAATATATATTGGTGTTAAGGCAATGACCCACAGTGCACATTCATTACTTTCATTGCACAAAATATGAATTGAGTGCATAACTCACTCCCATGCTTCTTTGGCAGCATTGCGTTTTTTGCAGAACAGGTCGTCCTTTTCCATCCTTAATGCAATAAGTGCCTTGGTTTTTACCACAGTCCCTGAAATTACAAATCACACTTAAGTTTAAACCGATTTCGTAAGTGAATGGATACATGAATTGACACATGTGTTGTTAGTTTGATTCCGATTTAGATTTGTACATCTTCAAAATAAAAATCTAATGTAATCTTGGCAAATCAAATTAACACGTGTAGATTTATAAATACATGTTCACAAAGGCATGTTTTAGTTAAGGCAACGTATTATTTATCATTTAAAAAAATAACCACATGGAACTCACATTTGTATGACGTTGTTTCCTCCATGCCCGAAAAACGGTTGCACACCTGTGGAGTGAGATTATCAAGCCTGCATCCATGCAAACTCGCTGTCGGAGGCTTTTATAACCCACTACGCCTCCGCCCTGATTGCTTTGGACCAGCCCTCAATATGGCGGACCCTTCGCGTGAACGCGCAAACGGAGGGGTAGGGTGTAGGGGGCGGTTTGGGAATGGGTCTGGTTCTAATTTTCCTTTGCAACCTGAAGAGTAAAAGGGTCAAGTCCGTCAGAAAGCAATGACTGTAAGTGTAAGTGTGAGCCTTGCACTTACACTGTAAGGATTAGTAACATGTATTGTGTTTATGTGATGAGATGTTTAAACAAAATGAGAAAATGCGTTAGCATTCGCGCTAGCGTTAGCATACACGGTAGCGTTAGCATACATGCTAGCGTTAGCCATACTAGCCTGTATACATGCTTATTGCACAGCTAGCATTAGCTATATTTACCTTGTTTACACTAAGCGTCTACGCGTCTATGTGTTAATCTGTGTATGTTACACTTGCATGTATGAGATCATTAAGTGCCTTGTAACTTCTGTTTTATAGTTTCACTCCGTTTGAATGTCAGTGGACTGCAAATAAGTCAATAAAGAAGCATGGCTGCTCATTACATTCCCTGGCTCTCAAAAGAGTTTGGCTGGCTGTTTAATCTATGTTCACACTGAGACAACACATAGAGAGAACAGTACACCTATTGTGTAAGTACATACAAGCAGGTCACACAGTATGAACACAAATACATAAACTCTGCTAAACATCTGTTTTTATTAAAAAGTACAGGCTGCTATGTGTTCTCAGCAGGGCCGGACTGGGACAATAAGGCCCAATCCCAAACCACTCCCTCGACCCTACCCCTCCGTGATGGAGTGAACTCCGTCTGTAGCCACACTCGCAGCTCAACGAGGCTCCCTCCTGTCAGATGGAGGGAGTATATATAGCAGCAAGCTTTGGGACGGCCTCCCCTCTCTCCGGCAGAAACAGGAAATGCCGTAACTGTGTGTAACAACGGTTTCAAATCAGGATCTCTTAGACAAAAAGTTTAAATGAATAACTCAAATAAAACTCCAAACATCTTTCATTGTGTTTCAAAGCTCTTTTAGTTGTAAACCTGATGTTTATAAGCTTCTTAGTTTTTGCAACGGTCTGTAAATATACACAACTTTATAATAAAATGCACACATTTACCTTTTTCTAGAAAAACACAGGTATGATCATAAGTTAAAAACATATGAGGTTATCATGAGGTTGTTAACATCGCAATTTATCAGTGGATGTTTGCTGGAACTACTTGTAAACAGCGTGTTTCCTGACGGACACACACAGCGTGACTCCGGTCAGGTAGAGACCGGTCTCAAGTCAGCACCGCTGCAGACTCGCTGTTTGAGGGCTTGATAGCCCACTCCCCCTCCACACTCGTTGCTTTGGAACAGCCCTCAATATGGCGGACCCTCCGCGTGAACGCGCAAACGGAGTGGTAGGGTGTAGGGGGCGGTTTGGGAATGGGCCTAAATCAGGCCGGGAATTATACACCCAGCCAGGCCACTACCAGTTTTTTGTGCCATTTTGCTGGATTTATTTGTCAATATTTACAGCGTTGCTGCCCGTAGTGATAGCCCTCTAAATCTACTACCCAAAAATAAACATATGGACATGGGTTACTATTTAAAAAAAATTGCAAATCTATTTAGGAACCTATGTGAACATATTTTAAGTGGGGGTGGACCTCAACTCCTATAGGAAGGTCCGGGGGCATTCTCCCCCGGTAAGATTTGTTTTTAATGTTGGACTTAAATGCATCAATCTGGTGCACTTTGAGGGGGAAATAAAGAGACTACACCCATATGAAACATAACTGTATACATTTAAATAATCATAAGAACATGGCCATAACCAATAACATACCATATCCAATATGGAAAAACATTGAAACTTGTTTATTTATTTGTTTTTGGTTCATTTATAGTTGTGAGTGTGTCTGTGCTCCTGAACCAGCCTCTCCTGTCTCCCCCCTCTCCCTCCTGCTCCTCTTTGAGGCAGAAGCAAAGACTAGTTTTAGCTCTCAACAAGTTTTAATAGTTTATCTTACCTTTTTGAAAGTGGCCATGTCGGCAGGCCACATCATGTAGACAGCCAGTCACCCTCTGTGAGGCAGAGTCAGACCCACATTTGCGCAGCGTTGCGTTCACAATACATAGGCCTACATAACAAAAAAAAAGTCCTCAGGCCAGCAGGCCACTTAGCACGCCAGGCCATCGGGAAACCTCCCGGTTCTCCCGGTGGCCAGTCCGGGCCTGGTTCTCAGCCTTGGAGAAACTTGACATGTTTTGGGATGTGTCTGAACCGTCTGAACCTCTAGTGGTTCATTAATAAAACAGATATTTCAACGTGTGCCTACTTTGTTCATGTACTGTTGAGGTTAATTTCAGTAGTTGTGTGCTATAATGTATTTACAAAGTGTGAAGAGGAGGTCACTTTAGAATAGGGAACCTTCACTTCACCACCAACGAACTGTCACAAGGGCAAAGAAAATCATTTCTGACCCCTCCCACCCAGGTCACCATGTCTTCCAACTTCTGCCCTCAGGGAGGCGCTACAGGTCACTGTCCGCCAAAACCGCCCGCTTCAAAAACAGCTTTTTCCCCTTTGCAACACGTAAATGGACTCTAAATAACCCCAATGAACAATAACAATCCACCACACCTTGAACTTTATGTTATATGTCTTTGCCCTGTGCTGTGTGTTGTACTTTTTATTGTCTGTTTATTGTATGTTGAATTGTATGGAACAAGCTGTAATACTCTGCACTGAACACGAATTCCACCAGCCTGGCTGTGTGGTCATTAAAGATTCTAATCTAATCTAATCTAACCTGTTCAGGTCAATTAGAGTCAAACTACTAGTTTATTGGTTATGAACAAGACTTCACTTTAGAATAGGGAACATATTATAAGATATAAATACCTAATTTTGAGTTGTTTAGACTTAATTAACACTTGTAGTTTCATGTCTTGTTACATAAGAATAGATCATATTTGTTAAGTGTTATTATGGGAGAATTACTATTCTTGTGCTACTACTGCCTTATTAGGCCCATATTGAGCAGAGCATATTAAGACCACAACTCATGTACAACAACTTCGTTACTTGCAACAAATAAGCACTAATTAGAGGGTTATTGAGGAACAACTCTCAACTAATGGCTTATTACTTGTAGAATAAGGCATTAATAAGTGTTTTATAATGACTACTAAAGAGCCAATAAACTGCTAATATGCATGTTAATTAACAACTAGTTGATGGTTAATTTGTGTACCTTAATATAAAGTGTTACCCAAATGTTACATACAATATGTTTAAACATAATACTCCTTTGTGTTCTGGAGACTTTTATTGTTGAGTTACGTTTTTCAAAACCTTAATATAGGAATCATTTGTTAATTAACATTATACTGTATGTTGATGCAATAAAAATGACTTCCTTCTGTGCTCCTCGGCTGTTGAATAACTGCTCAAACATACACACATCTTAAGATATAACACTGCACTGTGGAACTGGTTTATTTACTGCAGAATCTCCTCTAATTTAGTTAATTTGCAGATGTGGATGAATGATGTGAAATATAATCAACTCTTAAATCAGACTAGTTCCACGTGGAGTAAATCCACAAGCTACCCTGCAGTGTACAAAGTCATTCAAGCTGCACCTTTAGCAGCTTTGAGAACACTTTCATGATCAATCATTATGAAACATATCATATATTATTCTGAAAAGGATCAATCTGCATAATGAGTATTTTTTACTTTTGGTACTTTAAGTATATTTTGATGCCAAGACTTGAGTAAGATTTTTGAATGCAGGACTTTTACTTAACACAGTAGCCTACTCCTACACTTCTACTTTTACCTAAGTACACGATCTGAGTACTTCTCCGATCTCTGAATATTTGTATATCTCTGTAAAGACAACATTGCATAAATGATTTTGATATCTTGTTTTGATTAAATGATCTCAATGCCTCGTAGTAGAAGAAGAAGGTATAGGACATAAGGAGCTATTTTTTAAGATAATGAGTTGTATCTGCTGTGCTTTTCATCCTACTAACAGAGTTGTACGTTTTGTAATCTATTTTCTCCCTTTAGTCATTGAACCTCCCTTATCTCTACCCTGCTGTAGGCTACAAATTAACAGACTTCATGAACTCCAGTTTCACTTTCGGGTTTCGTTTACCTCAGAAGTGGTGAAGGTCCTCCTCCCTCTGACTCAGTGGGCGTTTTGTTTTCGTTTCTTCGCAGTGTGTTGATATTATAAGTTTTGTTTTCCAGTGTTTCCATACGTCACTTATTAAGTTTCGTTTTTGATTTGCAGAGTCATAAATAGCAGCTGTGGTTGATCCTGAGAGCATAAGCAACATGTTTTCATGGGGAGAGCACGGCTGCCAGCTGGGAGATGGTTCTAACATCTCAACAGCTGATGGAGTCCACATCACGGAACTGTCAGCGGGTCGCACTGTGCTCGCCTTCATCCAGGGGGGTGGAGAGGCTTCCGTTATCCGCACCGAAGAGAGCAAAGATGGGAGAAGAGTCAGAGGAGAACAGAGTGAGTTATATTCCCTTTTTAAAAAGTTCTGACAAAAATAAGTTTATTATTTAAAGCAATATTGACATTGCCATAAAACCACCTGCTGTGTTGTGTTCTCTCAGAGTTTGTGAAGTTTAAAGACAAGATAAAGGCTGTGAGTTGTGGAGATGATACGGTCACACTGCTGTCTGAGAGAGGACAAGTTCTCTGTCTGGACACAAGTCTCGTTCCAAGGTAAGGAGCCATTTATATAATATTACCTTTTTTAGAATGTGTCTTACTAAATATATATGTCGGATTCATGCTAGTCAACTTTATTGCTTGGTATTCCATCAGTCTTATTTTGTGTTTCTTGTTCTCTCAGGCCTTTGGCAGCTTTGTGTAACATAGAGGTTTCTCAGGTTGCTTGTGGGAGCCAGCATTCAGTAGCCTTGTCGAAAGGTAGGCTACAGTAAAGTGTACAATAAACTGCTGAAAACACATGACACAAACAACAATTATAAAATAATGATATACACCAGAGTTATAGGCAATACATCAATCTCTGTCGTTCAAACACATCTAGTATTTCAGTGAAGAGATGTAGCTCTTTACCGTCTAACATTCAGCTTAATCACTGCATTTAAAAGTACCATTACTCAATTTTGTTTTTCGCTTTTGTTGTTTTGACTTAGTGGAAAAATACATTTTTGTAAAAGTTGACGCAAAGTCCAGTAGTAGAGATGAAGGCACATATGTAGGACATACATCGATGATATATCTGTATCAGCCTACATGTTTCCAACAGGGGCGGACTGGGGGGAAAAAGTGGCCCGGGGATTAATTGACAGACAGGCCCACTTAATGTTACTTAACAAAAAACCCTATGCAATTTATGTTATTTTGGACAATTATTCATATAGTAATCACATTACCTGAGCCCTTGAGTTGCCTAGAGCAAAATAGTTACAGCATATATTTAGTGATTTTAATGTTAACAGATCATTGATGCAATAACATTTGGACCCAATTTGCCTGACTTGACACATGGAATAAAACATGGGCGTAGGAAGCATCCTCAATGTGGGTGAGACCATTTAACAGGGGGTGTGGGCAGGTGGTGGACCTCACCTCCTCTAGGGGGGTCCGGGGGCAAGCTCCCCCAGGAAGATTTTTTTTTAAATGTTAAAGTTAAATGCATCAATCTGGTGCATTTTGAGAGCAAAATTAGGGACTAAATATATGGCAGTCAGTAGCTTATCCCATACTAGAATCGATGATTGAATGCCAGCAGGTTGAGAGGGTGTTGTGCAAAAAAAGCCTCGTGCAACTTAGTCAGCTGCTATGTCAATAACACCTTTCCAACAGAGGAATTCAGGGAGGGACACCGCTGAGGTTAACTTGAGCACACTCTGTGCTAAGCTAAGATACAACGAAGAACTATATTTGGAAATGCAGCTTGACAGTGCTTTGCAACACTGATCTTAAAAGTTGGGTTTCATATCATAAGATACAAAAGGCTAGATAAATAGATACAAGGCTATGAATAATGAAGGATACACATGATAACCCTTGAAAACTAAAAAAGGTATGAATAGATAATATAAAATAAAATGCATTTAAAAATAAAAGAATGTGTAACATTAAAAGAGAAAATATAACCCTGATTGATAATGATACAAATAATACATAAACTACAAATAATAGAATATAAATAAAATGTTAAATATAATGGGAAGTATACTGCATTGATTATTTATAATTTAAAAAATAAACAATAATAACAAAGTGAAGCTGACTGTGAGCCGTAGGGTCGCCGGTTCAAGTCCCCGACCAGACCTACATTTGGAGTGTGGACTTCTACTTGGAGAGGTCCCAGTTCACCTCCTGCCCTGCCGTGGTGCCCACCGGACATCCCCCTTCCCCCCTCACTCCCATTGCTCCCCGGGCGCTGTACAATAGCTGCCCACTGCTCCTAGTACTAGACTCCTGGTGCTAGGATGGGTTAAAAGCAGAGAACACATTTCACTGTGTGCTGTGTGCTCTGCATGTGTGACCATTGAAGAGGGTTTCATCCCTCCCAATTATTCTTCTTCTTCTTCTTCTTCTTCTTCTTCTTCTTCTTCTTCTTCTTCTTCTTCTTCTTCTTCTTCTTCTTCTTCTTCTTCTTCTTCTTCTTCTTCTTCTTCTTCTTCTTCTTCTTCTTCTTCTTCTTCTTCTTCTTCTTCTTCTTCTTCAACACCCATATAAAACAGAACTGTAAACAGATTAACTTTTTCTTTCAACATTTATTTGAACAGCAAGTGGAGGCAAAAGTGACTGCACCCAAAACAATAAACCTGCTAGCTAACTAGCCTAAACTCAGTAACAGAATGTGGGCAACACGTTGTTCTCCACAGCCGCGCGACCTCTGAGTCAGACGTCACTTCCCCCTTTTCTATCCTACGGGTACAGCCGTACAGCCACTCCCCCTGGACCCCGTTTCCCTGCCACACCCCACTGGACTGGGCTGGGCTGGTCCGGAACACTTACAAATGTGGGCCGCTAGGATTTAGGCCCTCCGGCCCACACACAGCACCGGCCCACCGGGGAAACTCCCGGTATTCCCAATGGCCAGTCCGCCCCTGGTTTCCAATATGGAAGGTTTTTCATATTTTCTTCTGAACATATGGCAGGAAAATATACTTTTGGAAAATTCCAAAATAATGTTGTTACACAGTTTGTCCAACAGAGCGCTCTAACATTAGAGGAAGCTCTAAAAGCTGTCAACACAGTCATTCAACCGGGTCAAACACTTTAGAGTCACTGTGATTAAATACAGTGTCAAGAAATGTAATAGCCACCTCACTAATTATTCAAACCAAAATAAAAATGACCAACATAAGACACCATGTTGTAACAGACACATTACAAGCATTTGTTTTTTATACATAAAACAACAAAAATATATATAAACTATGAATGTGATATATAATTTAACTCCCTAATATCAGTGTTAGCCGGACTCCAATATTAATAATTATAGTAACAAATATCTTCCTAAAAAATTGTTAAAACACAAGTTTTCCAGAGTTTTGTGATAATCATTTTGTTTTCTCACAGTCATGCGGCCACTGCTCTAGATCGGTATCAGCTCTAAAAATATCCAGTATTGGTCATAATAATAATTATAATAACAAAACCTCTCCTGGAAAAACATTGATTCGAAAGAAGTTAGCCTAGAGCACATACGTCATTAAAGTCCAAAGAAGTCACAGTGTTTTCTCCACAGATGGTCAGGTGTATACATGGGGCCAAGGCTCCGGGGGCCAGCTGGGTCTGGGGGAGAGGCAGCCCAGCGCCACATCCCCCCAACACCTGAACTCTCTGTCAGCGGTCCCCCTGGTGCAGGTCGCTGCAGGGGGGGGGCAGAGCTTCGCCCTCTCTGTCTCTGGAGCGCTGTTCAGCTGGGGCAGCAACCATTGTGGGCAGCTCGGCCTGGGAGACACCACAGGTAGAAAGAAGAAATACTTATGTGTATATTACATTTATTAAAATATATACTTATCAGATGTAAAACTGAATTTATATTTATTTGTCTACAGACAGACATACACCAACTCCTGTTCACAACCTAAACACAAAGAAAACTATTCACATCTCCTGTGGAAAGGACCACACTGCTACTTTAACTAAGGTTGGACATAAAAAGCTGTGATTTCCTGATATATAAATGTATACGAATAAGAAATATGTTTTAAATTATATTGAGCAACATTTAAAAAACAACCAGTAGTGTGAAGTTATTTAAATTATTTTTGTTGAATTAGTGCAAAGGGTAGTACACATACATTAGAAGTGACATACAATAGAAAGGAGAAGACAGAAACAATAGCCATTATAAGACAGCAAAAAGGCCTAACAAACAAAAAAGGAAAAAAACGTATTTTTGTTGTTATAATTATGCGATTGAGTATTTGTTACTAAGGGTGTTTATATAGTAACCGTATGTATGTGTATATTTCTAATTCCTAGCAAAGACAATGAAAACTCAACAGAAAACAATAATAAATACATACAAATAAATATGTTACGCTCAAACATATATATATATATATATATATATATATATTTATAATACTACTTCACAAGTACAGGATCTATTTGTGGAAAGATCTTACTTTACTCATACATTACATGGGTTGAACATGAGCAGAAAGTGCCAAGTTGATCATTATCAAGAGCCAATCAGAAATGATTATTATTCAGATATCATATATATAATACTGTATATTCAAACTTACTCTGAGAATAAGATGGGAGCAAAGGCAACATTAAGAAAAGATGATTACAGTAAGCTCTTTGTGAGAAAATAAATGATATACTAACTTCCAGTCACACAGATATGTGAAGATGTGAAACTAAACAACATGTGAAACTGATGGTTGTCTGGTGGCCTCCTCAGGACGGTGCAGTGTTTACGTTTGGCTCTGGTGAACACGGACAGCTCGGACACAACTCATTCAGAGATGAACTACGACCTCGGCTTGTTGCAGAGCTCTGGGGGGCAAAGGTCACCAAGATCGCCTGTGGAAGGTACAACACGCAATATTTAGATTCTGAACTCAGCACCAATGCAGTTCAAACAATGTTTTATTATTTGACATCATCTAATTGTGACGGTTGAAACCAATTATAGAGAATCTAACTTTGCATACAGTAGCTCCATGAGAGTATGATCAGCTATTCATCTTTTTATTTTTCAAGGTATTCAGTATACATTATTTTTGTCTGCTGCTTTTTAAAGGGTTGGCCTACAAAAGAAAGTCACTGTTACAGCACTCTTGAGATTTGAACTGGGGCTTGGAGGCTGTAAAACTCAAGAAAAAGCCTTTGTTGTTGACATTATAATCATTTTGTGCTATATTATTGTTTTCTCAATCAGACATCACACATTGGTGTTGACGGACTCCAAGAGGGTCTACTCCTTTGGGTGTGGAGAGCAGGGGCAGCTGGGACACAGAGAGGAGAGTCCTCCGTCTGTGCCGCTACCTGTTCAAATGCCACAGGGTATCTACATTTCAGTTATAAGTTATTAATTCCAGTTAGGAAAGTCATACATATTTATAAAATATTTTGTCCAATATACCATAAAAAAAACTATTACTATTGTAACAGACAAAAACATAGGATTATCTATAATTAAGAAGACAATTTAAAGGCAAGATAGGATTGGATAGCTTCTTGTTTACCAGCTTTGTAACTGTTGAAACTTTTGGATGATTTCCCGTGTCCAATTACATATTTTTAATTGTATTATGTTGATTTTAATGATTTTGTATTATTATTTACTAATAATATTTTAATATTTCTGTTTTTCTTTTATTGTAACTTTTTATTACAAGTTATTTTAAAGAGGGTTTACATTTTGTGTAATGTCTATTGTTTGAAAATATTTACAATATATATACATTTTATATTATATTTTTTTTTTTTTTATGAGGTCCTATGACTGTTCCTTAATAATTTCTCTTAAAATGTTGCTGCTACAATGAGTTGTGGGACATCATTATCTCCCCTCCATTGGTAAAAGATTCTCCTTATTTCTTTATCACTTACTGTACAGAATTCCCTCAGCTCTTATCATGGCTGCCATTTCACTCAGGAACCTTCCTTTATTCCTCTTCTCTATTCCTTGCTTTTATTGACATGGTTAGTCCATACATGTGCTTTGCTCAAGATACAAACACATTTTCTTTACAGGCAGTATAAGTCAAACAAAACAGGCCTCAAATCCTACCGCAGCCTACAAGAGTGACAGTAGTTAAAGGGAAAATAGCATGTTAAATTGACTGAATGCATTACATATGGCATGGTTTCATGTCAACGTATTTCGAAGAAAGATAACTTTTATTATATTATTATTCCAGATATCACTGATGGTCCTAAAGTAAGAAACATCTTCGCGGGAGGAAACTGTTCGTTTGCAACTTCTGTTCAGGTACCAACACAAATACACTACAGATCATAATGGTTTGAGGTTTAATAATACTTTAACACCAATGAATGATACATGTTAAGACGTTTTCCTGAGCCAAACATAAAGTATTTTTTATTTCGTTAACAGGAAGCTCAAGAGGAGTCAAACACTGACAGCAATGTAAAACAGGACTCTATTGATGGCCTGATTGACAAATGGCTCTCTAAAGGCAATTCAAGATCATGGAAAAGGAGACAACAGTAAGTAGCAGTTATCGTGTATATATAATTATATTAATGGTTTATATCATGTTAGGTTGTAATTAAATATTGTTACACTTGAGTATTGCGATATTATATTTTGTGATGCTGTGTTCTCAAAGACATTGGGTTTTTATTGATAGCTAACATGCATAGATGTGTTGCACACATTTATTACGTTTATTTTGCGTTATAAATGCAAATGCATTTCCCTCTGTACTGAATGATCCATGACATGCTCATTCTCAGGTCTCTAATTTGTATTCTGTGTCTCTACTGTGACATGTCTCCATGCTTTAATGTTCAAAAAGCTCTTTATTTTTCTCATACTGCCTGTGCTGCAGCACCTCTTTTCACCCTCTGTCTGAAACTAGAGCCCAGTCTGCTCTGATTGGTTAATTGTGATTGGTTAACCACTTAAAGATGTCCCGTGATAGTCTATCACGTACAATGTGTTGGAGTGCTAGCCAATAGAAACATAAGTGTTACATAGTGATGTCATTATGTTACAGAAAAAAACAAAGGAATCCAATGGAGGTGTTTTAGGTTGTGGGGGGGGGGGGGGGAGAGAGAAACTCCCTCTGGAAGGAACTTGGCATTTTAGCCTTTGGGGACTATTTATATGCACAAAAACCTATATAACACGCTACAGGAAAGGGAAAACCCCAAAAAGCATAATGGGGCCCCTAAACTTGGATTGTTTGTGTTAGGTGGTATATTCTTTAGTCAGTACATTTTTTTTAAATTGATATTGAATAATAACCCTTCTTTATCCCAATTAATATGGAATTACTAGATTATTCCCAATACACAGCTCTAGTTTTATGATAGCTATTGGCTGCAAGCACTCAATGTTGTTGACTAACCACATTAAAACCTTCCAGGGATGTCCGCAGGACGTTTTCCTCTGCATCACGTGTGAATCAAATCTTCATGGACCAAAGGTAAACATCATCTGGGCATCATATATTATTCCTTCCAATATGGTGAATTACATAACATTTATTCACTGTTTATCTCCATAGCCAAGATAAACATTTCCGGACTTCTCCTAAGTACCACGGGTTGAACTTCGCGCTTGTGCAACGTGCTTTCGAGAAACTGGCAAAGAGGGATGGTCTTTTGGAAAAGGTATGAATTGAAATGTGTTGAGCATTAATAAACATGGAAGAGTGGGAAGTTTAGTTTCAAAACCTTTTCGTAATGCTCTACTCAGTTATCGCGTTGCTTTTCCTCAACAGGTTGAGGAAGCTGCCTTGCACTTGCTTCCTTCCCTTGATGAGGAGCCAGTGGGAGTGGAGGGGCTGAGGATCTTCCTGATTCTCAATGAGCTCCTGCATGTGATCCAGAAATACAAACTGCAGTCGAGCACAAAGCTCTCCGACGCGGTGGCTGCTGCCATACAAAGTCTTTCTGCTGAAAGCCGTCGGGTCATAGGTACAGTCAGAAATTTGAATGTTTGACACGCTCAATTTAAATGTATCAAATAATCATGTACTGTATTGGAGTGCTCATCAGACGTACAGCAAGTAATAAGGGGTGAAAACGGAAGGGAAAAGTTGTTGCAATTGTTATGATAATCAAATGGGAGTTACAGTAATACTAAGCAGTGCATGCTATTGTGTAACTTTCGGGGCCGTGCTAGTGCCTTGTTTTAGGCGCCCTCATTACCAATGTGTTCATGTAGATGCTCTGAAGTTTTTTATTTTGCCGAACTTTCATTACCCTGACTTTAATATCTATCCAGTGTGTCCCCTTAGGGTGCATTCACACCTAATAGTCCGCTTCTCTGGTGCGCACCAGACCACAGTTTGTTACATTGTTTAATTTTTCGGAAGGTTCGGTTTGCGTTCACACGGGCAAAAATCAAACGGACTATAAACTTTAAACACAAGTCATGTGCTCGGAAATGCTGTTCAACCATTGGTAAGACATTAAGGGGGTTAAAAAGGCAAATCCCGGAGCCTCCGCCATGGAGCATCGGCACTATCGGCAGGTTATTCTCATGCTGCTGTTAATCTGGAGATCAACAGACACTAGCGCCCCGCGCATATGATTATATAATCAGACAACGTCCCTGTTAAGCCCCGAGCCTGTTTTCCAGGTCTCAGGCTCAAAAATGACATTCCCAGAACAAATGACCATATCTTCCCTTCTAAAAGGGTTAAATTAATAATCTTTTTTCTCAAAGCAAGGTTACATCTGTGAGTTGGATGTAGAAGTGTCAGAATCAATATAGATGTTTTTATTTGAAAGTAAATTGAGATTGAACACAGTAAAAATGTTAAATTATTGTGTCTGCCCAAAAAAAAAATTACTTATAGTGCAAACCACCCTTGAATGATGGGATGGTAGACTAAAAGCTTTAGGAATCCAAACTACAACATATAGCAAAACAAGTGAAATTTGACCTTTTTAGAGAGATTTAGCACAAAAAACCCCACTTCTGGGGTCATTTGGGTGGATTTTCCATATCTCTGGCCCCCCTTGGTCGATTTTGATGATTGACGTCTCTTTCTAACCGTCAGAGCCAATGGAATCGAGGGGAACTCCCACATACACACACACATTACCAAATAAGGAGTGAGAGTGACGCATAGCCAAAACCGGAAGCTGCGATAACTCTGGTGGCTACCATTAGCAGCTAATTTGTGCTCCGATTTTTACATAAAAATGGAATTATAGATTATAAATAATTTTTTCAAAGCGACAGACACATTATCAACCTATGGATTAACCGATTCAGCCGCGTTTTTTCTCGTTTTAATGCCATTGAACACGTCTTTTGATCAAATTGACAGCTACGGTGAGACGATCTCCCGTAAAAGCTCCTAAAAGGTAGGTGTTGTGATGTCTGCGTTTGCTTCCCCTGTCGTGAGTTCGGATCGCTCAGTGATGATATATATACCTATATAATCTGTGGAACCTCAGCTTTAATCGGATATCTTGTATGTGCAGCTACGATAAGTAATAAGGGTATCTTTATCTTGAGTTCTGTGCCAAAGTGCGTTAGCATTTTTCGCTCAGGGGTCATTTATATGCTTCTTATGAGACTTGTGTTTTGTTTTGGTATAAATGGTTTGTATCGTCAGTTAGCTGAGATTCTTCCCGTTAATCTGGTATAACACATTAATAGGTTCTTAAATATCAAGATGCCGTGAGACACAGTGTCGTGAAAAAAAAAAAAGGACCCATCGAAGGGGTCTTTGGGGCTTAACAGGCAAAACATTATGACACATATAATGAGAGACGTTCTGCAGTAAGGAGGAGGTTTCACAGGTGACAGGTGTTCTTACTTTTATGTAGTTGACCGAGCATTTTTACTCTACACGACACTGTTCAATACTTAATTCTGCTTCACTCTTTAACGAAACAACCGCGGATGTCTTGAAAGACTCTTTCGCTAAAGATTTTTTAAGACATCTTGTGACACGTAAATACTACGCTTCCTATGTTTTGGTGCGGACTGCGTTCACACCAGCAATGAACCGCTCCAGAGTTCGCAAGCAAGCGTTCCGAGACCACCTATTCGGACCAGAGTCCGGTTGTTTAGTTCACTTAAGAGGTCTCGGACTGTGTTCACACCGACCCAAATGAACCTCACCAAGCGGCTAAACGCACCAGGGTTCGATTCAACCGGACTATAAAAGGCTGGTGTGAATGCTCCCTTATATTCATTTTGTGAGCAGCTGGTACATTTAGCTGTAACCCTTAAAACGTCAGCATAAGAGCAGACACCAAATGCCCACAGCATGTGTACAGCCCCTAAAAACACTTTTTTGTTTTTCATTCAAATAAGATGCTTTACGTTAATTGCAATAAGTTGGGTCCTTGTATAGAGTCTAACTTGCTCGCTAATATTAATGCAAATCTCCTTGTTGTCTTCCTCAGGGGACTGGTGGTCCTCACTGCCCTCCTCCACCATGAGTAAACATGTTAAGGTGTGGAAGCAGGCCCTCTCAGTGATCCTGTCCAACCAGCCTGTTCCTCGAGATTCAGGAGTCAGAAACCTGCTCCTAGTCCTCCAGCTGATGTACAACGTGAGTATCAACCAGAGGTCGCGTTAACCGAATATTTTCCGTCTATGACGGATTTTTTTTAACAATGACGGAAAAATCTGAAAGCAGTCCGTCAATTTGACGGATTAGAACAAACTCGGAACAGCGCCAAAGTTTCCCCGCAGCGAGGCTCCGGTGTTATGCATGCCTGCCAAAAAAGAAATGATACCGTTTCCAAACCCAACTTTGCCGTACAAATCATTGAAATGTCTGAGTTTTGGCTTTACGCTGTGCGCACTCCTGCGAGGTGCAGTGGGCATGCATAACACGGCGCTAACAGTTCACGAGCGTGCGCCCCGCCCCCCGTTGACAGTTCACGACTGTGCTCTCCCCCCCCCCCCCCACCCCCGTTAACAGTTCACAACCGTGCTCCCCCCCCCCGGTTGACAGTTCTCTCTCTCTCCCCCCCCCCCCCAGAGTGTAAAGGCCGACGGGTAACACTGCATTTTGACGGAAATGTTACGATCCTGTCTGTCAAAATGACGGGCAGTGAAAAAGTCGAGCACAACCTCTGGTATCAACTGTCTTATTCTTGCTGTGAAATATTGATAACCATAGTTTCCTCATTAATGAACTGGATCTCATTATACTTGTTTTAAAGGCCAACAGCAGAATCGCAGGCCGTAAGAGACTCCCAGAAAAAACATTCTGTGTGGGGTTCAGCGAAAACTTTCTTCAAGAAGATGTTCAGCTTTGGCGGTCAATGTCAAAAATCAAGGTAAACAAATATTAACCAATCAGTAATCACACAAATATCTGTGATCATCAAGTAAATTACTCACATGACTCTTTTTTTCAGGATACGGATTATCAGCCACTTATCATCTGCAATTTCCCATTTGTGATGGATCTGAAATCAAAGAAAATTGCTTTTGACATCGATGTTATATGCACTAAGGTAACTTGAGTCTGGAACTTTGCTTCGTTGGAACCAATTCATAGAAACAATTTCATTTTGGTTGTCAACTGATATCAGTATTTGTAACTGGGGAGTTAGCGCCACAAGGGCTCCCTCGACAGAAGCCAAAGCTTTGTGGTAAACACACGTTTCTGATGCTTACACATTTCGACAAATAAAAGCTTTGGACATTCACTAGTGGGGTATTTACCGACATATTTTATGTCGTAGAACAAAACATGAAAATGAAAACCTCTTCAGCGTGAGTAAACCACATATATTTCAGGGTTGACTTCGAGAAGAGGGAAAGAGAAGTAGGAAACAGTTAGCGGGTTTTGAGACTTGATCCTGCACCACTCTTTGTGGCAACATTTAAAAGCTGATTACCTATTTACATTATCAATCTCATTATAAAGCTGCACTTATCAATTTTTTAAATAAACAAATAATCAAATAACACTGTGCAATGAGAAAGGGGGTCATTTTCAATGGCAACCTCACCGATCACCTGAATCATCAGATACCCTCAGCTTTTAGAGCCTTTTAGCTTATTGTTTTGGTTTCACAGTCCATAACTTTACTGACTCATTGTACTTTCCTTACTCTTATGAACCTTTACTCAAGCATCAATTAGAAGCTAATATTGATTATAATGCTACACGCTCTGTGTATGCTGTTGTGTAAATTGGCTACTGTTTGCCAAGTTTTCAATAACAACTCTTTCATATGTTCATGCTGTTTTTTACAGCTTGTTACGCTGCCCCCAAGTGGTCATAAAATAAATGCAGTTTTAAATAATGCCGTAAAATGCATGACATGACGCATACAAAGTATACATAAAAAATTTCTTTTATTCTTTTTTAGAATGAACAACAGACAATGATGACTTGGTGTTATGGATTGCCTCAGACAAATCCCTACTTTGAACTGAAGCTGAAGCGAAAGTCACTTTTGGAAGGCACCTTCGGACAACTGGCTACTGCACCTCTCAGTGAGCTGAAGAAGCCACTTGTGGTAAATATTTAGGCTAGTTGAGACCTGTTGGTTTAAGCTTATTACTGCATGTTTCTTGCTGTTGTGAGTTTTATTTTCATGGTTTATTGCACTCATTGTAAGTCGCTTTAGATAAAAATGGCAGCGAAATAAAAATTAAATGCTATGTGATGTAACCTCACAGGAAGAATCTTAATATTTGTCTCTCAGGTCTATTTCGATGGGGACCCAACGATCACACTTGTGTCCAACAGAGACCTTTTTCACCACTCATTTCGTAGTATGGTGTCAAACAAATTCGAGATGTTCATGTTCAACACCCCGGAAACACTGGCCTGGTTCCGCTCCACGGTAAGACTCTTAAGTCCTCACTCAGATAGATTCAAGGTTCCATTTATGTAATGGATTTCCTGCTAAAAATGATAAGCAGCAATAAAATATGCAACATAAATTAAATCAATCACCCTGGTTTTTCATTGTTTTGATCTCTTATCCACCCAGGCAACAGATGAGGACAAGACAAACTGCTTTCTGTTTGGGGTTCTGTGTGGATTGGCCTTGTACAACCATTGTATCATTCACTTACAATTCCCACTGGCTCTGTTCAAGAAGCTGCTGGGTGTAGAGCCCACACTGGAGGATATGATGGAATTCAGCCCGAGTGTTGGGAAGTCAGTATTCATCCACATTTTATCATTACACAAATGTGGTGTTTTAGAGCAACATAATGCAACAATACATCTGTATTTTGCGATTAACCGACCCTACGGTTGGTAACTTATACACAAGTGTTGTAAATATGGACTGTCCACAGGGCAATTATTGTGATAAATGTAGTAAAATCATGAACTAGCTAGTTGAAAATGGTTGAAAATGGTAGTATAGTTGATGTCTTTTTGTAGGCCAACCCATAAATGATTGGTCCCTCCAAAAAAAGCAATGGGATTTTTCCATTTGATGTTGGTATACTGCATAAAATAAGCTTTGTGGCCAAAACACATTTATAATACTTAACACGTTTTGTTCACCACGCTAAGCTAAAAGTGGTCTTGTCTCGATGTGATGATGTTTCGTAGTCTCTTTTATTCTTTCTTAGCAACCGCCGTTTTTATGATACATACAGACAGTATATAATGTAATGTAATATAAGCTTAAGATATTCACAAGTTGGGTATTTACTGAAGTTTTTTATGTCTGAGAACAAAACATGAAAATCTCTTAGGCTTGTTTTAACCCAACACCTTATTTCAGACGTTGAAAAACAATGTTGACTTCGAGAGGATCGAACCGGAATTTGAAAAATGCTAAGTTATTTCCGGGTTTTAGGACTTGTTTCTGCCCAACTCTATTACCCTAAAAGTCCAACAGCAAGAAGGCCAGATTGGCATTTGCCTGCAGCTTTGTACATCGTGAAGTTCTCGCCAACAATTTGAATCAAGTCTGAGATTATAGTTGCATTACATTTAGTAGCTGCATTGTGTTGATTTGAATGATTCCTGAAAGGTCACAATATATTTAATAAATATTATGTAGCAGCAACGGTCACTTTAACAAAAAACATGTATCACTCAGATCTTATGTTGAACTTCTGTTTTTTAGGAGTCTGCAGTACATCTTAGACTCTGAAGATGATGAAGTTGAAAACCTGTATGCAGAGTTTTTGGTAGGTGTTTTACTCTAAGGATCACCAGTAGTGTGTTTCGTTCATCTTTCTTACTCAAATATGTTGCAGTGATGTTACTAACCTGCTCACTTTCTTGATTCCTGAACAGATCAACTGGGATCAGAAAGAGGTTGACCTTGATCCCCAAAATCCTGAAAAGCCAGTGACAGCTCAAAATAGGTAAGACTTTTAGAATATTAACATTTTCAGTTGTGTTTGTGACAAGCACCCAGTGTGGCTCGGTTTCAGATAAATATTGATTGACTTGAAACTTTAATCTGCTGAACAGGAAGGAGTTTGTGGATGCCTACGTGAGCCATGCCTTCAACACATCAGTGGAAGGTGTGTTTCAGGAGTTCAAGCGGGGCTTCTTCATGGTGTGTGACCAGGATTTGGTGAAGCTGTTCCGGCCAGAAGAGCTGCAGCGAGTGCTCGTGGGCCAGGAGGTCTATGACTGGGCAAAACTGAAACAGGTACTGTTCCAAACACAAGATCCTTTTGTTTTCTCTGAAACTGATTTACATTTTCTTTAGCTTGATTTTTAGAAATCAAAGATTGTAACAGATTTGTCTTTTTAACCTGAATTTAGAACACAGTTTGGAATCCACGACTAGGCGACAACACCATACAGATGTTTTGGGAAGTGTTTGAGGACCTGACAGAAGACCAGAAGAAAGATTTCCTGTGTAAGTATTGCAAAGTACCTAATGAAATCGAAACCTAATGTAAGCAGCCTATCAATTAATATCCCAAATCATGTCAGTTGGTATAGGTATTAATATTATTGTTATTAATCACTCATCCATTCAAATAAATACATATAAGGCCGACACAAATTAACCTGAAGATTCCTATTTTCTACCCGGGTGTTCCTCAGGGTTCCTGACTGGTTTTAGGGGTGTTCCCATTTTTGGCATGGACGAGGTCAAGATGAAGATTCAACTCATTCAAATCCAGAGCGGTCAGACCTACGATCAGCACTTCCCTGGGTCTCTGACCTGTCACTCTATTCTGACCCTGCCCATATACTCTTCCAAGGAGATCATGAGAGACAGGCTGACGGAGGCCCTGCTGACGGTGAAAGGATTCTCGGAGTGATGCTGGAGGCACAACTGTGCTGGGAAAGGGCGAGACTGATTTTCTATTTTTGGATACCTTTGTTTGTGCTACTTCAGGATTCAATCAAAAGCACTGTGCTATATGCACATGAACTTTGAAAAAGCTAAAGAGCTGCATCATTCGTCCAATTCTGTTCCGAATTGATTTTTAAATCCTTTTATTTGTTTTTAAAGCACTAAATGGGCTGGCTCCGGCCTATATAGCTGAACTCCTCCAGCGCTACACCCCAGCCAGAGCGTTAAGGTCTGCTGACCAGCTGCTACTGGTAGTGCCTAAAACCAGGCTAAAAACCAGAGGGCACCGAGCCTTCGCGGCGGCTGGCCCTAGGCTCTGGAACACTCTGCCCCTCCATGTGAGGTCGGCCCAGACCCTAGGGGTTTTTAAATCTAAACTAAAAACTCACTTCTTCACCCTGGCCTTCTAATCAGAGCAGAGCACGACTCATGACACTTCCCTGTGTTTGATTTTTATATTTGATGTTGTAATTTATTGTCTTCTGTTTACATCGGTAGGAATGTGTTATTTATTATCTGCATGTGCAGCACTTTGGCTCGACCGAAAATCGTTTTTAAATGTGCTATAGAAATTTGATTTGATTTGATTTGATTTGATCATTCATTCCTAGCAGCACTAAGCTGTAGCAACATAACAGCTGATTTTAACTTATAATTTAAGCTTTTTATATTTATATCATGAGTTTTACTTCTCAGGAACCCTAAAGAATAATAAAAAATATATATTCTTCTATGTGTTTTTTGTGCAAAATCTGTAACTAGCCTTTTCCGGACCAGCATGTGTAAAGCGAAGTTGCCACTTTAGTAAAAATGAATGGATAGATTTACTCCTCCCAATATGTCTGTGTATTAATTGATATGAGGTCAGTCCTGGTTTACTCCAAAGTGGTACCACACTGCAAACCTTACAAAGATACCTTTGACATGGAAATGCAATTGAATGCAATAAATTCAGCAGATCATATGTGCTGCCTAACTTCTTGGCTATTATAACTGTAAAAGTGATAACATTAAAACAGAAGGTAATTAAGTGTTGGTAAAATAGAATTGCCAAAAGAACATAAATACTATTAATAAGAACAGCAGCAAAAATATATTGATACAATGGAAATCTAAGCACCCACCTTCATTACAAAGGTAGAGAGAAAATATGATATGTCATGTTGCACCAAAGAAAATTAAGTACAAGGGCAATGTAAGTAAATGTTTGTACTTGTAGATTGTAATTGAATGCATAGTTTGAAAATAATTATGATATTTTACAAATATTTTTAAACAAGATATTCTGTGCTGACATCTTAAATGATGAGCCTATTGTTTAAAGCTGTATGGTGTAAACATGTACGAGTCCAAGGCTGCTTTGGTTGTTGAAATTGTCAGTCAGATGTCACAAAACTGATGCTTAAGACAACAGGCCCATTGCTTAAGTCAGTCAAACGGTCTCAAAGGTTTTAAGGCAAAACATGTTTTGAGTCGGGTACCTTATTTTATTTTGATAATAACAACTGGCCATTTGTTTAACTAAGCTCAATTTAGTGGATTTTTTGCTTGTATTATGAAGTTTAAAACAATTATAATGTCTCATACCTAACCATATCCGTTTTTCTCTGTAGTGTGTGGGTTGCAGGTAGATCAGCAATACAGTTTTAAGAAAGTAATCTAGAAAGAGAAAATAGGGAAGGTAGAAAGAAAGGACCACTAGATGGCCCCATTATTCTGCAGCTTGCCTGAGATGAAACAAAGAGCTCTGGGATGAGATCATCCACTAGTGCAGACTTTTCAAAATAACAATTTGGAATCTCTAAATCCTGCAAACAACAACAAAAATACATTAAATGCAATTCAAAAATGTAAATGTTGGTGTGTGGCCATGAGGCCAATAAACAGATTAAAAATAATTAGGCTTGATAACAAACCAGTTCATACACCAAAACCTTGATGAGGTCACTAATATATTCTATTTGGCACACTGTAGCTCCCTATAGGGACAGTACAGGAGGAATGCTATGTGACTTTCCATTAGTGCACTCCAATTTCAAAGGCAGATAGGGGTATAAATAGAAACTATTTTTGTTTAGGTCCTCATTTCCGCTGTGGCCCTAAAGTCATTATAAAAGAAGCATCTCAGGAATGTACGTTAGTATGTTATGGGACATCTCATTGTCTATCCCTGCTATTCAGAGGAAAATGCACATTAGTCAGTGAGTTATATAATTTCTTGGACTTCCGAAGCTTTCATTCACTCATTTTCCTCTCTTCACTGCGCACGAGGCGCGCGGCCGCTCGCTGCTGCTGCGCCGCGGGAGCGAGAAGGAATGTAGTGACGTCAAAAGCAAGCTGTACACACGGGCGCGCGCACGATATGTACCGTCCCACTCTTGTGTTTCTGCGGAGCGGGCGGGCGGACAGAGCTAGAGACTCTTCAATGAATTGAGGCAGGCAGTCAGTCATGAGAAAAGTATGACTGCGAACATGGAGTATTATGAAAGGACACGGGAGGGCAGCGCTGTCTTCTTCTACGTTTAAATTCAGCGACACCGAGTGTGAATGACAGAAATACCCGTTGGCTCGCGGCTACGGGATAATTTGCACAACAATGGTAAGTTGGCACCGAGGTGTTTTCATAACGGCATATCTCGTCCAACAGCGGCGTTATTACTGTGGTGCGTTCAATGTCAGCGAGGTTTGTTTGGATGTGTTGAGCAGCAGCCAGGAAAAAGACTACATGCGTATGTGCCAACTCTTGACTGCAGTTGAGGCCAAGTAGAGAACAGCTGGCCTTAGCACAAGTGAAGCAGCCCTTAGGATCATGCAGTGTTGTGAATCTGATAAAAGTGTACAGCCAAGGATATGAGAGCATATTGACACGGTGAGGCCTGAGTCTGTATACTTGGCCCAGTAGAGCTGTGAGAGGGGATTTAAACATGTGGGGGGAAAGCCTGCTGTTGTCTTTAATGGAAAGTGATGCTGTCATATAGTGATACATAATTGATGATAAACTATTGACAGTGATGACGAGGACAATTAGGATAAAGAAAACAGCAGTGAAGTTGACAATGGTAATTGTATCGATCACCATGGTAATGAAGATGATGATGAACTTGTTACCCTGGGGAAGATCTGGTGATGACATCATCAGGTCTAATGCCACCTTCTGACCCTCTTAGCCAAACTAATGACACACAAACTCTCGTGCACACACACACACACACACACACACACACACATGCATACATACATTACGGTTTCCTGTTACAGTATTGATTCGGCGTGCCATTTGTGCTGGATGGTTGTTATTTGAGAAACACAGGCCTTCAACATTACACACAATAAAATAATGTGTTACCCTATATCATACCATGTCATTGTGCTTCAGTATAATTAGATACAATCTAGACTTCACCGCTTTATTTAAACCTGGCTTCTCTGCCTTTGTTAAAATATGGTAATTTTCAATCATGCCTAGTACTTGAAGGGATGAGGCTTTTAGCAGCAGCTGACCTCATCTAAGCCCTTTTCCCTTCGGGCCAAGGCCAAAACCTCAACACTGTAATTGTATCTCATTGTGTTGTCTTTTTTCTGTCCTTCTAGGCAACTCCCTACCAGTGAGGAACTTTGCTGCCCTGCCCCCCTTCCTCCCTCCGTCCCCGACACCTTGACACAACTATTTCCCGTCTCCTACTTCCTCTTCCTTCTCCCCTTCCTCCTGAATTCCTCCTGAATTCCTCCTGTGCTACTCCTCAAATCCCTTCTTGTTTCAAACATGGACTCCTCTGGACAAGTAACCACCTCAGCTCCTGATGGACATATCGAGCCCAGGAGCAGCCCCGGTCGCTCGGATCTCAGCGGACTCTACTCTCTGGGTCGCACGTTGGGCAGGGGCCACTTTGCTGTGGTCAAACTGGCTCGTCATGTCAACACGAGGCAACTGGTTGCTGTCAAGATGATTGACAAGACAAAACTTGACGTTATGGCAACAAGCCACCTCTTACAGGAAGTGAGGTAAACCATACTAATTTAAAACTGAATAGAGTGGTGCAGGAATGAGTCATAAAACCCAGAAAGTCCTGAAGCAATGTTTTTTTGAATAAGTCGTTAGTGGTTAACACTTAAGTTAAGCTTAAGAGATGTTCCCACTTTGTTCTACGACAGAAAATAAGTCAGTAAATACCCCACTGGTGATTGCCTGAAGCTTCTTTGTTTCATAGAAACAGCGGTTGCTAACGAGTGACCTAATTAGATAGCTAATGTTAGCTTCTTACTTCCGGCAATTGCATTTACGCTTCTAAAATCATTGAATTGGTGAAATACGTAGAGATTACCGTGCTGAACATAATGTGTAAGTATTATAAACGCGATTTCTTACTTTCTGCAATATTTAGAAATCAAATGGAATTATCAGCTGCACAACTATTAAAAGTTAATATTCCTAGTTTGGATTACGCTGACAGCTATCTTACATTTAGCATAATTCTTTTTTAGGTGCATGAGACTAGTGCAGCATCCCAACGTGGTTCGCCTCTACGATGTCATCGACACGCCCAGCACCCTCTTCCTCATCATGGAGCTAGCTGAGGGGGGCGACCTCTACGACTACATCCTCCGCCACGAGGGAGGCGTAGCTGAAGGCAATGCCAAGCGCCATTTTGCCCAGATTGTGCGTGCTGTGGCGTACTGCCACCAGCTGCACGTGGTGCACCGGGACCTGAAGCCGGAGAACGTGGTGTTCTTTCCCCAGCAGGGGGCGGTGAAGCTAACGGACTTTGGGTTCAGCAACTTATTCCAACCAGGGACAATGTTGGCCACTAGCTGTGGATCGCTAGCGTATTCTGCTCCAGAGATTCTGCTGGGGGAAGAGTATGATGCTCCAGCAGTTGGTGAGTAACAGCAAATGGTTCATTTCTTATTTATTTTTGCAAGTGTTGAAAACTGGTCTCGATCGGTGAATCGTACGGTGGCCGACCCGTGCAAATGTGTTAACGGCCCAAAACGCTTGGATAAGGAAAAAACGCGCTGCCCTTTCCAAAACGATGTAAATAGAACACATGCAAATGAGGAAAACGCTTTACCAACTTGACGAAACATGTGCTTAGTTCTACAAGCGCTGCATAAACCAAACGCTGCAAATAAAAAAAAACACTGCAAGAAGCTCAAAACACAACCTAAACTTGGACACTAAAAAGTGACGCACACAGCTGGGACCGGAGCACTTGTTCACTTTCAGGAATTCAAATGACTAGGTTAGCTACGTTAGAAAGCTAGCTTGCAGCAGAGTATATCATGCCAACACATTGTTGAAATAACTTGACAGCGACTGTTGGCCAAATGTATAATCCCGAACATGAACAAGTGCTCTAGTCCCAGCTCTGCGCATCACTTTGAAATGTCCCCTGGTTTCCGTTGTGTTTTGAGTACTTTGAGTAAAAGCTGCGCATGTTTGTCAAGTTGGTGAAGATGTTTCTTCATTTAAATGTGTTTCGGCACATTAGTGCATTATATTTGCATCGTTTTCCCAATGGAAGTGTTTTGGGCCGTTACAACGCAATTTGACCTTTGATGAATGATGTACGTGACAAAAGGAACAAACTGTAGACATGTAGACGCATGCACAAATGACAAGGGGTCACTCAAAGGCTAAAAAGGCAGAGAACCACTGGCCTAGATAAGCAAGTATGTGCAGGGTTCTAGTTACACAAACTTCTTGCGCTGCTGATGCTATATAACACACTCATGTATATTCCAATCATAGCCAGTGGCTGCAACATCTTACTCATTTGGTTCTGAGATCAGCCGAAGTAGGGATCAAAATCTGTCTGAATGTAAAACCTTAATTAAGGGGAGTGAATCCACTTCAGCTCAACCGATGTAATTCAATTATTTTCCAGCATGAACTGAGCAGCCTTACCTCGATAGTAGCTGTTCTAGAACTTTCTAATAATCCTCAAATCCTCATCTGCACACTCATTTTGGAATTGCAGATACTTTTTGTATGATTTTTTTTTTTTTACTAAGACCATTAAAAACTTGACCTCAGTGTGTGTGCATTTCAGTTAATCACTTTCTATGTGTGTGGTCACCTTAGCCCTGTGTGTCTACTCCTGTGTATTTGTATTGTTTCTCTGTGTGTTCCAGCTCTGTGCACCCTTCCATATTTGAATGCTTGTTTTCGATCCATATATATACAGATATATGGATCTGTTTTGTTTGTAATTGTGTGTGCATGTCCATAAAGGATTAGTGTGTGTATCTGTGTCAGTCTGAGCCAGCCAGCCATGAGCCAAACGGGCACGTTCTGCAGTGGAACCGAACACTGCAGCTCACCACTGGACTCTCACACTGCATAGCAAGCGTTTTGTAAAAAAGACAGAGATAGATAGCCGAAAGAGAAAGTACTATTTATCAATGTTTGTCTATAGCAGAAAGGTTGGTGTGCAATGCTGGGATATGTGTGATATCAGAGGTACGGCAGGCCAATTGATAGCAGACACTATAGGGACAGGAGGTCAATGTGGTCCCATGTCTCCTGGGGGAGGACACACAGCATGCCCATTTCAGGGAGGTTGGCGATTTTATCAGCTAAACTGGACCAGGATGGATTTTGGCAGGGCTTGGGTGCTATTTCTTCTAGTGACTACGAAAGCTTCTGCACTGAATGCTAATGTATCCCAACGGCAATTAGTGAGATGAGTCTAGCTGCAGAGCTACAGAAGGAAGTGATGTACGATATTTTGAACACCAGTGACATTCAGCAGGATAGAGCAAGGTTTTATTCACGACCTCCACCAATAAGATTAGGTAAACAAACTTATAAAGCTAGGTCAATTCATATTTAACATCAAGTAACTTGACCTTATGAGTTAGCTTATGTAAGCTAGCTTTGCTTTATGTAATTGGCAAATGATAAATGGACTTGAATTTAAACAGTGCCTTACTAGTCTTCTGAGCACTTTACACTACATGTCAATGCTTTTACCCATTCACACACACACGCATGCCCGCGCGCACGCACGCACACACACACATTTATAAACTGATGGAAGGGCTGCAATGAATAATGGTCATTTACAAACGCACTCACACATAAATGTCAAATCCTGAAATTGGTGAATGAGCCAATCAACCTCCTGAGCCACAGCCGCGTCCAAACCAACGTAAATGTTAGCGGATTACTTTTTGAAGTTGTTGTTTGGTGACATCAACGCTAGTTTGATAACATCAATAACAAAACTAGCTAGCTAAAGTGAGCTAATGTGTTCTAAAGTTATTTTTCACTTAATATTACGATACCGAACTTTACTTTAAGTTACGGTTATATCAAAAATATCAAGCTTGTATTGCAAACCTTTGTTGTGTGACATGGACTTCACAGTATGAATATCAAATATGTGTTTGGGGCGACGTGGTGCAGGGGCGTCGACAGATCAGAAGGCCCTGCAGTCAGCAAGTCAAATGTCTTGACCCTAAACATTGCTCCCAGATGTCTATGGCAGGGGTTCCCAAAGTGGGGGTCGCGAGATGATTACAAATAAAAAATTGATAATTAAATTGTATCCAATTTTTTTTAATTATTAATAATAACGTTTGCATAGACATTTTGCAGGGGCCGACTGGCCATCTGTAGAATTGACGCGCTGCGAGGCGCCCCCCGTTGACAAATCACTAGCACCAGTCCCTAGCACTGTTCTTTTGGGGGTGAAATGTTTGGGAACCCCTGGTCTATGGTATCAAGGTTATGTAAGTTGATTTGGATAAATGCTTTAACTAATGACATGTAACGTTGTGTAAAATATATGCTCAGTGGTATACATAATATATTAACAGTGAGCATGATAAACATGTGATTTCCACCTTAACACGTGCCATTTTAAAATGAGTTCCAGTGCCTATAGGCCCAAGCGGGGAGCTCTGCAACAAGACGCTATAGCACTAAGGATCTACTCTACTGCATTTGTTTTACTGCCTATTGCAAAGATGTGAAATGTTTTATGTCAAAACCAGGGAAGGTGTTATTCAAAGTTTTACAAATGTTTAGTTTTCTCTTTTATTTTCCTACAATGGGTGTTGCTCCATTATTATTTTAGTCTGGGTGGGGCAGAGTGCAACTAAAGAAACCCTCCTCACATGCATCCATAACTTTAACATGACCTAACTGTTGCGTTAGTTCCTTTTTTATGTTCCCGTTTTTAAATCTCTTGCATGAAGGGGTTCCGTTTGAATCGGTTTGTGTGTGCCATTACTACATCCTCCAAGACAAATTGTTCTGCTTCACCTTAACTCGCGTGCATTTTTCTGTTCTATTTCAACATGATTCAACCTGTGGATGTGACCATTACATAATCATTTAAAGAATGCACGCCACCACACAAACACACTCATGAATATGTGTGTGATAATCATGAGCTGCACAGAGACAGAGATGTCCTTAGTGATCTCAGCTTAGAAAGGTGACTCATACACCCCTCTCTCTCTCTCTCCACACGCACACACAAACTGCTCTGTGTGCCGCTTTGATATTTCTGTCTAGCTGTTTCACCGTCGCTGCTTCACGAGTCTTTGCCGTATGCAAGCTGTGTTTGAGGACATGGTGTGTGTGTGTGTGTGTTTGATGATAGTCTCATGATGTGGAGGAGAGACACCAGGGTGAATTAGGTATTTGACAAAGATAAACACTGCCTACAGTTACATAACAGCTGCCCTTTACTGTTCCACACGTGTGTTTTTGAGTGCTAATGTAGGGCTTCACAGAATTTAAGTCTGAGGAATGTGGTGTTGTACATGCTTGCCTGCTGATGATACATGTTTGTGTTTTCCTTATTCTTGGCCAAATGCCCTTTTATGTGATTAAAAGAAGAAGAAAGGAACTCGGTCAACATGGTTTATCCTAGACAAAAGAGGCCAGAAATGATACTTTGTATGCATTCGGATGTGCTCTGACTGAAACAATCTAAATATGACAATGTTTGATGAGTTATGACAGAGAAGTGTGTGGCAATAAAGTTTCATAAAGTTTCAGATAAGAAGGGAGGCGGACAAAAGTTAGCTATCTGTGTTCTGAGCAGGAGGAAGTTCTGCATTTGGCAGATACTGAAGCCTCCCAGATACTGTTAGCCCATTTTGTACTGCAGCTATGAGGTGTAAATAGAATGTGAATTAAGCATATTATATAGCAATTATAATAGGAAGATTTTCCATACTGTAAATGTAGCTTTTCACATTTATTTTGGTGAATTATATACTGTCCCTAAAATAATTGCGAATAATTTGGAACACAAATATATTTTTCTTATTTTAGGACCAATTTATGGCCCAAATATAATGCATAATATACCATCAGTTATACATCCTTTATGCATCGCACAGCCGGGACATTTATATCATTGCAGCATTAAAGGGGACGGTGCAGAAAATAAAATGAGTAGACTAAAATATTAAACAAGAGGCATTTGTTAATTAAAAAAATCAAATATGTACTAATCCAAGGTATTTATATACTGTAAGTTGCAGCATTATAGGAGTGAGTGAACATTTACAAAAACAGTAAACTAGCAGACTGTCATAACATTATTCAATTGTAACATGATTGCACAGTTGTTCGTCACAACAGTGTTGTTACAGTCTTAGCTATAATGTATACAATAATATGAATGTATGAATGTATGTATAACAATGGATTTCTAATTCTTAAAATATACAGACATTGACATTTTATTTAGAAAAAATATATAGCCAGGGAATTGTCTAAACTGGGTAACAGGTGCGCTGTGCCCTCTTACTTTTGGCGTGCGCCTTCATACCAAAATGCAGATTTTCCTCGTAACATATTAAAATGATGCCAGAAAACAATATTTTCGTTTGTCAAAAGCAGTATAATTACTTCAAAAATATGAAAATCGTGTGAAATAGACGGTCAGACAGCATTGACAGCTTTGTTTTTATGGAGCTCCGACGTTGCGTTGTTGTTTACGTCCGTGGCGCCATCACGGTAGCCAAGTTCTCGCCAGAATTGATAATAATAATTCATTACATTTTTATTAGAGCGCTGTGCTCAAGGCGCTTTACACGACATATTACACATATTAGACATGTAACAGTTATTACTGTGGACAATACCCACAGATATATCCACATATACCCACAGATATATCTTATTTACAAGATTAGCGCCACAGTATTACCCTCATACTATACGAGGGCAATACCTAAATGTGACCTATCCTAAATATATAAAAAATTAAACAAAACCAAACAAAATAAATGGATTTGTATTAGGGCTGTCAAGTTAAAGCGTTAACGCAAAAACAAATTAACGCCACTAATTATTTTAACGCGATTAACGCATGTGTATTTTTTGTCCTCGAGTTTAAAATACCATCTACAATCTGATGCTGACAGCCCCGCTCCTGCCGTCCGCTTGCGGCAGACCACACTTCCACGCTCACCGGCAGCGACTGGCCATCGGGAGGACCGGGAGGGTGTGTGTATGTGTGGCGCGAGCATGGCGCGAGCATGGCGCGAGAGAGAGACCTTACGTGTATTGTTGTTGTTAGCATCTGGTGCTAGCTAGCTGCGCTAACGGATATACGGAGCTGTTTAAATGAAAACAGAGGAGCAACATTTCGCCAACAACTGCGCCGAGCACTTGACTTTATGCAGGCAGCCAGACAGTGGGACATTGTACGAAAAGTCAGCACACTCAGCACGGATAGTGCGCGCAACATGATTGCAGCGTCCAGGCAGCTCCCGTTATATGCCTTGAGTTGCTCATAGCTCCAACGATCCATCACACAGACACACACACACGTGCGCGCGTGCGCATACACTCACACTAACACTCACACACACTTTGTATTGTGTTATTGTATGAGAAGTTCCAGGTTGAATTGAGGCAAATTTGAGGCGAATATTTGTAATGTTCAGAGGTTGTGTTTAATATTCATGAGGATTTTTGTCATTGTTCAAATGACAAATGAATCACGGTTAAATATTTTAATCGACTGACAGCCCTAATTTGTATACAAAGTTATGCTTTTGGACTTTTGTGCATTATTTTAAAAGTTCACAGGCTATATTTTGTATTTACTCTTATACTGTAAACCATGTGATATTTTCCCTGATTACGTTCTCTGCATCTCAGGCCCCGTTTTTGTTATGTGCCACACTTTATAAACTTGAATAAATGAGCCAAGCCGACAGTGTCAAATCTCTTTTCAATTTTTTGGAATATGACGGTAGAAAAACCTGCTTTCTAAAACATTACCATGCAGGGTAACACTTTATATTAAGGTACACATGAGTTTGGCGGGATCATATTTGTTAAGTGTTATTATGGAAGAATTACTATTCTTGTGCTACTACTGCCTTATTAGGCCCATATTGAGCAGCGCATATATAGACCAAAACTCATGTCAACAACTTCCTTACTTGCAATAAATAAGCACTAATTAGAGGGTTATTGAGGAAAGACTCTCAACTAATGGCTTATTACTTGTAGAATATGGTCATGTAGAATAAAGCATTAATAAGTGTTTTTATAATGACTACTAAAGAGCCAATAAACTGCTAATATGCATGTTAATTAACAACTAGTTGATGGTTAATTTGTGTACCTTAATTATAGAGTGTTACCAAATGCAGATTTTAGTTGCAATCAAATTAATTTCAAAGCATGTACAAGAGGTATTAGTAAGTCAGATAAGTCAGACAAAATAATGAAGTTAGAATTTAAATTTGTTTACAGCTCTCTGGTTTGAATTATTGAATTACAGCAAAAACTTTGATTTAGAATAATGACTTTCCATTCCTTCTTTGGCCCCCACCAAACATCCCATTTAGATGAAGGAACAGCTAAATAACGTGGGAGTCTTTTCCGACAAAACCTCTTTGTCAGTGTTTTCACATCAACCTGAGGGCTTCTGGACTGTTTACACCAACAAGGACTTGCAAAGCCCGGATCCTGCACACCCCCACTAGACGTGTTGGAAATATAACCAACAACAAATCATCCCTCTTGGAAACACAATCCTATACAGTGTTTCCCACAGATCTGAAATATACTTGGGGGTTTGAGGTAACGTGCAACAACATTAACATGAACCTTTCTGTTGGTCGCTTGTTAGCAGACCCTTCACGAGATGGTAGAGCGAACAGGTACAGGCAGGGCCCATAGTGATAGCCACAAATAAACATATGGGCATGGGCATGGGTTACTATTTTAAAAAAATGGTAAATGTATTTAGGAACCTATCAATGTGATTTTAAGTGGGGGTGGACCTCAAATCCTCTAGGGGGGTCCGGGGGCATGCTCCCCCGGTAAGATTTTTTGTTTTAATGTTGGAGTTAAATGCATCAATGTGGTGCACTTTGAGGGGAAAATAAAGAGACTAGATCTATGGAAACACCTATATGAAACAGAACTGTATACATTTCAATAATCATAAAATCATGGCCATAACCAATAACATCCCATTTCCAATATGAAAAAAAACCTGAAACTTGTTTATTTATTTATTTTTGGTTCATTTATAGTTGTGTGTGTCTGTGCTCCAGAATCAGCCTCTCCTGTCTCCCTCTTCTCCCCGCTGCTCCTCGTTGAGACTAGTTTTAGCTCTCAACAAGTTTTAAAAGTGTATCTTACCTTTTTTCACCTAGTTAACTTTTTATTTATGCATATTTTACTAATCACTCACTACCCTCTCAAATGGAAATATGTGTCTACATAAATGGTGACCAAACCGTTTGAGACCCACTGAGAACGTAGACTAAGTTAACTATCTAAACACTCAGAGAGTCCTTTACCTCACCTGAGCTGAGGTTATCCCGAGCTTGACTGACACACAGAGACCAATCAAGGGCTTTGATTTATGATCTGTATGACAGTGGCCATGTCGGCAGGCCACATCATGTGGACAGCCAGTCACCCTGTGTGAGGCAGGCCACTTAACAGGTCAGGCCATCGGGAAACCCCCCGGTCCTCCCGATGGCCAGTCCGGGATTGGGTACAGGAGGCGTAGAGCGAGGGATCATTGTCCACAAGTGAATCGATCGCAGATGGTGTCGTGGTCACGGACCAATAAAAAAAACTTTTAAAAAACGTATAAAAAAAACTAAATGGGTCGCGAAATATACTTGGGCGGCCGTTAATATACCTGGGCGGCCCAAGTATAGTCTATGTGTGGGAAACCCTGCTATAACAGTCACATGACTTTAGGGGAAATTATACAACAGAAATGATAAATGCGTCCTTTGGAAACAGCAAGGGATTGAGTGTGTGGATGTGCTCCCAAGATGTGAAGTGGGCAGCAACTGTTTACATGATTGATTCTGACTACATACTTAACAGCAACCTATAGATATATTTTATTTCACGATATCTTCTCTTTCATCTTAATTATACTTTTTTTCAGGTTCATATTAGTATGTAGTGTCTCTACTGTGACATGTTTCCATATTTTAATGTTCAAAAGCTCTTTATTTTTCTCATGCTGCCTGTGCTGCAGCACCTCTTTTCACCCTCTGTCTGAAACCAGAGCCCAGTCTGCTCTGATTGGTTAGCTGGCCGGCTCTGTTGTGATTGGTCCACCACCTAGATATGTCCCGCCCCTTAGCCCATCACGTGCCATCTGTGGAGCGCTAGTCAAAAGAAGTGTGTGTTACATAGTGATGTCACTGAAAATCCCTCTGGAGGTTACTTTGCGATTTAAGCCTTTGCAGATCATTAACATGCACAAAAACAGATATATCACACTACAGGAAAAAAAGCATGATAGGGCCCCTTTAAACTAACAAAGCCCATTTTGTAAGGGGGCACTTGACCATCTTTCCCACTGACTTGTCAGCGAGAGTACCACTTAGCCTTTGAAAACCATTTTCTAATGTCTTCTATGTTAATATTTCGGCATTTAACCCACACTTGAGACTACATTTTTTAATTGCTTTTGTCTCTTGCAAGTCCCTTACTTTTTCATTAAAATAATACAATTCAAATCAACCACATTGCTCTGATCTTACACGATTATAATAACTGTTTAGAAGTGTGTACAAACATTTGTATTGTATGTCTCGACATTATCCATGAAGCATCTCATCTGATTCCAAAGAAAAAAATGTCAACATACTGTACGTAATACTGTCACTAGAAGGTGAGTTATAGCATACGACCGCAGTGTAGCTATCTTATAGCCTAAAGTGAGCTTTCTACTTCTACCTCAAAAATCATAAAGGTGCTATTCATTTGTGAGTTTGCTGGGCAAAATGTGGAAGTATCATTTGTGTTTGATTGCCCCTGAGACTTTTTTCTACTATAACTCAACAATTAAATGAAATATCCCATTGGCTTTTTGTTGAGGTGAGCAGTTGTCCCTGCTGCATAATATTCAGTTAAAGCTGAACACACAATACATGTACATATAATCATTTGCCTCCCAGTTTTCATTATGTCGGTTGGAATATAATCAGAATCAGAATAACAAGATTTGTAAATATAATTAGCTTAATAAATGGCTTAAAATAGGACCATTTCATATTGTTTCTTTATTGGTGACTGATGACCTGAATGATGACACAATTGCATTTGCTGCAATGAAATCTGGGCAAAAAAGAGCAGAATCTTTCTTAGAGGTCCCTTTGGAACGGGGCTGACTTTGTTGACCCTTTATGACGTCTTGCATTGCGCACTTCGACAGGGCATCCGCTAAAAAAGGCCACATCCAGGATCGTTCGCTCCTTTTGCAGTACTCTGGGCACAAGCTCTGGTGTGTGTGTGTGTGTGTGTGTGCGTGTGTGTGTGTGTGTGTGTGTGTGTGTGTGTGTGTGTGTGTGTGGTGTGTGTGTGTGTGTGTGTGTGGTGTGTGTGTGTGTGTGTGTGTGTGTGTGTGTGTGTGTGTGTGTGTGTGTGTGTGTGTGTGGTGTGTGTGTGTGTGTGTGTGTGTGTGTGTGCTAATGCATGGTGAGAATGTGTGATATTCCCCAGTGAGCAGAGAAAAGTACTCTCCCAGCACTCAGTGTCTCCTCCCTGTTGCATAACACTTCACTGGACTGAAATGAAACACGAGTTCACATTGTACGGTGAGGACTGAGGGCCGTTGTTCCGACCATTGTGGGGATAATTTAGGACAATAGCGTAATGTTTTTTACACATGGGACTGGTACGTGTGAGATAGATATGGATCTGAATGAACCAGTGTTTTGAAAAGTCATTGTCTTCTGAAAGAAAAGAGCTTTCAATCCCTATTCATCTAATTTGCTTTGGATATTTAAATGAAAAAGCTAATTAAAATAGGCAGATCATCTGGCATTATCTCACTAAATCGATGCAGTGCAATATCAGTGTTTCCCCTACCATTGTCTTGGAGGGGCGCTGCGCCCCGCCAACGGAGCCCCGCGCCCCCCTGAAATTCAAGGTGTTTAAAAAAATAATAATTATAATCTTTTTTTTTTAATATATATACATCCTCTCTCTGCTCCAGAGGATTTAAAAAAATATATATCCAAATGCCAAGAACTCTGTAGTAGAAAACAAAATGTGTGAAGAAAACTTAAAATTATTAGATTGACACACAAAGTGAAAATGTAGGGACTATACAGCCAATTTTAAAAGGATTAATGTGCTACTGTGTTTAAATCCCTTGTATATATAATGGTCCTTGTAGTAACAATGACAAAACTGATGAAAGATTGAGAAAAAGACCAAGGTCTAAAAGAACTGATAAGAACTGTGATTTAAGCAGAGGTGGTATTTATTAGATATGGGAACTAGCTTTATTCGTAGAGTTACATTAGGGTTATCGGACAAGTCGAACTTCCTGTGTGCGGTGTTCTTTTCCCCAGTGTTTTGGGAGAAACACCAGAAGAGACAGAAAAAAAGAGGGAACGCTATTCTTAGAATAGCTCAACACCACAACAAGCCTTTTGTTTGTTATGGCCTTCAGCCCTCAGCTCCCTTTCCTTTGCATTTGTGTGCGTTTCCCTGAACCGGCCGCCACCGCGTTCTGAGTTTGCATGGACCTCGTCTCAATGCATCTGCATGAGAACGAGAGAGGGAGGGGGAGAGGAGGAGGAAGGAAAGGGAGGAGACGGGAAAATAACACAGTGTCAGCACTGTCGGGCAACACGGAAAGTGTGTGTGTGTGTGTGTGTGTGTGTGTGTGTGTGTGTGTGTGTGTGTGTGTGTGTGTGTGTGTGTGTGTGTGTGTGTGTGTGTGTGTGTGTGTGTGTGTGTGTGTGTGTGTGTGTGTGGTGTGTGTGTGTGTGTGTGTGTGTGTGTGTGTGTGTGTGTGTGTGTGTATGTGTGTGTGTGTGTCCAGAACACCAAGCCCATCCGTCTGCAGCTTAGGCCCCTTCCTTTCGACACATAAAACATCCAGCTGTAAATCTTTCTCTTTCCTCTTATATTTTTTCACTTAACTGAGGGTCAACATCATATAGCACTTGGCAGGAACGCTGCTCTGATGCTCACCTCTGACCTCTCTAGGATATGGAGGAGGCGAGAGGAAATGTAGTTGTGCAGAAATGAGTCCTTAAACCCAGAAGTGAGTTAGCATTGTAGCACTTCCAGTTCCCTCGTCTCAAAGTTTTTGTTTTTTTACGTGGTGTTGGTTAGGTGCCTGAAAAAAGATCTGTGGTTTACACAAGCTTAAGAGATTTAAACATTTTGTTCTAGGTCATAAACTATGTCAATAAATACCCCACTGGTGTATGTCCGAAGCTTCTGCGTGTCATAAAAACAGTGGTTGCTAACAAGTAACTCAAAAAGTATAGTAAATGTCATCACGCAAAACATTAGCCACCTTTAGCTTAGCGGTGGTGATAGGCTTACGTTAACTTTGTAAATATATGTGTAAGTACCATAACAGGCGTTTGCCACAGACCTTTTTTTTTTCAATATTCCAAAATCCAATGGGAAAATCCCATTTATTTTTGTCAAGGGAGCCCTTTCCAATGCTAACTCCCGGGTCAGCCTACAAACATACGTCATCACTGCACCACTATATTATCAATAAATACTGCTTTTTTTATACTGTGATCTAGAGTTGATCCTTTTATGTATATTTGTTGGACAAAATCGGTTCAATGCAGTCGAAAATAACTTTAAGGGGGTTTCAAGTCAAGGCGTGTGGTGCAGTGGGTTGAGCGTTGGTGTTCGGGTTAGGGGGTCACAGGTTCAAACCCCACTGCAGTCAGCATGTCGTTGTGTCCCTGAGACACTTCACCCCAAATTCCTCCTGTGGGGATTGCCCACAGTACTGAGTATGTAAGTCGCTTTGGATAAAAGCGTCTGACAAGTGACATGTAATGTAATTTCAAAAGGGAGGTTTATTTTTAAATATCTCTTATGAGCAGTGTTGTGCTAGTTACTGAAAACCAGTAACTAGTTACCATTACTAGTTACTTCATTTCAAAAGTAACTCAGTTACTTTACTAGTTACTTACACCAAAAAGTAATGCGTTACAGTGAAAAGTAACGTATTTGTTACTTAAAGAAAGGGCTCCCATTAATTAGGGTTGCCAGAAACTGACCATGATCAAAATCGATTATTCGGCAGCCCTGGCGAATAATAATCGATTATTCGACCGATCACTGGCATCCCTATCATTAATGCCCTTATAGCCTTCATTTCAGTACTGTTATTGCATTGGAGAATAATACAATCTGTTGATCAACTTCACATGCATTATATGCAATCTGGATTGCATCGATATTAGCTGGCTTTCCATTTTTGTATATTCTTTCTCCAGGTAGTTGGAAAAAGTTTTCCGTCCCATATGCCGTGTGCCGCCCGGACATGCTATCATGCTAACTAGCTCCCTGAAAGCGGGTGACTCCACTGTAGCAATAGCCTGCATGTGTTCTACAACATACCGTGCAATGGCTTTATCGACTTTTCCCTGGATAACAGTCCTTTGGTTAAAATCCAGCCGCTGTTGCTTAGGTGGAGGTGGAGTGGCGTCGGCTGAGTCTCTGTGGTCTTAGCTACTAGCTTCGTCCCAGCATGTTGTTTTTGCAGATGTTTTAAGAGATTTTAATTACTGGTTTGGGCAGTAGATAGGCTCTTTGACCTGCCAAGACACAACTTACATTTAACAGAAACTTTCTTTTCTTTGTGCTCGACTAAAGTGAAATAGTGAGAATATCTCCAGGTGGAGAAACTAGACTTGAGCTCCGCCGCCGCCATGATAGTCTTGTTAGTAAACAACACAAACACGCCCACAGCCCGTCTCCGCATGTGACACAGGAAGTATCTAAGTACATTTACTCAAGTACTGTACTAAAGTACAGTTCTCATCTCTGTTCGCCTGGCTGTTGACTATATAAAAAAAACTAACGGAGTAACGCACCATGTAGTAACGGTAACTGAGTTACTGAATTTAAAAAATAATGCGTTAGAGTATTAGTTACGGGAAAAAATAACGGCGTTACAGTAACGCGTTACTTTGTAACGTGTTAGTCCCAACACTGTTTATGAGTCCCCTGGAAATCTTATTATAATCTGCTAGCAGTAGGCTTTTTAGAGTCTGACATGACTTGCTATTTATGGCGGATTTGTGTGCTTTTCTGTGTGTTCCAGATATCTGGTCTCTCGGGGTGATCCTGTACATGTTGGTGTGTGGAGTCCCTCCTTTCCAGGAAACCAACGACAGCGAGACTCTGGTCATGATTCTGGACTGCCGCTACCGCTTCCCCAAACACGTTTCAGACGACTGTAGAGAGTGAGTACTGATAAATGAGACCAGGGTCAGAACATGGCAACACTTGATAAGATTAAGCTCTGATCACAGCTTCAGAACAAACTGATTATGTATAAAAACAAAGATTATATTATCTCTATGGGTTTATTTCCTTCTGCGTGAATTGATTCTTCATATAAAGGCTTATTCTGCTCCCAGAGATTATTCTGCTGTTCCACGGCCTGTCTAAAAGCTGCTGACCGTGAAATTATCTAATTAGTGTGTGTTTCACTGGATAATGCTAGTGTCCTAGTTATATCAGACACTTCTTCACCCTGCTGCCAATTCAGCTCCAGCTAAAACACTGAACACTTTGTTTTGTGGCTTTAAACATTGTTAGAGTGTTTTCTAATGAAATAGTTTGAACATCTGTCTCCTTAAGACCATATTCCAGTCCGGTAAAATACACACAGACTTTTGCTTCATATTTACTCATGGGTTTTCTCACTTCACTTTCACTCCTAACACCTCCAACCAATCACACACTCTGTCCTCAGCTTACAGATAAACATAAAATACGGTTGGAGAGTGATGAAAAAATGTTTTGGAGCCAATAGAGGCGAGAGTGTAACACAGTGATGTCATTATGTTACGCAAGTAAACAAAGGAGTCCAATGAAGGCGTTTCAGGCAGAGGGGGGGGGGGAGTGTGCGGGAGAGAAACTCCCTCTGGAGGGAACACAGGGATTTTAGACTTTGCAGACCATTTACATAACTGATACAGTATAACACACTCCGGGAAAGGGAAAACCCAAAAAGCAAAATAGGGCCTCTTCAAAAAGTAATCTTAGAAAGTATTACAAATCCTTGAATTTAATGTACAAAGTCCTTAATATTTGTTTAATTCTGATGTTAGTCATAAAATCTGTTTCGACATAAGTTCCTGTTCTTGTTTCTGTTCAGTCAGCATCATCTGACCTATAGCAAGCACTGTGACTAATGTAGTTATGAATTAATCATATTAAAAAGGCTAATGCCTCCCTCTTTACTGATGCTAATCCGGTTGCATTCATTTAATTAATAATCATGAGGACTTATTGTTACATACTGCTGAGAATTTCTCAGAATAATTGATCATTCTTGAAGGTGTAACCTTATCAAATCACATCATGTGGTATTAATAAAGGTCTTTAAAAAAATCTAGCATTAAACCTAGGGAGCAGGGTAGACATCTATAGTTAAGTATCAATTTAATGATGCAGCAGGGAATTTCCACATAAACGAATGAAATAATCATACTAACAAGTATTGTGTGTGAGTGTGTATCCAAAACACACTGTAAATCGGTGTACCATTTATTTATTTTTTGCTTAATAGACTACCCAGTACGAATACTTTATCAAAGTTGTTAAATGCGCTTAAAGCAGGAGCTACAGTTATTTTCACTGCGTTCATTTGACTGAGTCGAGAGTAGGAGATTGGAGGCGGGGCTTAAGGAAAACTCATGTGCACACTCTTGAGTAGTGCAGTGATGACGTATTTTTGTAGGCCGACCCGGAAGTAAGCTGCGCTCGGGTTCCCTCGACAGAAAGCAGTGGGATTTCTCCATAGGATTTTGGAAAATAGCTGGAAATAAGGTCTGTGGAAAACGAACCTGTTTGATAAATGCACGTTTTGTTCAGCCGGATAATATCCACATGTCTACCCTACTTTTATCATTTTCGAATCATAAATCTAATCGCCTGAAGCAAAATGCTAACGTTATGCTATAAAGGAACTACAGCAGGGTCGCACGACTTCAACGTCACGCCAACTTAAGATCGATATTCAAACATACAGATTGTAAATGGTACAAGTTGAAGTGTTTGTTTGAACAGTTTGCAGGAGGCAGGGACTTGCTTTCAAGCAGAACAGGGCAAACAAACTTAGAGGAGTGTTTACGTGTTCAGTGTAATGACGTACAACGTCCTCCACAACTTCTGTAGTCCTATTCAGCCCCTTGTTAACAACCATCGTTTTTCAGACACGTAAACTCTTCAAAAGTCACCAGTGGGGTCACTGCTGATGTATTTAATGTCGTAGAACAAAACGTGATCCGTCTCTTAAGTTTGTGTCAAACACAGACCTTATTTCGAGCAGATTTCCAAAAACATGTTAAAAAAAACGTTGACTCTGAGACAAGTGAACCCGAAGTGGTAGAATGCTAACTCACTTCCGGGTTTTAGGACTCGTTCCTGCACCACTCTATAGAGTGTTATTATAACAGGGCTCGTCGTTTATCCCTATTCCTGCTGAAAAACAAACACACTGAACCAAAAACATGAATGTAGCAGCAGCTGTATCTGCGCGAGTCCTTGCTCTGAATTCACACTGATTTCCTGTTCTCTAGAAGGCAACAAAAAATCCCCTAATAAAGTGGTGTGTTCGATTATCTGCAGCCGCAAACACATCCTGGAACGTCTGAACCATCATATGACTCAGTCACATGATGCTGTTTGATTATTGAGAAGGAGCAGAATAGAACAGAACAACCTTCTGGACTTTAATACAGTGCTCAAGCTATTTTAGTAAGATGTGGGGAGATGACCTAGATCAGATATAATCAGGTTATTGTCTGTGTCAATTCAGGCTATGGAAAATGCAAGCTTTTCATATCTCTGTGAAACAATAACGCTCTGTGTGTTTTCAGCCTGATCTCCAGGATGCTGCAGAAGGCCCCGTCTCTGCGCGCCTCGCTGCAGGAGATCCAGGCTCATCCCTGGCTGCAGGGGCTGGATGACGCCCTACTGAGCCCCGAGGCCCCGCCACACTGGCTCTCAGGGGCCCTCTCTCCAGGCTCTCCCCGCTCAGGAGCACCTGAGTGTGGGGATCTGCTTGCCGCAAGACCCCCGCCTCAACCTCAGACCTTCCCTGGCCACTGGCAACCCAGCCTCAGCTTCACCCTCAGACCTCCTCCCGCTGAAGAGCCACCAGTCCCTAAGAACATTCCTGCACTACAGCAGATATGTGAGGAAGAGGAAGAGGAGGAGGAGAAGGAGAAGGGTGAGGAAGAGGAGAAGGAGAAGGAGGAGGAGGAGAAGGAGGAGGAGGGGAGTTTGGCAAAAGAGGGTGAAGGTTTAGAATCTTTGCAAGAAGCAGAGGCAGAACAAGAAGTTGAGGAGATACTTAAAGGTTCAGATGACCAAAAAGAAGGATTAGGAAGCTTAATGGAGATAGTGGAGGAGGAAGAGGAGGAAGAGGAGGAAGATATGGAGATAGAGGAGGAAGACAGTGGGTGTGTGATTTCAGACCAGCCTGTCGGTCATGGAGACAGGCCTCTCAGGCCGACCCCTGCCCTCCCACCGTCCTCTCTGCCTGGTTTGGTGGTACCGTGCTGTCGGGGGCAGCCGGAGTCCCCGAGCCCGGAGGAAGGAAACGACGAGGAGACAGAACCCAACAACAACAAGGCTCCTCCTCTCCTCCCTGATCCCTCTGATCCCTCCATCCCCGCCTCCTCTCCAAGACTCATCCTGAACAATAAGGAGGCGCAGAAACAGGAGAGAACAGAGGAGGGGGGGAGAGAGGACCTCTTAACGGACAGATCTCCACCCCGGGAAGAGGCTGCTCCGAGGGTGGAGCAGGGGAAACGACACAGCCTGAAGCTGCGTGAGAGACTCTTCCAGTTCCCCCTGTGTGAGAAAGCTCTGGCCTTCAACATACCCACACAGAACAAGCCCAAGATCCTGCCGCTGGCTCAGTACAACTGCTGCCATGTGCTGTAAGTGAACCCACTGACTGGGGACATGCAGGCTGCTTAGCAGGGGGCAGGTGGCGGGACACTGAGAACACCACCTGTGATGTGCAGAGCCAAATGGGACGTGTACAGCTAACCCACAATCAACCCCCTTCTAGCATTGTGCTCATGTAATTAACATTGTGCTGAGCTAGAGGTGGTGTACAGCACTGTAGTCAGACTTAGTAGAACCTCATGCTACTGTTACCGGAGATTTATAATGTGTCCAATCTGTAGCTTAGAAGCAATACTGGACCTACAAGAAGAAGAGGTAGGCTACGTTCACACTGCAAGCTTTAGCGCTCAATTCTGGGAATTTTTTGGTTTAGCTGTTTCCCGTTATATTTTTTAGAAGTGACCATTATTGTGCGAACTGGTCCTGAACTGACCCGCATGCACAACATAATAATTACAAGGAAGTCACACACAGATAACTTTCAGAAGCATGGTGGCATGTGTTTACAGAGGAAGCAGGTGATGACTTTCACTGTCCCTCCACTGTATACACAATGTCAAATTAGACAGAAAAGTCACATGAATTCAGATTGAACTGTTCCAAAAAGAAATATCAGACCTGCATCTGCCCAAATCAGAATTAAAGAGGCCCTATTATCTTTTGGGGTCGTTTCCCTTTCCTGTAGTGTGTTCTATAGGTTTGTGTGCAAGTAAATGGTCTGCAAAGGCTAAAACCCCAAAGTGAGTTTCTCTCCCACACTCAAACCATCAGCCCCCCCCCACCCCCGTCTGAAACACCTCCATTGGACTCCTTTGTTTACTGCCGCGAAGTAGTGACATCAACACGTTACACTCGTGCTTCCATTGGCTAGTTCTCCAACACGTTGTACAGTACGTGATAGGCTAAGGGGCGGGGACGTCACTAAGCGGTTGACCAATCACAACAGAGCCAGCCAGCCAGCTAACCAATCAGAGCAGACTGGGCTCTGATTTCAGACAGAAGGTGAAAAGAGGTGCTGCAGCACAGGCAGTATGAGAAACATAAAGAGCTTTTTGAACATTAAGGCATGGAGACATGTCACATGGAGACACACATACATATATATACCTGAAAATGAGCATAATAGGGCCCCTTTAACAAGATCTGGTTTCATGTGATTTGTGCTGTTTACACCGTTATGAAAAAAAACCCAGATCTGAGTCAAATATGTGCTAACAAGCTTTTGGCCTGCATTCTGAACGTAGCCATAGCAACTGCAACCATTTTTATTGAATAAGCTATAGTCTGTTTTGTTTGTTTAAAAGGTGCCTACATGGATGGAATGGGTTTCATACTGTACATGTTGACTGCAGAAAGCTCTTAAACTCAGAATGGTCTCGCACTCCATGATTTCATATTTTCTAATATATGAATTAGAATAAAGTTTGAACCAGCTTCTGCTACAGAGTAGCTCTCCTTTCCTCTCCCCTTTGCACAACCCGCTGCTCAGTGGTTTAAAAGCTCTTTATATAAGCTCTTTTAAAGAAAGACTGTTATGATATGATGTGATATATGACATGTAATATATGCCTAAGACTGAGATGATGATATGATGCTAAAACCTGAAGTTATCCAATATAATAACTTGTCCTAACATACTGTATTATACTATTGATAGGGTCATTGATTGGGATGCAGGTCTTCCATTTATTTTTATTCATGCTGAACATTTAAACAATCCTAACAGTTTTATTTTATTTTGGATGTGCAGATTTGAGGTTTTTTTACACCGTGACAAAGGTATTTACTATCTGAAGAGAAATGTGACTTTGTGCATGTTCTTACTGTTATTTATCACACTATACCTCCATGTGTCTTGTATCTGGCAGGACATGCTCTCGTGTAACTCTAAGTAAACCCACTGAATGATGAATTGCACACACTGCTGTCGCTGGTAGCTTTCCAGAAGCATCTTTGGACTGATGGATGGAGTTCATTTACACCCAATGATGTGATATGTTATAGTGTAGCCTCTGTATGGTATTGTTTGACCATATCAATCTTGTGTGTGTTCCTATATTTTCTCATTACACACTGTATTTTTCCTCTTTCGAAGCTGAGACGAGAATTTTGTAAAGTTAAAGAAGGCCAAAGCTGTACAATAACAGAGTGTTTTCCTGTCAGTCACTGCCGCTTCTCACAGGGACAACACATTGGATTTGATCCTGGGACCTTTGATCAAACACTCCCCCTCTTTATAAGGAACTGATGCGTGTGAAGCCTGATTATCACTCGTATTTCATCAGCTGTAGAAGGGTCAAATATGTGCAGCAAAGGGATGAAATCCTGTTATTTGTTCCTGTGTGATTGCAGCCTGTCTCTCCTCAGTGTTTCTACTGACCTGCATTGAAGCTAGGACCACGACTCCATGGAGCCATCAACTTATTTTTCTGTATTTATTTATTAAAAAGGATTAAATCAACAGGATGGATGTGTGTGCTGATTTCATAGTGTGGACACTGATATTGTTTCTCACACACACACACACACAAAATGTAATAATGTCTTTACAACAAGGCTGGATTAAGCCCCAGCTGCCCCTATAAACCCCACAAAGCCCAATATCAACTGAAACGATAGGTAATAGGATACTTCTACAAACCACAGAGGGAGATAAACAAAGGGATCAATATGGCGCCACAGTTAGTTTGTTGCCTAGTTGGCTCTGTTCCTCTGCTCACAGCACCTCAGGCATTCTGTTCTGATGCATGAGGATAAGCCACATGCCCATGTGAGAACTAACTAAAGCAATTACTGAATTACAAACACAGAAAAACGACTGTATGATTCTGCCACTGCTGGAAGAAGCATTCTGATTATTTAGAAAATGCATTCAAAGTCTTACATTTGTAAAAGCATAGCATTTGACCAGCTAAATGTATTTTATCCTTATTTATTACACAGCAGAATGTATGTTATGTTTTTGGATTATCTTTAGAAATTCAATAATGTAACATTTTGTATGATGAGGTGGAACTAATCCTAATCTATGCCGTTTGGATCCAAAACGGTTTTAGTGCCCGTTACACATTTCGTTTTTATTTGTTAACAATTGAAGTATAGGGCTGCCACTAATGATTCATTCATCTGTTTGAAATGTTTAATGCTTAACACTTTTTCTTAAATTCAAAGATAATGCTTTAACGTGCAGTAGTCCAAAACCCACAAATATTAGGTTTATTATCACACCAATAAAAAGGGAATGCTTGGAATGTTTACTTAATTTAAATAGTTAATTGTCAAAATAAACCTTGATTAAATTTGACTGATTACTAGATGAATGTTCCATTTCTGTTGATAAACTAAGTGACTAATGCTCTAATCCCTTTAGCTCTAGAAGATAAACAATTAACTGCAGCTGTGTAATAAGTAGAGTGGTGCTGAGAGACGGTTGGGAAGGTGGATTACTTTCACAGACTATCCTTTTATAAACACTAGACAGCAGACAACAGTTAACTTATTAACAAACACTGTCAAGTCTGTCTCTAACAGAACACCCTGATCACTCACACACACACACACACACACACACACACACACCACACACACACACACACACACACACACACACACACACACCACACACACACACACAGCACACACACACACACACACACATCACACACACACCACACACCACACACACACACACACACACACACACACCACACACACACACCACCACACACACACACACACCACACACACACACACACCCACACCCACACCACACCTAACACACACACACACACACACACACACACACACACCCACACACACACACACCACACACCACACACACACACACACACACCACACACACACACCACACACACACACCACACACACACACACACACACACACACAACCTGAATACTTTGAAAAGTGTTTTAAGTGTATAGTGCCTCCTGGTGGCTGAAAATAATATATCTCCTTAACTTAACAATGTATATAACAGTAAAGAGTACAATTGAAGAAAGGAAGACTTTCCTGATACACTACCAGTCAAAAGTTTTGACACACCTTCTCATTCGAAGTTTTTTATTTATTTAATTTTTTTCTACATTGTAGATTTATACTGAAGACATCAAAACTATAAAATAACACATATGGAATTATCTAGTAAACTAAAAATCCAGAATATGATTTATATTTTTGCTGGCTACTGCAGAATGCTGTGGTAGCCAATTATTGTGTTTATTGGCCCAAACAATTCTCTTCTTGTTGTTCATCCTCAGTAGTGGACCTTTGCAGCCATCGGACCATGAATGCCTGATACACGCAGTCTCCTCTGAACAGTGGATGCTGAGAAACCTTTTTGGTACTATATCTTGCTTTCTTCTTTACTAAAGTTACATTGTCTCTTGTCAACAGCAGCCTTTGACTACCAGGTTTTAACATTTACCGGAGAGATGAATGCGTCTTAAAAAGGGAGCGGAGTCATGATTTATGTGAAGGATAGTATCCAGTATAATGAAATTCAGTGGTGAAATCGCAATTTATTAGAAAAATTGTTTTAATATAATTATGTGAACACACATTTACTTTGTTCTTACTGGAATTGAACGTCCTCCCTCTTAAAAAAAAACATTTTATGAGAAGTTTAAGAGAATACAATTATAGCAAAAAGGTTCTGAGAGATTTTAACATTATTTGGGAGGACATCTTAGCTAGAAAGAACCTTTAGGAGATAAAGTAACTTTGACCTTATTCAGCTGATTACTACACGAATAACTAATTCTACCAGGACTCAAAATTGATTTAACATTTTATATATCCTTTAATATGTAAACCGGCTGAGCTTCAGAAGAATGGAATTCCATCTGAACAACCATTGCAGAACATGCCACATTTAGAACCCATTTAAAGACAAGGATCATTCAAACTCAGATCTGTCAATACTCAAACAATCAATTGTTCAATACTGTCCTCTGTCTGCTCTAACCTGTAGCTATCTTTTTGCTAAGTAATATGTATGATTTTGTTTTTATTGGCATCCCCTGTCTTGAGCCTTTGTGTTTCAATTCATTTGCAATTGTTTTTATTTTATACATCGATTTTAGGGTCGCTATACAACATTTGTTCAGGGACTACAGATGAAAATAGCCTCTTGGTTAACTTTAATCTTGTTAAATAAACTAATAAATTAAATAAATGCAAATGAAATCTTGGAACATAATTTAATGTTTAATTTTGTGTTACAGATGTGCCAAGGTACAATAACCACAGTGTCATTATTTGAGGAGAGGGCAATGACATCAATAGAAGTGCACAATTCTATACCAACACAACCAGAAGCAAATCTCAATGTGTTTCTCATGATTTCTTACAACTCTGAATGTAAATTCAAACAGTAACAGGTAATACACCCATTATTATAGAACACATTATAAATAAATGTGAAAAATACTTCACTGTCTTTTTATTTGACTTTTGTCCCTGTCAACGCTGACTGAGCACTTAACTCACGTGTAACATACATTTACTGAAAATACACACTGCAAGTTTAGTTTAAAGATTGTCCTCTGTTTTGTCTCCATTTGATGGAGACAAACACACTTTTGTATAGCTCAACACAACTAACACAACTAACTGTAAACGCAGCACTAGCATAGTATCTCTTAATAAAGTTGACATGGCTAACTGTGTGTTCTGTCTCCCTGATATCTTATAGTCACTCTATTTTGCTGTTTTTTGTCTCCATCTGGAAAATATCTGGTCCTTTAGCTGCTAATGGTTTCATTATGGCTTCCTTGGTTTCTTTAGTTTAGAGGCCAACAAATCGAAACAATAGCTAAAAGATGCTAAAACGTTCTGTGTAGCTTAGCGTAACTGCACTGCTGTGTGATTATTCTCTGAGGTCTAATTACATTAAAGCATTTTGTCTTATAGACTTACACAATTTAATATTTGCACTCTTCCCACTTACACTTTTACAATTGGAGACAGCCATTTCCCTTGGGAGGATTATCTTTTTATCTCATAATCCCTGCAGTGATGATACTGTCCTCTAATGAGGAATCCTGAACACTAACTGTAGCTAATTTATATCAAAATTATCAATAGGTTATCTGAGAAAAAACACTCTTCAAGAGACTCCAGACAAAACAAATGTACGTAATGTCTGTCTTTGGCCTTGCAAGCTGAAAATACTGACTGCACATAATGTAGCCATAGTGATTTTACAAGAGCTGACTCTCTTTCTCATTAAATCTGAATTAACCCTTTCAACACCTCCCTCGTCATAACATTGTCTTTTTAAAAGTCCGCACACATAACCAATACATTCGATTTGCAGCCTTATATTGAAAAAACACTTTTAGCAGCTGTTTCCATCGCACTTGCAGTATACATATTACAAGAGTGCATTTCAAGTGGTCTATATTGCAGAAGCACCATGTGAATTAGTGAGAGCAGCAGGAACACTTATGTGCACGCAGGCAGCATTATAAGCACTGTGGGCCCTAGCAGAGATCTCAAACCTCTGTGGCTCCACACAACACTGAGGATGGTTCTGTCTTCTGGTTGTAGCAGCCGAGCACACGTGAAGCAACACCATAAGCTTTGAAACATAATCAAGACTTCTCTGAATGCAACTTCTGAAAGACAAGAGAGACATGTTGTCTACTATATGTTAAAGACCACCAAAATGATGAATAATGAAATATATGGTGGAGGGTTTACCTGCTCTCTCAAGGCCTGCATGGATGTGAACTCAATATGCTCAATCTTTTTCCGGATCCAGTCCGGCTCATCGGGGATCAGAACCGCCAAAACCACCTTAACCAAGATCAGCAAGTGCTGCAAAACAAACACAAGTACAAATGTCAGGGTCTAATTAAGACTCTCATGTCTATAAAAGGTATATTTAACCGATTACGGCACTTGATAATTATAGTTATAAGCTGTCATAGAAATGACTAATGCTTTATAATAACAAAATTGAAAACATTTTAAAAATGGACTTAAAGGTGGGGTAGGTAAGTTTGAGAAACCGGCTCGAGATACACTTTTTGTTATATTCCATGGAATGCTCTTAACATCCCGATAGCAATGAATATCTGAAGTGCTTTGACAAAAAATCCATAAAAAAACGTCATCTGTGGAAGCCGTAGTACTGAGCAATCATCTGAGCCGGCCCGGCTAAAGTAACTGGATGGCCTACCTGCCTGGCAGCCTTCCATCTGTGCACAAACTTATCTCGTGCCCTCATTGGTCATGTGCGCGTTCGTGTGTGTTGGAGGAGGGACTCTGTGAGGAAGTGGCACATTTCTTCCGGCTGTGTATTTTCAAATTCTAGCGCACTCGAGCTGGTTTCTCCAAAAGTGTTATAATAATCCATATGTTCTGGTCACTCACTGATATTCTGGAAAAATTGTTTCAGCTAACTTAAAGGAACCAATCAGCACATGTAGACTAGAGACCTAAATTCAAGGGGCACCCTCTGGATAGGAAAGGGAAAGTCAATGCTGAAGTGCCTTAAACCTGCATTATTTCTAATGGCCAGAAGGGGGCGACTCCACTGGCTGCTAAAAGAAGTCTACGAGAACGTAAGCTGCATCTCACTTGATTTTTGCATAATTTTCCTGACTAGTTAATGGTCTCAATTGCTAGTTTTAAGATGTTCATTTGGTAAGTCATTATCGCATTAAGAGGGAAATGTACAATAAAGCAGGGTATGATTTAGTGAATGTTTTGATGGACGGGTCGCTACCACTGCGTTGTCCTGTCTGTGATTTGGTAAAAAAAAGAAGAAATGTTCACAATATTTGTTCAGTTCATGGACGGTAGTTGTAACATTTTGGTTGCCTAACAATGTCTTGTTCAGTGTTCGATTGGACTTTGCTCCACCCTGTATGTTGACAAAGCTTTATTGACATAAGCATCATAGGAAATGCTACATATTACTCCTAATGTGAATCACTAATGCTTTCTCCATCCGCCCTCTTACCTCGACTAAAACAGCCAACATAAGGATGTTTGTGCCGGTCAACCCCCCCCCCCCGACAAAGCTCTTGTAACCAAGGTGACAGCATCAACAGCCAGCAGTTGGTCACAACAGAGGCAAAACTCAGGACCTCGAAGGCAATCTGAAACACAAGACCACAATGAGGTGCACTGTTTATTCATAACAGTGTGACATACTGGATGCGTCTCATTTCTGTTGTGTGTTGTGTTTCTGCTGACCCGCCATACTCCCATGCTGGCCACAGGAGGGGTGAAGGGTTTCCGGAAGAGTTTACAGATCTTGTAGGCGTCCGATCGGATCTCCGTTAGGTTATTAATGAGCAACAGTACGGCCGTCAGAGGATACACACAGGAGAAAAGACTCAAGTACCCAAACTGCACCAGGAGCTCGATGTACTCTGCAAACAAGCCCTGTGACAAAAGAAATAGGTATATTATTCACTGCAAGTGTTTCCCAATGCGTACTTTGTTATTTCGAGTATACTGCACACTCACAGGGAAAGCAGGCAGGGTGCTTTGGTTCCTGAATTTGTCCTCCGGGGGGTCGTCTTCACTCTCTGTCCTATGGGGGGCACTGATGAAGCGATCCACCAGGAAGGGAATGACCACCTCCGTCACCTGGTTCACCAGCTGGGTGATTATCAGCAAAGAAGCTAAACGCTAAAAGAGAATATAGGAATTGAATATCAGTGAGGAAACGTGATTTCATTTACTGTTCTCGGTCACACTTAAACTTTGCACACATTTTAAAAGTGAGGCACTCCACTGATTTAGATCAGTTTATAAATAGTACTGCTCTATTCTACTGTGCTCACTGACGACTGTTTACACAGGTGAAAATTGACCAATCAACGCTTTGTGGGCGTGGTTAAAACCGAGAAAAGTCATCCTCGCGACCAAACTAAATTCATGAAAAATTGCGACAAGTAAGAGATAATTACACATAAATCATTATATCTATTATATGTACCTACATTAAACCCATTAATTTCATCCACACAATCATTATGCTGGTTTGCCCATCAGCGATGAGGGCGGGACATAGATATCAACTGATACTGATTGGTTAGGGCAAAAGGAAAATGTACCCCCCCAACACAATGTTAGGTTAAGATGACTTGACTTTTTTTTATAAAAATACTTTGTTACAACACATGGGTTGGGGGGGGTTCAAAAGACATGGACAGGGAAAGTCTAATGAAAGCACTTTTAAGTTGCATTATGGGAATTGTAGTATACAACCTTTTTTATATCCCTCATTAGGTATAAAGATCCAGTTATCTCAGCCTCTGCTGCATTGACACTTGATTTGTACCCCCAAGTTGTTGAAGTTCATGCTAAAACACTTTACTGAGTCAAGTGGAAGATTGATGATTACCTTACGAAGCAAAGGCACGTCCTGCTTGAAGAAGGCAATGTGGAAGAGCACTGCAAAGCAGTTGAAGAATGTGAACTGGGGGAAGAGAGACAAGAGCCTGATCAAAAGGCCTGCTGGTAGAGAGGATATAAGAGCTGATGGTTGGAGAGAAGAGAAAGAACTTACCACCAACACTTTGGCTGTGAGATGCTTCTCGTAGGCAGACTCCTCTCTGTGGTTCTCTAAGAGGAAATATAAGGGAAATCATTGGCTAATCTGAGGCATCAGAAACAATACTATTGGTAGAAATAACCTCATCAGCTGTTTTCCATTCTCTTTTCTTTTTACTTCAACCTTACTATATATTTGACCAAGATAACTTATGCTGGTCATACTGTTTTCATAAATTCACTCGGTCTTACTCACCATATTCAGTCAGAGACTTTGCCACCCTCCGGTAAACAGTTGCTAGCACATTTGAATAGACGATGTGAAGCACTGAGGGCATGTAGAGAAGAGTCTGAGACAGCAGGGAGTCCCAGTCTGTGTGGAGCTGTTGCACCTGGGCCTCCCCCCAGTAGAAACCAAGCATACCCACTACCACCAGCCCTGCAGAGGGAGAGGAGACAGGGCATGAGGTACATGTATGAGGACAGAAGTAAGGCTCAGAATCTTTAAGCAACCAAGCAAACATTAGCATAGAAAAAGTCACTTATACTTATTTTTTTAAATCAACGATTGAACATCATGGTATATTTGAGCATTTCAATTCAGGTTGTACCTAGAAAGAGCCCCACCACGGGGACTGACACCAGGGCCATACGCACGTCCCTCTGCCATTCAGGAAAGAGCGGCTCCATACGACCCGTCACAGGGTTGACCCCGAGGTCACCGTGGAAACCGGGTCGGGGCTCTGCGAAGCGCTCGGCGAGGTGCAGCGTCCCCCAGCGGTATGACAGGGTGGAGCTTCGACGCTTCCATAGCTCCATGACCACCGTGGACCAAAGCATGCTGAACACCGCCTGGATCATGTGACCACCGACAACTGGTCCTGAGTCAGCTTCAATACTTTGGACCGGGGAGCCCGACACCGACTCATCCATCTCCTTCTGAGCCTCACCTGTGACGGGCAAGAAAAGCTCAGTCTCCAGGGAAATTGACTATCGTGGACAATACCATATCAAGTATAGAATCAATCTGCAGATGATTTAGTTCCAAATGAGACAATATAACACCTATAAGTCCGATGATCAAAGCACTGTATTGATTTTCTAAAGGTCTTCGAGCCATCTGAACCTGAATCCTGAATCTAAACTGAATTTTCTGCCAGCATATTTTCCCTGCCCCCTCTCTGATAAGCATGGTCTCTGTTATTCTTGTGTGGACTTTTCTAAATTCATGTACTTTCATTTTATTTATTTGTATTCCTGTCTGTCTGGTCTCTCTGCATTTGGGTCCTATCCCTTGCTGCCTGACTTAGCCCAGTGACCTTTCTATCGGCATGTTAACATGCTGACGATTCACAAAATACTTTTTACTCCGTGACCACCCTCAGGCCAAACTTTACCGAGCAGTATGCAAAAATATTAATATTATCTTTAGTATATAGCACCAAAGTATAATGTCTCAACAGCTGCATTACCTTGAAATATTTGCTGTTAACATAAAAAAAACAGCCAACCTGCAGCTTCTAAATACATATAAAGGTGAGAACTAGGGCTGTATATAATTAAATGGGGTCTAAAAAGAGCTATACATAAATGATAGTTCCACACACCTACCTGAGAAATATGTGATCGAAAGGCCAAGTATCGCTGGTGGGAGCAGAGACCAAGTGTAGAAGTCTAGGAAGCTGAAGTAGAACGCCACAGGGCTTCCAAAGTAGCTGTTGACTGAATCTGGATAAAGCAGCAGAAAGGTGTTTAATGCATGCGTGGTTCAATTGACTCAAGAGAATGTCACAGACATTACATACACATTTATTTTATAAGCAATAGCTTCTGTGTGTACAATCAGTCATGTGGTAGAGTGTGTGTGTGTGTGTGTGTGTGTGTGTGTGTGTGTGTGTGTGTGTGTGTGTGTGTGTGTGTGTGTGTGCATGCACACCCACCCAGAGGCTGAGCCAGCTGATTCCCAGAGTACCAGGCTTCACTGAGTTCCTTCAGTTGTTCCGGGTTGTGGAGGGGAAACGTGTCCACAATAACACCAGCTGACCCGAGCTTCTGCCCTGCAACAACATTAACCCATAAAGACCTGAAATGAAGCAACTACTAATCCACACGTGTACAGTTACACACACACTGAGGCTGATGCTGACTAAAGCAATTTCTTGATCGAATGTGAGGGAAGAAGAACAGCTGAGGTCAGCAGAGTGCACCTGGATACTGGCTGAATATGGAGACAGCAGTTCACTTATATTTACAACATGGCTGTCAATATGTCCAAATATAAATCCTAATTGATGATTTTATGGTGTTTGCTCTCATCCCCATAAACTGGATGGGTGTATACAATGTGATGAGATGAGTGCACTGCAAAAAATGTCTTCAGCTGTTTAATTGTTGTTTGTGTGCGTTTTTGTCCAGAGCCATTCATTGAAATGATCAAATTAAGTAACAAGTTGAACACAGAAATCCTCCAAATAAAGTCTATGTCTCGATGGATATTTCTCCAGTGTGTCTCCCCGTACTGAAGTGAGCCCACAGTGAGCCCACAGTGAACACTCACATATGTTGTTTCGGTGTTGCAGGGTGCAGCTGTCAGGCAGGCCGGGGATTCTCAGGTCTCTCTGCGCCCGCAGACCGTCCAGCTCATACTTCACTATGTACTGCCGCTCCGCCAGGGTCAGGAACGCCTCCATGTTGTCTGTCACACACATGGATACACACAGATACATAAGACAGTGATGCATGAATGCAGGCTCACACAAGAATACAAATGCTAACAACAACATGCTAACATCCTCACAATGCCTAACAATGCATATGTTATGTATGTATCATAGGCCTACATGTTACATCAGACTTCATCATCTACATTTGGCATATTAGCATGCCATAGAGTATGAGCACTATTGAGTCAGACCCTGAGTACTGTATGACCATGCAAAGCTTCTGATGGTTAAGGCTAAATGGATTACAAGTGAGGATTACCCTGGCTCTGTCCATGTCAAAAGTCATGGGGTTTTACTTGACATTTACAATTGTAAAACGTTTTAGTATTTAGTTTAAAGAGACCATTCCTCATGTATTAACTGACATTAAAAAAAAAATCATTAGTTTGTCATGATTTTACTATAGTTTATGATAAAGTCTACTTAGATAACATCAAAACACATCAATAAAGCCGCTAATATTCATACCGTCATTAAAAATGTGTATGTTATTGTGGGGGAAACTTCTGTAGCAATGGAGAGTCAGGACTCAAGGAGACACGAGGAGAGCTGGAGCTTTGATGGCAAACACTGACGGTTTATTTGGAGCTTCGGCCGGAGAATTCACAAGTCATGTCACGGGCCACGAGTTGACCACACGGTTGAGATGCCACAATCAATTCTGAAGAACTCTACCCCAGACCCGCGTATTTAGCTAGTTCTGCGAGAATACATTGTGCATAACAAGATAGAATGATACAACCCAGTCTCACGGCATTTCGTGTTATAGTCACGAAATTAATTTAATCTATTGATTCGTGTTCACCAACACGATTTTTTTTTCGTGTCACACAGAACGATTTTAAAAGCAATGTAAATAATAACAAATTAGAAGAAAAAACAGATACAAAAAAATACAGATTTCAGTTTTCTGACACAGAATGATTTTTAGAAGCAATGTATTTCTATTGGTAGTATGTTTCATGCCTGCACCACGTCTTTTTGTCTGGTCAGGTCTTGGAATACCAGAAGCTGCATGGTTCATAAAAACATTTTCTTACCCTAAGCCTATCCCTTTTATTTTAAATTGTATAATGTTGGAGTTTTTTTGCCGTCCGCGAGGAAAATAAATGTGGCTCAGAGCCTCAGAATACTGAAATCTGTATTTGTTGTCCTTCTAATTTGTTATTATTTGGTGCAGGCACGAAACATACTACCAATAGAAATACATTGCTTCTAAGATCGTTCTGTGTCAGAATACTGAAATCTGTTTTTTTTTTTTTTTTATCTGATTTTCCTTCTTATTTGTTATTATTTACATTTCCTTTAAAATCGTTCTGTGTGACACGAAAAAAATGACACGAATCAATAGATTAATTTCGTGACTATAACACGGTGAGACTGTGTTGAATGATAACACCTCTATCAGCTGACGCCAACAGGCAGGAACAGGGAGACAAAACACTGAGAGCACAGCAGCCAAGGTTACAGGTGTGTGTGCTCAGTCAGGACAGTTTGAACTGATAAACTGGGTCAAAGTTATGGGCCTTGGAAAATATTTCCCCAACAGTTATATGATTTTTTCAAAGGATATCTGTCACATACCAGTTACTCTGTGAGGCTGTAGGCCTGGGCTACTTGAAATACATGCTAGTGATTAGCATGCTAACATGCTGACAATGGCAATATTAACAGATGTCTAGTATGTTCAGGAACATGCTACCATTTCTCTTTAATGAACGTCGTTTAGCATGGTAGAATGCCAACAGTGACTAATTTGAGGCCGATGGGAGTTTAATTTAGTAATGCTTTTATTTGGCCAATTGAACGCCACTAAAAAAAAAGAAGAAACAAACACGATACTACTATAATCTCATAAGAAAATATATAATATGATAAACATTTTATAAACTGGTAGAATTCTTGGATTTTTTTCAAACAGAAATAAGAGAAACTGGTAAAGGCAACATCGAGAGTGTAAAAAAGTAAAACTACCCGTTGCCCTTGTAATTTGTGTGGGATCAAACATCTTCTATTGAAACATACTGAAAATCACTCTTTTATATAACGGTGTTTCACATGTGTATATGAGAGTGTTTGGTTTATGTTGTGTGTGAGAGTGTTCGTGTATGTGAATGGTACTTCTCAATAACATCCAGAGGGGCCCTTTATATTTTATCCTTACAAAAACATTACATGCCATTTGTTAGACGCTTTTATCCAAAGCGACTTACATACATTCAGTACTGTGGACAATCAGGGGTGAAGTCTCTTGCCCAGGGACACAACGACATGCTGACTGCAGTGGGACTCGAACTGGCTATGCCCTGATTTGGAGTCCAGCACACTAACCACGGAGCCACAGCCTCCCTGGCTATTACAGAACTTACCTACACACCCTCTCTCATGTTATCTTTTCATGAACACATTCATGGCTCCACTGCCGTACCTGAATCGTTGAAGTTGTCTCTGTCGTTGTAGGAGAAGGCTTCCATGTCACCGGAGTGGTACGTCTTACAGAGGCCCAGCTCTTCAGTGGCTCTCAGTAACGTGCAGCGTGGGGCGGAGAGCACGATGATGTCACCAGTGGCGTCCTCGCCCGGGTGGGCCAGCAATGCAGCACCTGAGGGGGGGGGGGGGGGGGGGGGGGGGACAGTGTGTAATATATATAATTGTCACAGAATAATTTTAAGAACTAATAATATTGGAGGAATGTACTGTATGTGTTGTTAACTGTGTGCTGCTTACCATTATATGAGGTTTACTTGTTTACCTGAATCTTTTCAGGTACATATTTGTTTTTTGTGAATACTTTGGGGTCAATAAAAAGTTATGTTGGCTTGAACTTTTTTTGGCAACGCAATATGGTTTTAATAAAAAAAATTAGGGAGAGACCAAAATATCAACTACTCCTTCAGAGATCCTCCTTTGACCCCACGATGACAACGATGAAAACATGTTTTAATAAAGTACTGTAGTAAAGATATTAAAAGGAGGTGCTAACCTCCAAACAATATGGTTGGACATAGCTGCTCTTCTTTTTATCATGTGTTCTGCTCTATCACCGCTGGCTTACATTTCCATACAAATTGTTTAACTATTATAATTGTTTAACTTGACATGTTTATATATTTAAGACACCATAATTATACATATCTGTATTTATGTAAACACCTAATTTAATTTAACTTTTTATTCTTTTATTTCTTTTTTTCTATTATTGTCCTTGTGGGAATTCATATCCGTCTCATCCTGTGTTTCACCATGGTTGCTGTTGTTGCAAAGAGATATGAATTTGCCTATGGGGGATCAATAAAGTCTTATCTTACCTTAACTATAGTAATATACAGTACATTACCAAACGCCATGCAAATATAAATTCCATCAAATGTCAATAGGCTTCCAGTAAAAGAGAAAAAAAGACTGCAAGGTTTCAATCAATACAGACAAAGGAGTACTGAAAGTCATCTCATCCATGTTATTTGATCCCTCACCTCCATCTTTCTGAGGAGCTCCGATCACTCTCATGAGCCACCTCTTCGTCTCAGGGCGAACTTTCTCTCCGAGCTTCACCAGAACCAGAGGCTCCACCCGCTGCGATTCACAGCAGGGACAACTGACTTTAGTCCAGCCGGGGCTACTAGTAGTAGCACTCAGTTTGTCCAGGAGCTTCCCCTCGGGAGTTTTCTCCTCCGTCTGCTGGGCTGTTTCACTGCTGCCACCTCCGCCTTCATCACCATCTGCCCTACTCATGCTGAGTCTGAGAGAGAGAGGATAATAAAATGCTTTTAGTTTGTGGATCCTTTACGCAAGTTATCTCCAACATTTCTCATCATCTTGACATCATATTGTCTACACCTGGGAGCTAGGGAAGTAAAGCATATAAGTACTCATGTTTATTGAAACAAGAATGTAATCTGATGTGCTTGTGGTCCATTTTTGGTCATGCTATCGCCATGGCTCTGGGGATAAAAATGCCATCACGCTGGTTGACATCGAAATAACTCAGCAACTGTTTTGTGCATGGACGGTCCCCAGAGGAAAACAATTATTTCAGTGAAATATTTCAGCAACTAATGGATTGCTATTATATTTGGCTGAGGCATTCACCGTGCCTAGAGGATGAATCATTCAATGGTTTTTGCACATTTAAATGGTCTGCAAAGGCTGAAATCCCAAAGTTTCTCTCTCACACATACTCCCTGGAAACGCCTCGATTGGACTCCTTTGCTTACTTCCGTAACATAATGACATCACAACGCAACACTTTTGCTTCTATTGGCTAGCGCTCCAACACATTGTACATTATAGGCTAAGTGATGGGACATCTAAGCAGTTGACCCATCACATCAGAGCTGTCCAATTAACCAATCAGAGGTATTAGGTCAAGTCATCTGACATATTTTTTGACCTAATACCTGCACAACTAATGACATTTCCATAAGCCTCATGATAGAATGCTAACATAAGATTGAGCCAATAGTTTGCCTTCAACTTTCTTAACATGTTAGCATTGCCATTGTGAGCATGTTAGCATGCAGATGTTTGTTTTCCTGTCATAAATTGGCTATAATCCTTTTATGAGCATAACAAAAGTCAAAGAGTATAAAGACCAGTGTTTTTTGTCAGAAGTGTGTGATCTACTTGTTGGATGACGTTAGTGTGACTGCAGGCCTTTGTAACCTGCTTTCTAAGATGCTGCGATATACTTTTACAATCCATCATTTACTTTTTTAACTGCAGTCATCTTGACATTTATGATTTTCATTTCTGCATTTGCATGACCAGTTGTTACATTATTACACCATAGACTGGGTATTAAGTGGTCACATTTGCATGTGAGACTTACCATGCACTCATTTCAGGCATCAGTTATTTGCACTGGCTGTAAGTTCAGTTACTTGCTACAAGTGTTCAGATATGAATCAATGATAACCGTTTCAGTTTCTCGGAAGGAAACTGTGGTTACAGTATATCTGCACTGACAGCACATGAAGGGCTTGAGCTACACTGGTATACACACAGAAACTAAACTGACAGACACAGGAAGACAAAACGCACAACCGACCATGACACAGAGACAGAGAGAGTGTAGGGGATGAGTCAGGAAATACAGCACCTGGCAGGGAGCGTTGATGATGAGGTTGTGGTCTCTGGTCCTACAGCAGGCTCACTCCCCCTCCAAACTCCTGACTGTATACAAAGAGGAACATGAAGACAACATCTATCGAGTTTTCCTGAAAGAAGCCAGAAACAACACACTCTTACTCTCTACACACCTCAGGGAGTGGTTCTTCCCAGTTGTGTGTGTTGTGTATGGCAGGAATGCAGAGGAACTTCCAGAGACTGCAGGGTGTGGAGGCTTGTTTTGTTTTTATTCAGGCTCCACCCTCTGCTCACTGCTGCTGCTGCTGCTGCTGCTGCTGCTACTACTGCTGCTACTGCTGCTGCTGCTGGGTCCTACTGCTCGACCGGCCTGTGCCACTCTGAGTTTAAAACAAGCACCCCTAAAGATGCTCCAGGGCAAGTAGCCCTTGCTTTGAAAAGCAAGGTGTTGACAATCTGCTGCTATAGAAACATGTCAGAGGTAGAGGATGTAGTGTTAAATACATGTAGTAGGGTAAAAGTCCACTATGTTCCCCCAAAATGTAGAACAGAAGTACCAAGTAGCTTAACATAGGAATACCCAAGTAAAGTATGACAAAATAGTACCTAAGAACACTTATTGAGTAAATGTAGTTGCAATTAACCATTGGGTAAACAGCATATATTTTATTTGGATCCGTTCATTTTTAGAAGGCCTGGGGCCTGTTAATAAATGATCAAATATGCATTCCTAGAGTAACTATATTTAACAAGAGGACACTAAGCATCAGGCTACATGAACAATAATAATAATAACCCCACGTGCGCAGTTTCTTATTTTGAAAACTCATCTCTTTCGACTCCACTTCGAGCGATAGAATTACTAACAAAGAACTGCTAACAGAGCACTTTTATACTAATAAAGGACTGGCTTACCTAAAGCCAGTTGAGTAGCACTTGAAATGTTTGGCTCTATGAAACCTGATGTACTTATATGATTCTGTTTTCTTCAAGGTTGTGTCTTCCTGGTCGAATGTACTTATTGTAAGTCGCTTTGGATAAAAGCGTCAGCTAAATGCAATGTAATGTAATGTAATAACTTGAATTTATATAGCGCCTTTCATAACCTCAAGGTTGCTTTACAAAGAAACATACAAGGACAAGACATAAAACATAAAACATAAAGAATAACCTTCCACTTAAACAGCAGAATAGAAACACATCAAGACAAACACAGTTGTGAACAATATAAGCCCCATTGAATCGTCTAAGCTAAACAACACACAACGGTTTTAGGCTAGAGCAAAACAAAAAAGTTTTGCAGTTTTAGCAGCTATATATATATATATATATATATATATATATATATATATATATAGCACGTGCGCAGTTTCTTATTTTGACATCAGACTCCTGTATATACACATGGGAAAAGAGGAGTTTGTGGGAGAATATGTGGAGGGATGTACATTGATTGAAGAGGAAGGAAAGTTAAAGTTCAACTTTGAGATATAATAAAGAGTGTGTTTATTTTTGTTTTTGGATGATGCTGGATCCCTGTAAAAGGGGATCCTTGTTGGAAAAACATATTTAAAAACAAGTGTAAATATGTGATTTTTATAATAAAAGATTAAAAAAAAATTAAAAAACACACCCGATTTCGTCCGATATCGGAAGCTGATAAGACCGGGTCAGTACTTGGATGGGAGTAGCCAACGCATAATAGTATTCCTGTTTTTAACAAGAAATTACAGTTCATTTTAATAGCTTTATGCATTTAATATACTTGAATACACACATGCAAAATCTAATGACTGGAACAATTAATTCATGGCAGTTAACATCATTTTCAATTTCTACAAGTCTACTTTTTCATACTTCTTTGGGCCTGACCTCACTGTAAAGGCAAGGTAGGTTCTCTGACAGCACCTTATCACCCAGAGATCACTTGCATGCAAAGTGCTTAACAGGCAAGAGATAAGAAATATTAAAATAACTAAAAAAGGTACAGACACGTTTGAATAGTTTAGAAACCAATTTATCAGTGGCGGCTGGTGGAAAATATTTTTGGTGGGGCTGTTGATATAGTGAGTAAACAAATTTTTTTTGGGGAAAATTACCCCTTAAATTAGGACTTCTGGTGATGTAATGGCGCGTTTCCAGTGCAGCGCGGAGCTCGCTTTAATGCTGCGTTCAGACCGGACGCGATGCGAATATTCGCGACGTTCCTATCGCATCGCTCTAGTCCAGGGGTGCCCCAACCAGTCGATCGCGATCGACCGGTCGATCGCGGGGAGATTCCCAGTCGATCGCGAGATGTGTCTAAAAATAGAACAACAATATTCTGTTTTATCGTTAATGTCCTATAACATAATATTCCTGTGCCAGAATAATGCACTTGAACGCATCAAAGCTTTGTGATTGGCCGCCCTGACCACATGTGTCGGGGCGTGGCTAGTGGGCAGTGCACTAATTCGCTAACGTTGTCCGTATCAACAGGAGTGACAGTCCGCACACAAACAAGACCGCAATTATGGCAGAAGCAAAACATATATAATTTTCACTCCGAGTGGGAGGATGATTATTTTTGTATCTATTCCAATTCAAAGTCCATCTGTCTCATCTGCAATGCGAGCGTAGCTTTATCGAAGAAGGGTAATTTAGGAGCGGCATTTCAAAACAGTGCACAAACGCTACGAGACGGAATTCCCTCCTAATTCTGCCCTACGCTCCCAAAAGGGGAGGGGCCTGAGAGCACAGCTAAATGCACAGCAGTCCATTTTCACCAGGCCCAACAACAAGAGCAAGGCTGCTACCAGAGCATCTTATCTTTCAAAGACTGCGAAGTTGTGAAAGAAGCATTCCTGGAGGCTGCCGATGCGCTTTTTGGGGGACAGTAAAAATAACAGTAACATTTCAACAGGTTTTTGATATAATAAAAACTCAAGTTAGATACCGTTATTAATCAGCTGTAAGTTTTAGTTTGTTTGAACTCTTCATTATAATTATTGTACAAAATGGTATAAGAATGCAAACTTAAATTGATTATAGTCTATTATCAATTCAGGTTAAGAAACTAGTGTTGCTTGCATCCTATTTTAAAAAAGGCATTTATTTTTATAATCTACTAAAATGCAACAAAACAATTGTTTTTATTGCACTTTGGCAGCAGATTCCTGTGTAGCTTCAGATCTGAGTTGTCTTATTAGTAAACCTAATTTATACTTTTGTAGCAACACTATTTTTATATAATGCCTAATAAAGGGTTCAGAGTATTTTCTTTTTTTCCTGTGGCATGTGGCAGCACTGTTCAATGTTTCTTGAAAACATTACCCACGTGACGTGTGAATAAACACCAACTCTGTATCAACAACACTGTTGTGTAACTTCAGTTAAATACTTGTATGTGTGTAGATTAGAAAGAGGTAAGATAAAGGCATTATTTTATGAAGTATTAATCGTACGAAGGTCAGTTTTATACAAGTAGAAGTGTGTATTTACCTGATAGTAGGCTGTCAGTAATGGCTACGCCTCTCTATTTGGTCTGGTAGATCTCGGCAGACTGGCAACTTTAAAAGTAGCTCTTGGTTCAAAAAAGGTTGTGCACCCCTGCTCTAGTCGCTCGAGTTTCACCGCGGCTGCCAGCTGTGTTTACTCGCATCATTCAAACAAGACGCGCTGGCTCGGGAGCTACAACTACAACAAAATGAACATATTTTACCGTGATTAAATTGTAATACACGTTTCTAAATGATGCCGACGTAGCAACATACTGATACCGGTTTGTAAAAACCATGAATTAATGCTTTGACAAGTCTGCAGACAGATGGCAGGCGAAAAACCTTTTAGAATGCTTGTTTTCTGAATGGAGCTTGGCTAAGCTAACGTTATATATGCTCCGACCGTCCACACTCACAACAACGGCCTATACAGACATAAATAAACCAGCGACTGTATTCTCCATGACACAGACAGTCTGTGGTTTGTATTTGTGTAACTTTTGTCTAGTTTCTGAACAGATCGTATCTGTCCCCGGCTGTTTGAAGAGCAAGCATGGGAAACAAAAGATAGCATTTACCTGTTTGCATCGTTTGCATCCAGCTAGCCATGTGAGAAGCCTCGTTGATACGTTGTCTTTTTCACGAGCTTGCTGTGATATATACAAATCGGGTTGGTCCGGTCCAAGGTCTTTAAGTATCAATTTATCTCCCAAACTTCTCCTTTCGAAAGGATTGGAGAGTAGCTCTTGCACGGAATTGGGCGGGGACCGAGGTCCGCCAACTCCACCTGCACACCATTCTCATCCAAATACTGCGTCACCTTGGTCACTCACGAGTCTAAAAAACAACTCACGTCAACGCACGTAAGCAACGTGGGCGCCAACGTGAGCCCCCACTTGACCAAAATATTTGACAGCGCTGATTGGCTGAAATTATGTTTCGGCGGCACAGTTTACTATTGAGACCTTTGCAACGTGCTGGTTGCTGCTATTTGTCTCGGGGGCTCCGCCCGGTAATGATAAACTAATGCCATGGGCAAGGCCAGGCAGGAAACATGTGACTTATCAGTAACTTTAGACATCGTAACACAATTTTAAACGAGATTTTATTGTAGATTATACATTTTAGTGATACCAATTGTATGATATTTATCTTGTTCATTAAAAATAAAAATATAAAATATATATTTTTTTAAATATATTTTTTTGTATGTGGGAAGAGGTGGGGCGGCGACCCTAGCGCCCCTATGGGCCGGCCGCCACTGCAATTTAGTCCTTATTAAATACACGTTTTACATTTTTCAAAGCCTAATGGTATTTAAGCATGTTTTTGTTGATGAATTATTAATGTTGCACGGTCCACACCATACAGTCTTGGTCCATATTGTCCCGGTGTGTGAAGCAGGTAGGACCCAAATGCAGATTAAAGTGCAAATTCCTTTATTTCAAGGCTAGGTGAACAACAAAGACAAAACAGAACACTCACCGACGAACTAGTCATGACAAAAGACGAACCGACAAAGACAGACAGAAAAACCAGAACTTAAATACACACAAGACTAATCACACAAACAAGACACAGGTGAGGAGGGAGGAGAAAACACAGGGACACCAGGTGAACACAATCGGGTAATCAGACACACCAGGGAAACTAACGACAGGGAACCACAGACAGATCCAAACAAGACAAAACACCACAAAGACAGATCGTGACAGTACCCCCCCTCAAGGGACGGATCCCAGACGTCCCAAAAAAAAAACCCCCACAAAAGTCCAAAACCTCAAGCAGGGTGTGTGGAGGGGGTCCGGAGGAGGGACATATCACTAGGCCACCAGAGTGGGTGGAGGGGGTCAGGAGGACGGGACTGAGCTGACAGGCCCAGAGGCACAGCAGAGGACCAGGAAGGGATCTCGGGCGGACGGCCCGGGGGCAAGGCAGAGTTCAAAAAGGGGGATTCGGGCGGACGGCCCGGGGGCAAGGCAGAGTCTAAGGTGGGGGACTCGGGCGGCCGAGCATGAGGGTGAAGGCAGCGGCAGGAAGAGTCAGGGGGCCGGGCTCGAGGACGAGGGCAGCGGCAGGAAGAGTCAGGGGGCCGGGATCGCGGGCGAAGACCACGGCTCACAGAGGGCCGGGATCGAGGGCGAAGACCGCGGCTCTCAGGGGGCCGGGCTCGAGGGCGAAGAACGCGGCTCACAGAGGGCCGGGATCGAGGGCGAAGACCGCGGCTCTCAGGGGGCCGGGCTCGAGGGTGAAGACCAGAGAGCTCCCGAGGCCGGGCAGGACCCGGTGTCGGCCGGACAGGAACCGGAGCTGGTGGGACAGGCCTCGGCAGGATCCCCCACGGAAGAGGACCAGGACACGGGATTGGCAGGACCCCCGGCGAGACAGAGGATGGCGGGGCCTCCAATGGAACAGGACAAGGGGTTGGCAGGACCCCCGGCAGGAGAGTAGTCGGCGGGGCCTCCAACGGCACAGGACAAAGGGTTGGCAGGACCCCCGGCAGGAGAGTAGTCGGCGGGGCCTCCAACGGCACAGGACAAAGGGTTGGCAGGACCCCCGGCAGGAGAGTAGTCGGCGGGGCCTCCAACGGCACAGGACAAAGGGTTGGCAGGACCCCCGGCAGGAGAGTAGACGGCGGGACCTCCAATGAGACAGGACAAAGGGTTGGCAGGACCCCCGGCAGGAGAGTAGACGGCGGGACCTCCAACGGGACAGGACAAAGGGTTGGCAGGACCCCCGGCAGGAGAGTAGTCGGCGGGGCCTCCAACGGCACAGGACAAAGGGTTTGCAGGACCCCCGGCAGGAGAGTAGTTGGCGGGACCTCCAACGAGACAGGACAAGGAGCTGGCAGGACCCCCGGCAGGAGAGTAGACGGCGGGACCTCCAACGGGACAGACATACGATTGGTAGGACCCCCGGCAGAGGAGTAGTCGACGGGGCCTCCAACGAGACAGGACATGGAGTTGGCAGGACCCCCAGCGGAACCTCCAACGGACCAGGACATTGGGTAGGGACTTGAAACGTGACTCGAGAGGGGACTCGAGAGGAGACTCGAGAGGGGAACCAAGGGGGAACTCGAGAGGGGACTCGAGAGGGGATCTAGAGAGGGGACTCGAGAGGGAACTAGAGGAGAGACTAGAGGAGGGACTAAAGGAGGGACTAGAGGAGGAACTAGAGAAGGGAACTCGAGAGGGGACTCGCGAGGGGAACTAGAGGAGGGACTAGAGAGGGGACTAAAGGAGGGACTAGAGAGGGGACTAAAGGAGGGACTAGAGAGGGGACTAAAGGAGGGACTAGAGAGGGGACTCGAGAAGGGACTCGAGAGGGGACCCGAGAGGGAACTGGAGAGGGGACTCGGGTAGGAACTGGAGAGGGGACTCGGGTAGGAACTGGAGAGGGGACTCAGGTAGGAACTGGAGAGGGGACTCGGGTAGGAACTGGAGAGGGGACTCGGGTAGGAACTTGAGAGGGGACTCGGGTAGGAACTTGAGAGGGGACTTGAGAGGGAACTTGTGTCGGTCGGTACGCCGACAGGACACGGGGAGCTGGCGTCGTCTGGGGAGCCAGCAGGAGACGAGGTGCTGGAGTCGGCCGGTACGCCGACAAGACTCGGGGAGCTGGCGTCGGCTGGGGAGCTAACAGGAGACGAGGTGCTGGAGTCGGCCGGTACGCCGACAAGACTCGGGGAGCTGGCGTCGGCTGGGGAGCTAACAGGAGACGAGGTGCTGGAGTCGGCCGGTACGCCGACAAGACTCGGGGAGCTGATGTTGGCTGGAGAGCCAACAGGAGACGAGGTGCTGGAGTCGGCCGGTACGCCGACAAGACTCGGGGAGCTGCCGTCGGCTGGGGAGCCAGCAGGAGACGAGGTGCTGGAGTCGGGATCATGACTGTATGGGCCAGCTCTGGTGCAGGGACCACGGTTGTAAGATCCAGTTCTGGAGCCGGAAACATGGCTGTAAGGTCCGGAGCTGAAGCCTGGATCATGGCTGTGTGGGCCGGTTTTGGAGCCGGAAACATGGCTGCTGGGCAAGGAACCGGAACACGGATCTATGGCTGTGTGGGGTGGTACTGGAGCACGGTACCATGGCTATGTGGAATGGAACTGGTGCTGGAACCCTGGCCTTTCGTCCCTTAGGAGTCTTTTGGAGGCTTCGTGGACCTCCAAACGCCAGACCAGACCCCAGGAAAGGGTCAGAACATGAAGCCTGGTACTCAGGGCTACATGAGAAAACCCTAAGCCACTCGGGCAACAAGCTCCAGAGCCAGGGCTTGCGAGCAACCTCCTGACGTGCCTCCTTCAACGCAGCCTCTCTACCTCGTCTAGATGAGGCGCCTTTCCATGTATAAAAAATGTACTCCAGAGAGTATCCAAGACTTTCCGCCTGTCGCATCAAAAGGGCTGAGTCTGCTGGGTCCATAATGTGGTCGGTTCGTACTGTCGCGGTGTGTGAAGCAGGTAGGACCCAAATGCAGATTAAAGTGCAAATTCCTTTATTTCAAGGCTAGGTGAACAACAAAGACAAAACAGAACACTCACCGACGAACTAGTCATGACAAAAGACGAACCGACAAAACAGACAGAAAAACCAGAACTTAAATACACACAAGACTAATCACACAAACAAGACACAGGTGAGGAGGGAGGAGAAAACACAGGGGCCACAGGTGAACACAATCGGGTCCTAGAGTAACTATATATAGCAATATATTGCTAATATGCATGTTAATTAACAACTATTGATGGTGAATTTGTGTACCTTAATATAACGTTTTATCGCTTATATGATGAACATTGATGTCTATGTGCCTTATATTGAGCAGAGCATATTAAGACCCAAACTCATGTACAACAACTTCCTTACTTGCAATAAATAAGCACTAATTAGAGGGTTATTGAGGAAAAACTCTCAACTAATGGCCTATTACTTTTAGAATATGGTCATGCAGAATAAGGCATTAATAAGTGTTTTATAATGACTAATAAAGAGCCAATATACTGCTAATATGCATGTTAACTAGTTGATGGTGAATTTGTGTACTTATAAAGTGGTACCGCTTATATGATGAACATTGATGTATATGTGCCTTATTCTGTATTTGACATAATTTTTTCAATTAAAAAAAAAATGATAATAATAAGTCATTATAATGAGATAGCTAAGTCAATATAATGAGATAGCTAAGTCATAATCAGAATCAGAATACCTTTATTAGTCCCACAGAGGGGAAATTTGCATCGTTACATCAGGAAAGAGCCACAGACAGCTTAGTGTTACATATGTTAAAAAAAGTACTAAGTTATGATATAATAACAAATATAATAAAAAAATAAAAGTAAACAAAAATACTGTTCAAAATACAAATCCTGTAACAGTTCTTAGGATTTAGCAGCCAGGTATATATTACACAGTTATTAAGGGCATATGTATATAATAATGTATATATTGCACATATTGCACATATTGCACATAGTTTGATGGTATTTAACAGCAGCAAGTTACACAATTTACAAAATGCAAAAAACACACCTTGTAACGGTTCTAAGGATTTGGCAGCGAAGTATAAATTACACAGTTATTTACGGCATATATATATTGCACATAGTTGATTGGTATTTAGCAGCAAGGGGTGTTATAGTCTGTGGTGTGGTGTGTGTAGGGGAGGGGGGGTCTACTAGGGGCTGTGCTGGTTGTATAGTCTGACCGCTGCAGGAAGGAAAGACCTGCGGTATCTCTCCGTGAGACAGCGGGGGTGCAGCAGCCTGTCGCTGAAGGAGCTGCACAGTGAGGACAGGGTGTCCTGGAGGGGGTGGGACATATTGTCCAGCAGGGAGGACAGCTTGGCTGCCATTCTCCTGTCTCCCACCACCTCCACAGTGTCCAGAGGACTCCTGTCTCCCACCACCTCCACAGTGTCCAGAGGACTCCTGTCTCCCACCACCTCCACAGTGTCCAGAGGACTCTTGTCTCCCACCACCTCCACAGTGTCCAGAGGACTCCTGTCTCCCACCACCTCCACAGTGTCCAGAGGACTCCTGTCTCCCACCACCTCCACAGTGTCCAGAGGACTCTTGTCTCCCACCACCTCCACAGTGTCCAGAGGACTCCCGAGGACAGAGCTGGCCTTCCTTACCAGTCTGTTCAGTCTCTTCCCGTCAGCAGCCGAGATGCTGCTGCCCCAGCAGGCCACACCAGAGAAAATGGCTGATGCCACAACAGAGTCGTAAAAAGTCTGAAGGAGTGCCCCCTGCACCCCGAAAGCCCTCAGTCTCCTCAGCATAAAGAGTCTGCTCTGTCCCTTCTGGTACCGAGCAGCAGAATTGTCAGTCCAGTCCAGCTTATTGTTCAGATGAGCACCCAGGTATTTGTAAGATTTCACAATCTCAATATCCGCTCCCTGAATGTTCACTGGTGTCGTGGGGGGAGTGTTGGCGCCGTCTGAAATCCACCACCAGTTCCTTGGTCTTTGCTGCGTTCAGCTGGAGGTGGTTCCTCTGGCACCAGAAGGTGAAGTCCTGCGTCAGCTCCCTGTACTCCCTGTCGTCCTCGTTGGAGATGAGGCCAACGATAGCGGAGTCGTCAGAGACCTTCTGCAGGTGACAGGTTGCAGTGTTGTGGGTGAAGTCTGCAGTGTGGAGGGTGAAGAGAAACGGTGCCAGCACCGTCCCCTGGGGGGCCCCCATACTGCTGATGATGGTGTCTGATTGACACTCCCTGGTCCTCACGTACTGTGGGCGGTTGGTGAGGTAGTCCAGGATCCAGAAGGTGAAGTGGTGATCCAGCCCCGAGAGCTGCAGCTTGTCCCCCAGGAGCGGGGGCTGGATGGTGTTGAAGGCACTGGAGAAATCAAAGAACATGATCCTCACAGTGCCCCCAGGCTTCTCCAGGTGGTAGGCGAACTGCAGCGGGTCCATTGATGGTCTCACAAGGGGCCGGAGGTGTCCAAGGACTAACCTCTCCAGGGTCTTCATCAGCTGTGATGTCAGCGCCACTGGCCGGTAGCTGTTGAATTCCTTGGGGTGAGGGGTCTTTGGCACAGATACCACACAGGACGTCTTCCACAGTTGTGGTACCCTCCCTTGCTTCAGGCTCAGGTTGAACAGAAGCTCCGGTGGGAGGCGCATGACTCTGAAATCTGTTGAAGAAGATATTCAGGTCGTTTGCCCACTGGCGGTCCCCCCGGACCTGGGAGTCTGGCTCTTTGTAGCCAGAGATGGTTTTCAGGCCTCTCCAGACTCCACTGACGTGCCTCTGCAGCAGCTGTTCCTCCATCCTCTTCCTGTAGCTGTTTTTCCCCTCTCTGATTTTCCACCTCAGCTCCCTCTACAGTCTTCAGCTCCTCTCTGTTGCCAGATCTGAAGGCCCTCTTTTTGTCCTTCAGGAGAGCCTTTATTCCAGGGGTAATCCATGGTTTGTTGTTGGGAAAACACCGTACAGTCCTGGTGGGTACGACGTTTTCCTCACAGAAGTTCATATCATCTGTAATGCAGTCTGTAAGGCCGTTGATGTCCTCCCTGTGAGAGTCAGTGAACACATCCCACACAGTAGTGTCAGCACAGACTTTCAGGGCCTCCTCAGACCACTTCTTCACGGTGGACCAGAGGTTGGTACACAGCCTGGAGGTGAACCAGGTTGTGATCAGAATTGCCCAGGGGAGGAAGGGGGGATGAGCTGTATGCATCCTTGGTGTTGGCATACAGTAAGTCCAGTGTGTTATTGCCTCTGGTGGTGTAGGTGACATATTGTTTGAAAGTGGGCAGAGTTTTTGAGAGAGAGGCCTGATTGAAGTCTCCAGAGATCAGGAGAAGAGCATTTGGGTGCTGTGTTTGCAGTCGGCTTACAGTAGAGCTGATGACGTCACATGCCTCTTCAGCGTTTGCAGAGGGGGGAATATATGCAGCTATCACACGATAACATGCATGGGCGCGGGAAGGGGGGTGCTGAGGGCGCTGCAGCGCGTGCGGAGCTCCCCTGTCTGAATTATTATTTGACGGTTATTGCTGCTCCCGCTGTGCATAATCTGTGTAATATGTAGCCAATAAATTCCACATTGTTGGTAAAATAATATTTTGGCCTGCCCCGAATGTTTTTTCTGTAGCACCGGACAATTCTACCTCAATAATATAATACATTAACCGTGCTTTACGTGAACCTCATCATGACACTCGAGAGGACGGCAGGACTGTAATTTCCCGTGTTCAGTGAATGCAACAGAGGCAAGAAGACACCAGACCAATCAGAGAGTTGCATGGAAATAAAAGTGTGCTTGTGTCATTCAAACTCGGCTCTGTTTGTTTGTGTGTGTGTGTGTGTGTGTGTGTGTGTGTGTGTGTGTGTGTGTGTGTGTGTGTGTGTGTGTGTGTGTGTGCGGACATAGCGCATTTAGTGTGTGTGAGAGAGGGAGAGAGAGAGAGAGAGAGAGAGAGAGAGAGAGAGAGAGAGAGAGAGAGAGAGAGAGAGAGCAGCAGGGACCGTGTTGTTAGCATCTGGTTAGCTAGCTACACTAACGGACATACGGAGCTGTTTGTTCCACAACAAGCTGGAGGAGAGCTCTCCTCTCAGACTGAGAGGCTCAGGTGAGCTAAAGGACTCTGAGTGTTTAGATAGTTAACTTTAGTCTAAGTTATTTCAGTGGGTCTCAAACGGTTTGGTCACAAATTATTCAAAAGATTATTTCCGCGGCACACCTTCATATTACATTACATTACATTGCATTTAGCTGACGCTTTTATCCAAAGCGACTTACAATAAGTACATTCGACCAGGAAGACACAACCTTGAAGAAAACAGGATCATATAAGTACATCAGGTTTCATAGAGCCAAACATTTCAAGTGCTACTCAACTGGCTTTAGATAAGCCAGTCCTTTATTAGTATATAAGTGCTTTGTTAATAAATCTATCGCTCGAAGTGGAGTCGAAAGAGATGAGTTTTCAGTTTGCGCCGGAAGATGTGCAAGCTATCAGCTGTCCTGATGTCAATGGGGAGCTCATTCCACCATCTTGGAGCCAGGATAGCAAACCCACGTGTTTTTGCTGATGGGAACTTGGGTCCCCCTCGCAGCGAGGGTGCAGCGAGTCGTTTGGCTGATGCAGAGCGTAGTGCACGCGCTGGGGTGTACGGTTTAACCATGTCCTGGATGTACGAAGGGCCAGATCCATTGGCAGCATGGTAAGCAAGTACCAGTGTCTTGAAGTGGATTCTACCAGTTACCGGAAGCCAGTGAAGGGAGCGGAGGAGCGGAGTGGTGTGGGAAAATTTAGGAAGGTTGAAGACCAGACGAGCCGCTGCATTCTGGGTGAGCTGCAGAGGTCGGATGGCACATGCAGGTAGACCAGCCAGGAGGGAGTTGCAGTAGTCTAGGCGTGAGATGACGAGAGCCTGGACCAGAACCTGCGTCGCTTTCTGTGTCAGCTGGGGACGTATCTTCCTGATGTTGTAAAGCGTGTATCTGCAGCAACGGGTTGTAGCAGCGATGTTTGCAGTGAAGGACAGGTTGTTATCTAGGGTCACACCCAGATTCCTTGCAGTCTGAGTCGGGGAAACAACTGAGGTGCCGATGTTGATTGTTAGGTCAAGAGTGGGACAATCTTTTCCCGGAAGGAAGAGCAGCTCAGTCTTGTCAAGGTTGAGCTTGAGGTGATGAGCAGACATCCACTGAGAGATGTCAGCTAGACAAGCAGAGATGCGTGCAACGACCTGGGTCTCTGAGCGGGGAAACGACAGAATTAATTGGGTGTCGTCAGCGTAGCAGTGGTAAGAAAAATCATGCGGGCTAATGACTGATCCGAGCAACACATCCTCACTCCCAGGTCGGCCTATGTTGACGTTATGTCAAGTCCCCTGTCGGCTTTTTCCAACGCAAGGGGGGGGGCCTTAGCGTCCATTTTCAACGCAAGGGGGGGGCCCTTAGCGTCCATTTTCAGCTTTCCGGGATGTCCATATGCTTCTATGGACGCTCATGGAAGCACGGCATTCGTTTGTGTCGGCTGCCCTTAAAGGCAATGTGAGCGTCCATTCTCATTGGATAACGGAGAATTGTACACCCGGAAGTAAGTATTCCCCTTACTGTCGATTGATTTTACAGTGATATCTGCACTACTCATCGACTAAAAAACACCAGATTATCCTTGTTAATTACACAACATTGATTGGTTTAAATTGTGTGCAATGCTTTTGTATTTTTCCCCTTCGATTCGGAGAAACAAATGTTTTTTCGGAGTAAAGGATGGCAGAAGACACTACACTACCCAGAATCCCCAGCTATCGTTTGGACTACACCATGTGCTCTGTTTGACAAACCCCGTGATAGTCCTCAAGCTCTGTGATTGGAGAGTGTGCTCCGAGGGTTACGCCGAGCCTCGAACAGCACTTGAAATGGGATGGAATCACGGCAGACTGTCCAAAACTGGATTTGAACGGGTCCACCGCGTCCCCCCTCCCTCACCCTGTCCCCAGAACTACAAATGCTGGCTATTCTGTTTCGCAACATGTTCTGTATCTATGGCACGTCTCTACTGGGAGTTGTAGTTTTAAAAGACGTTTTCGTATTTCCCATAATAAGAAGTTGCCAGTTTTAAACTGTGTACATCCCTGGAGGTTTAGGGGATAGGAAACACTCACATTTAAAACATATAATTAATAAATGGGTGAAAATTGCTTGTGCCCATAATGGGCAGCATTAATATATATATACACACATGCCAGCTAAGGTCAGAAGAGCTTTATTTAACAGCTGGTCTTATGTTTGTGACCCCTGTTGTTAATTGATAACATTACATTACATTACATTAATTGATAAGCCTGAAACATGCACTTGTCAAGGTTCAGAGGCACATTTTGCAAATATGGCAGTAGCCATCGATCAGCTTAAGATAAGATATACTTTATTGATCTCAAGTTGGAACATTTGCGTTACATCAGCATGTGTAACAGTTAAATATGCAGTGGTGTTTATTTGTAAATCATTTAGTATAATCACACAAATTCTGTGTTTTATATTCAACAATTCTGTGTTCTTTATTTATTGATTGTTCAATACCTGACAAGGTCGGAGATGAAATATCTACATACATCTTATAAGAGTATAATACATTATGTATAATATCAGTTAAAATAAGTGCTTCAACATAGTTAACATTGCTGGAGGTATGCACAAATATTGATAGATGTCTTGTAATGCACTATTGAGGAACCTGCGACCCAAGTTTTTCATTCAATGCATAACTACACCATAGTTGTGTAGGCCTATATGATATGTCAATAAACCTTAGAAAATCTTGAAATCTTGAAAGGGATGTGCAAAATAGTCATTATATACAGTCTTTAATTAACTATTAGTAGAGAATAACGAGTAATGAATATACTTTATAGGGATCCTATTAATATCTAATAATAAAAATAATGAAATTCAATAACATGCTTTAACCACTAGGTGTCCCTTTATATCAGCTGTGCACCTTTATGGTGTAAATACAGCTTATCTACCAATTGGATCAAATATAAAAGTCAGCCGAATTAGTGTTGATACTGCAAGGAGACGTATTGTGTGAAAATAAATGTAAGATGTTGTTTAATGGCTGATATATTTATGATCCACGTCACGTTTTCAGTTCCTCCTGTTTGTCTAGAAGTCTTCTCATCAGGGCTCTATAAATACAGAACTACGGCAGATATGTAATATTTAATGCAGCCGAACCGTGTATTACAATGCCGTTATGTGATGACTTCCAAAGAGAAAAGCAAGCACACTCGGAATAAAGTATTATTGTATTTTTTAAAAATGTTTTCGGTCTGTTTCCGTTATTTGTTAATGACGATGTGCTGTGAGATGTGAGACTGGAATTGCACAGGGGAAAATAACGTAGGCTATCTTTAGATGCGGATTTTGTTAAACTAATATGTTTGCGCTGTGGACCAACACTATACATTGACGGGGAAGGGGGTAGCAATAAAGATAACACCATTAAACAGTTACACAACATAACAGAAATAATATCGATAGCAGCGTCCCTAGCAACCACCTTGGTAACAATGAAAACGTTATGGACGCAATTTCCTGAAGTAATCTTCGTAATAACTAGCAAACTAAAGATCATGTACATCCACTGCACACATAATCTGAAATAACAACTCATATTTTTCGCATCAAATGACATCAAAACGCATTTTAATGACCAAACTAACTTTAAAATAGGCATTTTCCATCGAGAATAAAACGAAGTTCGGCCATGTTTTTTTTTTCTGCAGGGAGAAATTTGAAGATCACGTGACGTCAAACAGAGCACATGGTGTAGTCCAAACGATAGCTGGGGATTCTGGGTAGTGTAGTGTCTTCTGCCATCCTTTACTCCGAAAACATATTTGTTTCTCCGAATCGAAGGGGAAAAATACAAAAGCATTGCACACAATTTAAACCAATCAATAATTGTAATTAACAAGGATAATCTGGTGTTTTTTAGTCGATGAGTAGTGCAGATATCACTGTAAAATCAATTGACAGTAAGGGGAATACTTACTTCCGGGTGTACAATTCTCCGTTATCCAATGAGAATGGACGCTCACATTGCCTTTAAGGGCAGCCGACACAAACGAATGCCGTGCTTCCATGAGCGTCCATAGAAGCATATGGACATCCCGGAAAACTGAAAATGGACGCTAAGGCCCCCCCCCCCCCTTGCGTTGAAAATGGACGCTAAGGCTCCCCCCTTGCGTTGGAAAAAGCCGACAGGGGACTTGACATAACGTCAACATAGGCCGACCTGGGAGTGAGGATGTGTTGATCCGAGCGAGTTTGTGTACAGGGAGAAGAGGAGGGGACCAAGAACAGAGCCCTCATATGATCATTATAGTTATAAAACAAATAAGAGAATAAAGGAAAAACAGTTATGAAATACTATATGGCAGTAAAACAAGAATACAGTTTGAAAGGGGAGTGATTTGTAAAATATCCATAAAGAAAAAGAACATCTGCTTACAGTTGTGTTTCATCTGGGTGTTGAGAGATGTATCCATAGATCTCTTAATGTTGCTCTCAAAGTGCACCAGATTGATGCTTTTAACTTCAATATTTAAAAAAAATCTTCCTTGCCTTACACTCATATTCACTTATATTGATTTATGTATATTCTCAACCTTGATTTTTGTATGCAATGCATTCATTTCCTTATTTCCATATTTACTATGCATTTATTTAATTATTTGTTTTTGATTTCTATATTTTTTCAATCATTTATTTTAAATTGTTTTTAATGGACTTCTTTTCTTCAGGTAGTATCATGCTCAAGTGTTGAAATGCTTTCATTCATTATTATTATTATGACCATAGTCAATGTTTTTACTAGTATCAACTGATACTTGCAGGAAATGTACACAAGAACATTTCATAAGCTGAACGATAAGGAGCACTTTTGGGGTCATCATTTCAGTTATACTGTTAAAGTGCCTCTATAAATGTATAACTAAAAGAGATCAAACAAAAAGGACAAGACAGACTGACATCAGAAATATACAGACATTTATTTACAAATACGTTTGCATTTGTATTGACATTTAAAATTCCAAAATAGAAGATATTAAAGTAAACAGATTTAGAAAATATTATTTTACGCCGCATAACTTAGCATAGGCAAAGTTTGTGCTGTTGTCTTTTCATCTGTATCATAAATATACATAAATAAGATCCGTGCGCACAACAGGTGTAATGGTTTCACTTCGCCGAGCAGTCGTCACAATCAGTATGCTTCATCACACTCATCATCCTCATTATTATTATTCATCATTCTTTACCAACAGGAACAATCATTTTGGTTCTTTTTTAAACATTTTTGTCATATATTGTTATTATATAAAAGACAGAATTCCTACTCCATGATACCTTAAACATTCAATATCATCTGTGCGCAAATTAAGACAGAGAGTTATGGTTTTGAATAACCCGATATGCATGCTGCAGATAAAAGGACACAGCCATCTACAGATACATGTGAAATTATTTCTGAGATCTGACCAAAAATGAAAAAAAAATTCTGAGTAAAAGGTCAGAATTCTGAGATTTGTATTAAGAAATATTATATTAAAATTAATAATATAATATATATATTATTTTGTCTCAATTGATATTGCCTTAATCCTCTTCCGTAGCCCTCTTTACATAAAGCCATAATTATTATTGCTGCTCTGAATTTAAGAAAAATAAGCTTTGCAATAAGGAATTATTTTACTGTTCAAAACTCTTTGAAATAGATTCAGCATTTTATTTTACATGTGTACATATACATATATATTATTTAAATCTGACCCTTTCTTCACACTAGAAAAGTAGATTAAAATGATTTTCTGCAGTTATATATTTTTACTGCATGTATGTAAATGTTTTTAATCACGTTTGTTCTGCTTTAATTATCAGTGATGTTGTCGAGTGTTTAGAAGAGACATTATGAGGATCCGCCAGTGACTGTAAGACCTCCTGCTGTCCAGTCAGATGTTCATCCATCGTCATCCTGCGGGGGTCTGCAAGGCAGCTAACGAAGGGGCTTTAAAGGGATGGAGTGAGACCTGAAGGTGGAGACTAAAAATAACCTTAAAAAGACCCAAGTTCTGCTTGTTGACATTTAAAAAATAAATCCACCTTTGTCACCTAGCTAACACGGTGACCTTTGACCCCGAGATCCCCACAGCAGGAGGTCCAACAGGCTGGCCTCATGCCTCTCTGCCCCTCTGACACATTTTAACATCCTCTGACTACGTAAAGCTGGTGCAATTCTGTACAAAGCAAGTATTTTTTTTAACATTGTTGTGTAATCAATAATGACAAAACAGAAAGGAAACGGAGGGAATATTACAAAGGACTTGCAAAAATATATCTCCACAGTGGTTTCAGATATAATAATAATATATTTTATTTATAAGCGCACTTTTCATTTGCGTAAACAAAACTCAAGACTCTGCTTTACATTAACGGTGCATTGCATGAGTGCCCTACAATAGCATTTCACTTCTGCAGCTTTGGTTATAGTTAATAAATTAAGTCTAAACTGCCAAATGAAATCTGAAACCAAAAACAACATTGAGGAAAAGCATGTTGGGAGGAGCTTATGTTGACTGTTTCAAACCTGCAGTCTAACAGAGTAATAGCAGCGAGGCTTTGTAGCTTAATGGCAGACAGAACATAATGTAGAGGAGTATTTTTAGGCTGCAGATAGTGGGGAGGAAGGATTGCAATGTAAGTTCACCAGTCATTTAGTCCCTACACACATTTATTGTCACACCATTTCCCTTCTCTGTCTTCCAAATTCACCAACCATCTATCACTTTTCCCTCTGTCCTCCTCTGAGGGACGTGTGTGTGCGCTTTGTGTGTGTGAACATTTTCCCACAAATGGGTCCGCATTAAATTTGTGTTATGCTGTTAGCGATATTTTTTAGGAACCAGGAAGAGTGTGTTGTGAATATTTGTTTAGTTTCTTCAGTGTTTTCTAAAGCATTACAGGATGTAATTCCCTAAACATGAATGAAAATGCAATGAAATTACATAGAAGCACACCGACGTGTGTCTTTTGATTTTTCGTGTGTTCCTCCCTTTTTATCCATGGTATAACACCTAGCTGTACATAATTGTGAATGGCTCTGTGGAGAAGAGCACAGCCGTAGTAGATGTTGTTTGGGTTATACAATAAATGGCACAGAAAGGAATGATAACTGTGCAGAAAGATTGCAGACTGGTCTTCACAAAGGTGTAGCAAAATGGAAACAAAAAGCAGGATGATATGTGATACAGAATGGATCTGTGGAGTAGTTGTGGAGACGCAGGAGTCCTCAGAAGAAGAACTTCCTCCTTGGTTCTGAAAAGTATGGGTGCAGAGATTGGAATAAGGCTGAATGTAGCATGGGGGCTGGGTGCTAAGTCCTGTGGCCCTTCAGGAGAGCCCTTTCTCTGTTAGAATTTCTCATCGGGAATCAATGTGTTGAACGGGTGGTCCCAGAATGTGGAGGTGATTCCAAAACCTGGAAAGAGAAATGAAGATTATGGACTGCATTTATATAGCGCTTTTCAAGTCTTTGCAACCACTAAGTGCCGAGCATCCAGAGCTTGGAGAAGTACTCAGAGCTTGTACTTGAGTAAAAGTAGAAGTACCAGATTGTAGGAAAACAAGTTACAAGTAAAAGTCCTGCATTCAAAATGTTACTCAAGTAAAAGTACAGAAGTATTAGCATCAAAATATACTTAAAGTACCAAAAGTAAAAGTACCCATTATACAGATTGGTCAATTTCAGAACAATATATATAATTGATCATTAAAGTGTTATCAAAGCTGGTAAAGGTTTACCAGCTTTGATAACACTAAAGTTTGAATTACTTTGTACTGTATACTGCAGGGTAGCTTGTGAATTTACTCCAGGTGGAACTTTTAAAGTCTGATTTAAGACTTGATTATATTTCACATCATCATCATCATCATCATCATCATCATCATCATCATCATCATCAATCCAAATCTGTAAAGTAACTAAAGATATCAAATAAATGCAGTGGAGTAAAAGTACACTATTTACCTCTGAATTGTAGTGTGGTAGAAGAACATATATATATATATATCAGGGTTTCCCACACATAGAATATACTTGGGCCGCCCAGGTATATTAACGGCCGCCCAAGTATATTTCGTGACCCATTTAGTTTTTTTTATAATATATATTATTTGTTTTCGTCCGCGACCACGACGCCACCTGCGATCGATTAACTTGTGGACAATTATCCCTCGCTCTACGCCTCCTGTACCCAGTCCCGGACTGGCCATCGGGAGGACCGGGGGGTTTCCCGAGGGGTGACTGGCTGTCCACATGATGTGGCCTGCCGACATGGCCACTGTCATACAGATCATAAATCAAAGCCCTTGATTGGTCTCTGTGTGTCATTCAAGCTCGGGATAACCTCAGCTCAGGTGAGGTAAAGCACTCTCTGAGTGTTTAGATAGTTAACTTAGTCTAAGTTCTCAGTGGGTCTCAAACGGTGTGGTCACCATTTATGTAAACACATATTTCCATTTGAGGGGGTAGTGAGTGATTAGTAAAATATGCATGAATAAAAATAAAAAGTTACCTAGGGGAACAAAGGTAAGATAAGCTTTATGATTATTGAAATGTATACAGTTCTGTTTCATATAGGTGTTCCCATAGATCTAGTCTCTTTATTTTCCCCTCAAAATGCACCAGATTGATGCATTTAACTCCAAAATAAAATAACAAATCTTACCAGGGGAGCATGCCCCCGGACCCCCCTAGAGGATTTGAGGTCCACCCCCACTTAAAATCACATGGATTGGTTCCTAAATACATTTACCATTTAAAAGAAAATAGTAACCCATGTCCATATGTTTATTTGTGGGTAGTAAATGTAAACTATAGGGCTATCACTATGGGCCCTGCCTGTACCTGTTCGCTCAGCCATGGCGTGAAGGGTCTGCTAACAAAATTACCAACAGAAAGGTTAATGTTGTTGCACGTCACAAAGGCATGGCATGTCACACACCACCCCCCCCCCCCCCCCCCGCTACCAGCACCCCCCCAAGTATATTTCAGATCTGTGGGAAACACTGTATATATATAGTATATATATCTTTTAATGTTACCCTTTTATTTCACATTACATATGTTTATATACAGGGGTGCACATAACTTTTTTGCCCTGGTTCTCAAAGGAGCACCTGGAGATGTTGCTTGGTGCTCATCCTTAAAATGAAATAAACCGTAACTTTTGAGGGGGTCTTGACTTTATTTGCCAGACACACGGCACAGAACACACAGAGGTTAATACAGAACACACATGCAGAGGTGAACACAGAACACACATGCAGAGGTGAACACAAGACAACATTAGCACGAGCAGTAATCCTACAAGCTGTCATCACTACCCTCCTGACTGTTCTCCTCACTGTCTTCCTCTCTGTCAGACATGGTAGCTGATGATGTAGGCCTACTACTTTCTCTCAGGTTGAGTCTGCGATTAGATGCTTGCATCCACAAGTCAACAGCTGGTTTTGGGTCGAAAGTCTCTGTTGTCATCTTAGACAAGTGAATGTAATCAAATAAGTATGTGAACATAACCAATAATCTACCATAGCCAATAACAAATGAATGTAACTTATTTTATTTGTGTTGTTCATTCATATCTTATTTTACCTTAACATTTATTTATTTATGCATTTTTTTTTTTGTATCTCTCCAGTTTTAAAGGATATCTTTGGTTACTGTCCTATAGTATACATTGGAATGATTTCAAACCTGTTTATCCCAATAATTATAAAAGAGTGCCTTGGAAATATGTGTTTACATACATTTTGACCAAACTGTTTGAACTTAGACTAAAGTGAACTATCTAAACACTCAAGAGTCCTTTACCTCACTGAGCTGTAGTATCAGCAGGGTTCTTACACCTTTTCCAAAGTCAAATTCAAGCACTTTTCAAGCATTTTCAAGGTGCATTTTCCAGCTTTTCAAGCATCTTACAGCTGTTGTAAATTACATATTTATATACACATACTCAAATGATTATTTCCCTACCTCACATTAAATCAGATGTTCTTTATGCTATAAACAACCAAATGTGTGTTTCGTGATAGCCTTCTACACGAGGATGAAAAATTAAAGAAAAGAAAACTAAGTTTAATATTTCAAAATTAGTGATCTGTACGTAGACTGGGCCTCCCATATAACCTGTCTGAGCCAATATACAACAATCAGCCAAATAACTTTTCAATACATTATTGATTACTATTTTTGAGGTACTTTTAGGTTGGCAGTAAACACACGTCAGAGGTACATGGTGTACTTCTACTCCACTACAGTTCAGAGGTACATGGTGTACTTCTACTCCACTACAGTTCAGAGGTACATGGTGTACTTCTACTCCACTACAGTTCAGAGGTACATGGTGTACTTCTACTCCTCTACAGTTCAGAGGTACATGGTGTACTTCTACTGCTCTACAGTTCAGAGGTACATGGTGTACTTCTACTCCACTACATGTATTTAATACCTTTAGTTACTTCACAGATGTGGATGAATGATGGTAAATATAATCAAGTGTTAAATCAGACTTTAGTTCCACCTGGAGTAAATCCACAAGCTAGAAGCTACCCTGCAGTCTACAAAGTCATTCAAACTAGCTGCTCCTTTACCAGCTTTGAGAACACTTTCATGATCAATCATTAGAAAACATATCATATATATTATTCTGAAATGGACCAATCTGCATAATGACTACTTTAACTATATTTGGATGAGAATACTTTTCTACTTTCACTTGAGGAATATTTTGAATGCAGGACTTTTACTGTGACAGAGTATTCCTACACTCTGGTACTTCTACTTTAGCTAAGTACAAGATCTGAGTACTTATAATTTCACTACAAGATCTGAGTACTTATACTTTTACTCAAGTACAATACCTGAGTACTTATTCCACCTCTGGTAGTGTATTAGTCTGAATTGTAGCCACAAAATCACGCAGAGCTGCATAAAAATAGACTCACAATAGTAACAAGTGGAAAATAATATTTACAAATGTGTACAATAATTTGTAGGTAATTTTGACTACTCAAGACACCTGACTTATACATCTTCAAAGGAAGACTGTGTTCATTCTACAATTACATGGGATTAAAGCAAAATGTAGTTTTACTTGTATAATACTTCAATTTCATATAAAGACAGTTTGTTTTCATCTGTTTTCAAATAAACAAAGTCTTGGCTTTCAGAATATTAAACTTGTTTCGGCAAATTCAGATGATAAATACAACTTTGAAGCTTCGGCATAATTACAAGCGGAGAACTGAGTAACTTAACGTCACAGCAAGCATAACAACAGCCGGTGTTTCTTGTAAGTGTTTCCCCGGGAAACAAACGCAAAAATACACAAACACACTCGCGAGCTTCCCCCAGACCAGTAATACAAACGAAAATGTGTCTTCGGGTCAATGTGACTGATTTCGATAGAGCAAGTCACATTTGGTTTAGGCACGAAACATACTACCAGTAGAAATACATTGCTTTCAAAATCGCTCTGTGTCGAATCAATAGATTATATTTCGTGACCACGATAGCGACTGTAACGCACATAACATAGGTACGCTCCTCTGAAATGATTGTCCCCTGCAATTATTATTATCCCTCAATCGAGTTCGCTATTCAGCTCGCTCACGTTAGCTTAAACAAACGTAACATGCAACATTAGCCTAATCTAAAATGCTCTACTACGGCGTACCTTTCATGTGGCTCGTCAGCGCAGACTCTCGCATCGTTTTGTTTGCAAACTTTGCAGGAGGCTACTCGTGGGCTTGACCCTCGTCTTAGCCATGGCTTGTATTTGTCTTCTGCTAGCCAACGCTCGTTGAAACTGCAACCTCCTGGCACACAGTCAGTGGCGTGCACAGACATTTATAGGGGCAGGTGCTCAAGAGAAAAAAAAGGGCACCTTCTGAGTCGTCGTGGCGGTCGCGCCGAAATTGTGCGCAAAAATTTGCCGGATAATGGCGGATTTTGTTAGTTTCTTTTCGGTTTTTGGTTACTTTATTTCGGTGTTAGGTTAGGGTTATGCTATTTAATTCTTATTTTTGCCTGATTTTACTGATTTATTATCAAAAAAAATATTATTTTAACATTTATTTGTATTATTCTAAATGACTTAGGGGGGTCCAATCTGAAGCTAAGGGGGGGATGAAATCCCCCCCCCCCGGGATTGACGCCCCTGGTGGAACCGCCGGCTGCCTTAGCAGTGTGAGATTTATTAAAGGCACATCTTGTATGTCGTAATTGCATATATATTTATTTCAATAACCATATGCTGTCTGATGCAGATGCCTATCTAAAACAAATCAAATAGTAGGCTTACTAGCTTCTACACGCTAAAGCAACTGTAGTCAGGGATGCAAACTCATCAGGTATGAAAAAGGTGACAAGGATCCGAGCCCCCCGACCCCACGGAATATCGGGTTTAAAATTAGGAATAACAGAGGATTTTAGCAGTCAGAACAACTAAAGCAGCAGGTAATAATAACAGAAACACCAAAGAGTTACATCTAATAGAAATATATAAAAGCATTTATTTTAATTGTGTAGCAGTCAGTTTATAATTTTGGCAGCACTGTTGAGCATTTTGAAAATGTATTTTCATGCCTCTTAGTATTTTTATAATACTTTTCTACTTTCACTTGAGGAACATTTTGAATGCAGGATTTTTACTGTAACAGAGTATTCCTACACTCTGGTACTTCTACTTTTACTCAAGTACAAGATCTGAGTACTTCTACTTTTACTCAAGTACAAGATCTGAGTACTTCTACTTTTATTAAGTACAATATCTGAGTACTTCTACTAAAGTACAAGATCTGAGTATACTTCTACTTTTACTCTAGTAGCCTACAATCTCTATACTTATACCACCTCTGTTTATAGCCTATGAAAAAAACTATTAGAAAATGAAGGCTAAAGCTAACGTTAGCAGATAGTGACAATGATATTGCGACAGAAAAACTTTTCAGTTCACATCACGCTCTACCGCTCTGCTCTGAACACCTGAACGCCCGTTCTAACAGCTGTTCACCAGCGGCTCAGTCTGTGCCACAGTGACTCCGCACAGTTAACGAACGCACCGTAGATAATGTAGCTGACCCTCATCCCGGAGCAGCAGAGTTCAGCCGGCCCGACAGGCAAGAAGACTCGAGCACACAGCTCGCGCTTCATATATTAAAAAAGAACACCATGCGCGTCATGATGGCACATAACAGCTCGCGACCGCAGATTATTTCGGCGATTAGATAACATGTAAATTATATTTGACGCAACTTGTTACATTTCCATGACTTTTCCAAAACTTTGGGAAAAATATTGTTTTCCATAACTTTTCCAGGGCCTGGAATTTGCATTTTGAATTTCCATGACTTTTCCAGGTTTTCAATGACCGTACGAACCCTGTATAGTTTAGTTTGGCATCTGATTTAGGGGATTAAACAATACACTCGTTGTATTTGTTACCTGGTGGTTACTCACTTGGTCGTCACTAGGGCACTTTTAATCGTGTTGCTGCGTGCTGCTGCACCACACACCCTCCGTGGCCTGTCTGACTGTCAGCTCTGCGCGCTGCGCGTTCACGTTGAGAGCAGGGAAGGGAGGGGCTGCAGCCAGAGCACGTATGGGAGTGCCGCGGGGCACGTGTGGGGATGTCTGACAAAATTACAACGCGCATTTGGGGCATTGTTGTATATATTAGAAGCTTCTAATCCAGAATTGATCGATGTTACCATGAGCCACATACAGTACACTGTAAAAAAACTTTTAAAAAAACTGTAAAAAAAGAACTTTCAAAAGGGCACATTGCTGTCAAGAGGGCAAAACGGGCAGGTGCTCAAGCACTACCTAGAGTCTATGTGTGCACGTCTCTGCACACAGTCATCTATCACTCTCATCAGAATGCCCAGGTCACAGTAACACAAACACTTGCAGGTCGCGCGCATAGCGCGGGAAGGCCGCAGCGGAGCTGTTTTATGTAGAAGCGAAGCAATTATTTTCTTTTAATCTAAAAAGCGAACTATTCAGTCAGACAGCAATTTATTGTAAAAGTAAAACATTTACATTTTCAAGCACTTTATCTCAATTTCAAGCACCATTCCCAAAATTCAAGCACTTTCCCAACCTTGAAAACACCACGTCAAATTTCAAGCATTTTCAAGGATTTCAAGCACCCGTACGAACCCTGTATCAGCCTCTCAGTCTGACTGGAGAGGACTCTCCCTCCACATAATTGTAGAAACATCTTCTTCTTATATCCGTTAGAGCAGCTAGCACCAGATTCTAATAACAACACCGGGAGGTGCGCCCTTCTCTCTCTCTCTCCCTCGCTCACTCGCATTTTGGCTGTGAGCTGCGGGCGCCAGATAAGCCAACATCCCCCATTTTCATCACTTACAGCGCCCATCGTACAGGGCAAATGAAACGTGTAACCGGGGTGAAAAGGGTGTTACATTTACTTAATTTTGAATATTGTTACATCAAGGCCGAAAATTAGGATGAGCCCCAACGGTCAAAAATGTTTTTTTTCCCTCCCAGAACTGCCAGCGCAGCGCCTCCCCAGATCTGGCGCCCTAGGCGAACATCTATAACGCCAGTGCTACGGGCCGACCCTGAGTTCATATGCAACTCGCAAATATCTTTCTCTCCTCTCTCCTCTCTTTTCTCTTCTCCCTTCTCTCTCTTCTCTCTCTCCATCCCTCTCCCTCTCTCAATTTTGGTATGCAAATGCGCCTTTTTTCAAATGACCCGGTGCTCTATTTTTGGCGGAGGTGCGCATGCGCACCTGCGCACCAGTTATATGCAGCCCTGTTTATATACCAGTCAAGTCCCACTAACATATAAACTCCTCCTCCATGCCCCTCCCTCTCAGTACCTCACAGATCTCCCCTGCCATACATCCCATCCCGTACTCTTCCATCCTCAGACTCTGGTCTACTTCCCATTCCCCCTTCACGCCTCTGCACTTTAGGGGACCGTACTTTCAGTGTCGCTGCCCCAACCCTCTGGAACTCCCTCCCTGCTGAAATCCGTAACGCCCCTTCTCTGGACATCTTCAATTCAACCCTGAGAACTCATCTGTTTAAGATAGCCTTCCAACCTTATTAATATTAATAATAATAATAATAGCTTAGATTTATATAGCGCCTTTCATGGGACCCAAGGTCGCTTTACAAACAAAAACAGGAGTAATAACAAACAAAAACAAAAGTCAGACAGACAAAACAACAAATAAATTAGGGGCCGAAGGCCTTGGCAAACAGATGGGACTTGAGGGCCCATATTGAGGGTTTGCAGGTTGGTGCGGGTGGTGAGCAGGCCAGAGTCTGAAGACCGCAGGTTCCGGGGTGGGGCATGTGGGCAGAGGAGGTCCGATAAGTACTGGGGGGCATGGGCATGGAGGGACTTGTAGGTAAGGAGGAGGACTTTATAGGTTATGCAGGACTTGACCGGCAGCCAGTGGAGGTGGATGAGGGTGGGAGTGATGTGCTGCGATGGCTTTGTGTGCATCAGTACCCTAGCAGTACAGGTGTGAACATACTGGAGCCTGTCCAGGGGTTTTGTTGGGGACCCCAAACAGGACACCATTGCAGTAGTCCAAGCGGGAGGTGACAAAAGCCTGGACTAAGGTTTCTGCAACCGACTCCGAGAGTGACGGTCGGAGTCTGGCAATGTTCTTTAAATGGACATTTAGAAATGGAGATTTGGTGTCAGACTTGATGTGGGAGTGGAAGGAAAGGGTGGAGTCAAAGATGACACCCAGGTTGCGGACTTCAGGAGATGGGCAGATGGACCAGCCGTCAACCTCAAGGATGAAGTCACCTTCTGAAGCAGCGCCTTGGGGGCCATAATCATGAGCTCTGTTTTCCTTAGTTACTCATCCCCTGCCCTCACAAACACTGTCGCACATCGCCTAATATGCCTTCTGTGATCTGGCCCAGATTGTGCTTTATGTTCCCTCTGTAAAAGTGACCTTGGGTTTATGAAATGCACTATGAAATAAGTAATTATTAATAATATCAATCTTTTTACTTTATCATTTATTTGGATTGTGATTCCATTGAGAGCAATTTGGACTTCAGTAGCTTGCCCAAGAACTAGGGGTGTAACGGTTCACAGAAGTCACGGTTCGGTACGGGTTCAGTACAACAAGGAAAAGCAAAAAAAAGTTCCAAATGCATAATTTTTTTTGCTGTTATTTATTTTTAACAGTAGTGCAAGTTTAGAACTCTAACATTTGGAATCATTAGCTGTATTACACAGTTAAAAACAAACCACAAACAGTACCACACACACTCAGATGGCCATATTATTTATAATGGCTGATGTCAAACAAAAAGGTTAAATAAGCTGTAGGCCTACAACTAAAAAGAATGTCTTGAAAATATTAAAATAAATAATAAGAAAGTGTTTCAATCACAATCAATAAAAGGCAATACAGAACTGTATAACATCTCCTGATGTCAAAATATAAAATAAATACAATGATAAATATAAAACAAAATAAAATCTGTACCTTTAGGAGCAATGTCTAACATGTGTAATTAACTTGTGAGTGTGTGAGGCCATTATGCCTAATAAAGGTACTCAAGCTTTACTCTATTTTCAAGATTTTCTTCAAAAAGATGAGTTTGTCTATGTTGTCAGTAGTGAGGGCAGGTCTGTTGGCGGTAACTATGTCACCTGCCGTCGAGAAAATCCTCTCGCTGGGGACTGAGACTGACTCGGATGTGATTGAGCATGTTTGACGTGTTACCACTAGCATACCGCACCGCTGTCGAACAACGCCGACACACCGTCCTCGTCCGATCTACAACTCGCACCCCATCATTGTTGTAGTCCACAGGGAACCCGAAATGTTCCCACACAGCTGATTTAAAAGAAGCAGGTGGGTCTTCTAGCTCCTGTGTGTTGTGTGAACTCGCCATAGCTACTAACTGTTCTTCTTCATGTATTGTGTTCGTTTTGTTGTGTTTTGTTCTTGTTCTTCATTTGTTATTTACGGGCGGCTGGCTTTTAGGCGCAATACCGCCCCCTGGATTATATATAGTGTAATACTGCCCTGAGTGACAGACTTTTTTCCCACTCGTAAAAAAAGGCGTATTCGCCGTGTGACTGCATGTGCCGAACCGTGACGTCCGAACCGTGACGGTACGGGACGAATACGGATACCGTTACACCCCTACCAAGGACACAATGAAACATCTTTACTGAGGAGACTGGGGTTGGAACTACTGACCGACTAATTAATGGATGACCCTATCAAGTAATACCCTCTGGTTTCAGGTGCTCACCTGCTTTCTGGTGCTCAAAGTGGTGTTTGACGTGGTAGGCCTTCAGGCCGTACATATAGGAGCCCTTCTTTGGCGACCCGTAGTGAAGGTAGTAGTGGATCATATCGTACACCACGTAGCCGCACAGTCCTCCTACAAACACGGAGGTCCCCAGGATCTGCGGGAGCGTGCTGAGGAGGATTAGATAGAAGCTTCCCACCACTAAGGAGGCCAGGCCGGGGGGGAAGACCAGCCGAGCGCCGTCGAACGGAGACTGTGGAGACAGATATTATGCAGTGAGAAAAATTGCCAAAGTCAGCCCATTTTTCAATAAAGATGATGCTGAAAAACTCATTCATCTGTTCATTTTAAGTAGGATGGACTATTGTAAAGCTCTTTTTACAGGTCTACCAAAACAGTCAATCTAAAAACTCCAGCTAATTCAGCACCACCTGTGTCATCCACAGGCACAATTGGACTTCAACACCCATGCAGATGACATTGTACATGATAGTTGTTGTCAAATGAATATACTCAACAGGTGCACTTTTTGAACAAAAGCTAGATGGCCGACAAATTTAAATGTTGATAAGACTGAGGTAATAACTATTGTTTATCGCACAGAGATGGAAAACCACATTATAGCCCAAAAACTGTACAAATATTAGTGTCATCTATGATAACAACCGCAGTCCCAGTTAAGCCCCGAGCCTGTTTTTCAGGTCTCAGGCTCGAAAATGACATTCCCAGAACAAATGACTATACTTTCACTTCTAAAAGGGGTAAATTAATAATCTTAGGAAACAAAACCCACTTCTGGGGTCATTTGGGTGCATTTTCCATATCTCTGGCCCCCGTCGGTTGATTTTGATGATTTTAACCGTTAGAGCCAATAGAATCGAGGGGAAGTTCCTAAAATCCATCTAAACATTACCCATTGGTGAATGAGTGATGCATAGCCAGAATTCCCCGGAACCGGAATGCGTCATACACTCTAGCAGCTATCGTAGCAGCTAATATGAAATCTCCGTTATTGACATAAAAATGGAATGATGGATTATCAGTAATAATTTCAAAGTGACACAATGACACATTGGATTAACCTATGGATTAACCTTCAGCAGCGTTTTTTTCGTTTTAATGCCATTGAACACAACTTTTGATCAGAACAACAGCAACGGTAAGACTTATTTTCCGATTTGGTCCCGTAAAGCACATTTTTTTGTTATTGTTTGTTGTCATTTCGCCGCGAGTTCTGATCGCTCAGTGATGATACTTATATGTCTGGAATCTGTGGAATCTCAGCTTGCTAATTGATATCTTATTTGTGCAGATTTGATAAGTAATAAAGGTATTTTAATGTGAGATATGTGCTAAGTGTGTTAGCATTTTTTCGCTCAGGGCTAATTCAGAGCCTTTGTTATTACCCTTATGTTTCGTTTTGCTAAAAATTGTTAATATTGTCTGATAGCTGAGTTTCTTCCCGTTAAGTTAAGTGGATATGATACATTCATAGTTTATTAAATGTTAAGAAGCTCGGCAAGGTCCTCAGCTACCAATTCTGCGATCTACGCTGAGGACTGGGTGCTTTCAATCTTATTTAAATCCGGATTATCCGGAAAATAGTTTTATTATTGTTTGTCTGCCATTTGTTGACTTCAAAGGACTTTGAAACTTTGTGTTTTTGCTATATAAATAAAGTTTATTACTGCTATTTGTTTTTCAGCTTTACAAAAGCACAAAAGAAAGTTTGTTTTAAGAGAATCATAAACGACAACTGGCCAATTTAACTACTGATAACAATACATGCGCACTCAGATCAGTAAAATAAAAAAGTAAAATTGAAACTACTCTATGGGGATTGGGAAACAGTTGTCAGTCACAGAAACAGAAAAAGATATTCCTTTATTGTGCCATAAAGTACTAAATGTTGATTAACAATTAAACCAGTTTCATGCTCATGAGATCTGCCCGTCCCTGTGTGTGTGTGTGTGTGTGTGTGTGTGTGTGTGTGTGTGTGTGTGTGTGTACGTACCTTGTGGTGCTGTCCGTGCAGGAGGAAGTGTATCGTGATGAGGTAGTAGTTATGGGCCGGGGGTTTCATGTGGAAGACGAAGCGATGGATGCAGTACTCGATGAACGACCACAAGAACCAGCCCATCAGAAAGAGCAGGGGGAACAAGTACTTATGGATCGGGATAGAAAAGTCTGGGAAACACACACACAAATGACTTAGATTAATACACACCTTAACTGAACAGAAAAAATTATGACAATATATTTTTAATATATGTGTTTATTATGCCTGTGTGTGTGTGTGTGTGTGTGTGTGTGTGTGTGTGTGTGTGTGTGTGTGTGTGTGTGTGTGAGTTAAGCCCTGTAGTACCAGTTTGAGTGTTTAGGTGCCATGTAAAATAAATCATGTGCTTCGAACACACCCATCACAGAGCTCTATTGTGGTGTGATTTTAATAACCAAACCCACGTGCCACATAAACAGGCGTGTCATGTGTTATACTGAGTGGTACACTGGAAAACAGGACCAAAACAGAGCAGAGCTACTGCACAACATTAAAAAGTATCTCATAAACAGATAAGATTATTTGATTTGAGTCACAGGTTTTATTGTCATGTACAATAGTGACAAAGTATAATTGTTGGCTATTCCCAGGCTTTTCCAGTGCAAGATACAAGGTATGATGTAATAGTTATACATCATTTTACGTCAGAACAAATATTCACACCAGATTTTTGGACATGTGGCAAAACTACAATATAGTAAAAGTAGGTTTAACTTTAAAAGGTAAACACATTCATTGAAGATGCCGCCTTGTTAACTTTAAACTTGTTTTATAGCTTTGTATTGTTGACACAGTGTACTTTGTGTACACACAGTGCAGGGAGAAACTGTTAAAGCAGGAGTCCCACATTATTTAGCTACTCACCTGTGTGTGTGTGTGTGTGTGTGTGTGTGTGTGTGTGTGTGTGTGTGTGTGTGTGTGTGTGTGTGTGTGTGTGTGTGTGGTGTGTGTGTGTGTGTGTGTGTGTGTGTGTGTGTGTGTGTGTGTGTGTGTGTGTGTGGTGTGTGTGTGTGTGTGTGTGTGTGTGTGTGTGTGTGTGTGTGTGTGTGTGTGTTACCTGAAGTGAGTTCTAGCCTGGTGGTGCCCTTTGCCAGCGTGGTGTAGCAGTACCAACTGTAATAAAACACAATAGGAAGCCACACCACTGGAACCCAATACCTGCAACAAAAGAGCATTTAGCATACTGGTCACACTTTTATTATTTTCCTCATGTTTGTTTTATATATCATAGCACACTGAGTGTGGTGCGGCCTCAGAGGAGCAGGAACCTTAATCTTAAAATACTTAATGGGTTAGTTAAAAAGCTGCTTACATGATTGTGTAGAACACTATAAAAGGGATTTGGAGTGCAACAGCTCATTGCTGTCAGGGTTAAAATATGTTTAGGAATCATTGACTACAACTGTTTCTTTATGGTACAATGTTCAAAAAAGATGTTTGAACAGCCAATTGAGATGGCATCCCTTCATTACGATACAAATGTTTCATCAGACACTGAGAATTATATAGGAGTGGACTTGTCATGGGGATATAGAGGTTTTGTGGTTAATGTTTAGATATTTGCTTAATTTTGTTCCAATAGCTTTGGCCTAATGTGCCACCGTAGACACTTTGAATGAACAAGACTGGACATTTCCCAATTTATTTCGCACTTTTAGCTTTGTATTTTCACTTAGAAACTATTTTTAATAAACTCTCAATCCCAGCATGCAATGCTATACTGACTCAGATTAGAGGTAGGCAACGGTGAATAAACTAAGGTTCAGCATCACACCGTTTGAGGATTTTTCCGGATAAACTGAGGATCTTGGGACCTTTCCACGTACCAACAAGTGTCCTACTATAAGTCCCCTGCAGCAACACTTTAATCGCCATTATTGCATCACAACGTATCGCTTTAGTTTTTGTATCATCCTGGAACATTTGTGTCAATAAAACCAATGCATATTTTTGATTGGATAAACATCATGTTGGCCATTAACACAATCCTAAATATATATATATACAGTATATATAAGGAGTTACTTTACACTATTAGGATTTTGTGGAGCTAGCCCAGCTAGCGGGGAACGTTCTCACAACTTTGGCTAACATTACCTACAGGTTCAAATAATGTTTTAAAGAAACGTTTTAATCTGATGTTCAAAGAACCTTTTTAGGATGTTTATTATTTCAAATAATGTTCCAATAAGGTTTAAGGTTAACTAAGACATAACGTTTTAACTGCAACATTCAGAGGATGTTTTGAGGATGTTATTGAGGCCTGAGATGACAGAACGTTTTTTTATAAAATGTTCCTTTAATGTGATATGTTAACAAAGGTGGAACGTTTTGCCTGCAACATTCTAAGGATGTGTTTTGGACGTTGTTGGGGTAACACATTAAAGATGTTCTTTATAAAACGTTCCCTCAATGTTACATGATAACAAATTGAGAACATTCTCCAAGAAACATTCTGAAAATATTTTCAGGATGTTATTCTTTTTTTATAAAACGTTCCTGTGATGGCAAATATTAACACGGTCATGGTCAACATTAGATTTATTTCTAGAGCGCTTTAAAAAACAAATTGGTTGCATTTGTTTGAAAAGGATGTTTTGAAAAAAAATCTGATGTCACCATATTTTAGAAAATAACAAACAAGCACGTAATTCATGATAAGCTGTAAGCAGATATTGCATGTTTGCGGTGGCATGTGTGAGTTCCCAGCTAGAAATGTTTGTTACCATTCATTGTTCTATGAATGTTTTCAGCGGGACGTTTTATTTTGGTTCCCAGAATGTTCTTCTGAAAGGTAGGATAACGTTCTCTAAAAACATTCTTAACATTTTTGGTGATAACTTTCTTAAGATGTATGAGTGCATTGAGACAATGAATAGGACGTGTAAAAACGAATTTGCATGCCAATATTCACTCACATGCACTAATAATCACACTAAGGTATGTAGGCCCACAGTATTCATAATATCATGTGTAAAATATCAGAAAATAATCACACTTTTTTCTGACTATAAAGGTTGTGTCTCGTATGTAGGTTATAACTGTCAGATAAGCTATCTGGCCGTGTGTGGTTTGTGAGGGCTGCGTATAAACAGTGTCCGCTGTTTATGCATATTGGATAAAAATCGTTATTGCACCCTTTAGATTTGAGACCAACAGACATATAGAAGAACGGACCGACTGTCACTGCCGTCCCTGAAACCCCTGTTAGTGTTTGTATGTGTTTGTTTCTACTGTGTGTCTCTCTCTCTCTGCCTGCTGGTCTGCTCGACATGGCTGGGAGCAATCTCCAATCAACCACACCGGCAACCTTCTCATCAGCCACACTATGAAAGCCTGCAGCCTGCACTCATTCCCTGCCGGATTGTTGCCGTGAACGGTTTGTTGCAGTGAACGGTTTGTTGCGTGCCGCTCTAGCTTTTTACCAGCATATTCTTTGACAACATTGCCTGCTTTTGACTCACACTAATTTGTATGTCTCTCCCAGGAGGAATCCAAGGCCTTCCACACTCCCAAGACCAGCCAGGCCTCTCTACCCACCCTGGAACAACTGTTTCCCACTGCCACCATAACCAACCTCCACTCCCAGCTCCCCTTTTCTAATAAACAAATGTTACTTTCACCAGCTGATTCCGAGTCTGACTCTGGGTCCCCTCCAGTACATGTGACACCGACAGTGACTTGTACTAGCTGCTGGTCGCATTTTAAAAAAAGAAAGAAAAGACTTCTGATAAATCGGAACGATAAACCATGTTATCCTTCTCTAAAATAATAACATTCTTGCAACATAAAAAAATCTAACTTGCAGCTGAAAACGTTTTAAGAATAGTAAGGCATAATGTTCTAACAATATTATCAAAAACAATTAAAAAAGGTTATTACCAAGCATTTTAAGAATGTTTTTAGAGAAAGTTATCCTACCTTTCAGAAGAATATTCTGGGAACCAAAAGAAAACGTCCCGCTGAAAACGTTTCTAGAACAATGAATGATAACATTCTCAGAATGTTTTTAGAACCAAACATTTCTAGCTGGGAGGTCTGTCTCAATGGACGGAGCTCAAGCACATGGCCTTTGTGCGAGTTTACTTTTTGAGCGTTGTGATTGGAATTTGTTGTGAGTGGTTGTTAACTGTTGGAAATATGATTTACAGGTGGGTGGGGACAGTTGGTGGCTACCGGTATATTATTCATCAAGTCTCTTACCATGAGGTCTTGGTGCCGGCCTCCAGTAAGGGGTTTCCAAACAGTCTGATGGGTCTGTCGACTGGCTGGTGGACCCACGCATCGTATTTCTCTCCCAGGTGGCCCACCTGCCATGCCAGGGGCTTCCGCCAGTCTACCAAATCCTGTTGAGATACAACCAATGAGAAATGAGTCAAACATATTCTATACACATAAATATGGCTGTGCTGGAGAAAGCACCAAGAACAGTTATCACAGAAACGTGGTTGTCTCAAGCAGGTGGCAGCAGAGAGTTACAAACTGAGACTTAACAAACCAGGAAGTGACTGCCTGGATGTTTGTATTGTGTTTGTGCTAGAAAATATAAAACATTTTAAGTCAAAGACCATCGGATTAGATACTATTATAAGTGCTTTACAAGCTCCTCATGCCTAAAGCTAGGTCTTGCACAATTAATCTAAATGTAAATATATACAATATTATTATACAATACAATATTTGAAATTAAGTATTGTGGAGCTGCAGACATATCCCCACCTGATAATAGTATTCTAGTTCCTCTACAACTGATTATTTAATTTCATCATAATGAGAATAATGCTGCGAAAATGATCCATCCTTCCTGCATTTTTGTTTTCATATTAGTCAAAACAATTTTAAATCGTTTTTTTCAAATTGAGTATCCTTTCCTACGGGAGACACGCATACAAAAAGTGGGTTGTACAGTCAAGTATCACACTGATCTGTGACTATAAAACCTATAAACCCCTCTGAGCACATCGGTATCAGGCACGGACTGACACAGTGACCTCAGGTTGTTTATCTTGTCCCACACTGATTCAAATAAACAACCTTTTTACCACCTAGGTGATACGCGTTTATCACCTTCTCTCATTTAAACACAAAGAAATCTGAAGATCCTCAGCGGCAACTCTACCACACAATGAGCAGTCCCTCTGTCTGACATCTCCTTTTCCATTTAAACACATCCAGTCAAACTGACTGTTCAGCATGCCGTGGCACTCCTGCTGACAGTGACTGCTCAGCTTCCTGTCATATCACTGTCGGGTTTACAACTTATCAACATCAGGGTATTGCCTCGTAACGCCCTGCTCTGTCTTTTATTACCTCCGTTCACTCAGGACAAAGTGATGAACAGAGAGTGTGGTTTTCCTAGTTGAGCTGATAGTAGGTAATGCTGGGCACAACATGTACACGGCTAAATCTAAATAAAACAGTGTGAAGAAGAAAAATGGTAAATTGACTGCATTTCTACAGTGCTTTTCCCCCGATTTACATATTCAAGTCAGCTTTCACCCATTCACACAGAGGCAGAGGCTGCCATAGAAAGTGCCACCTGCTCAGGGATCAATTAGAGTTAAGTAACTTGCCCGAGGACACATCAAAATGTTGACTGCAGGGGCTGGGGTCCGCTGACCTACGGTTGGAGGATGACCATCAACCCCCTGAGCCACAGACGCCCACGTAAAAGCATGACATGGAAAGAAAAATGGGTAAAAATACTTTAAAGGGCCCTATTATGCTTTTTTGGAGATTCACCTTCCCTGTAGTGTGTTACATAGGTTTTTGAGCATGTAAAATCCCAAAGTTCCCTCTAGACAAAACACAAAACGCAATGCAATTTCTCCATAGGATTTTGGAAAATAGCTCGAAATAAGGTCTGTGTTTGACACAAATTAAAGAGACAGATCACGTTTTGTTCTATGACATTAAATACATCAGCGGTGACCCCACTGGTGATTTTTGAAGAGTTAACGTGTCTGAAAAACGATGGTTAACAAGTGGCTGAATAGGACTACAGAAGTTGTCGAGGCCGTTTTACGTCATTACACCGAACACGTAAAACACTCCCGCTAAGTTTGTTTGCCCTGTTCTGCTTGAAAGCAAGTACCTGCCTCCTGCAAACTATTAAAACAAATGCTTTAACTTGTACAATGTTGAATCTGTATTTTTGAATATGGATCTTAAGTCGGCGTGACGTTGAATCAGCGACCCTGCTGTAGTTCGTTTATAGCATAACGTTAGCATTTTGCTTCTGGCGACTAGATTTATGATTAGAAAATTATAAAAGTAGGGTAGACATGTGGAAATGATCCGGCTGAACAAAACGTTTTCTTAAATGTGTGTCAACCACAGACCTTATTTCGAGCTATTTTCCAAAATCCTACGGAGAAATTGCATTGCATTTTTGTCGAAGGAACCGGAAGGAGTTTACTTCCGGGTTTTATGACGCGTCACTGCGGTTCTGTGGCGAAGTCACGCCCATCTACTTCCGGTCCATGGGAACTTATTTCGGAAAAATAATGTATTGAAGTCAATGGAGAGAGAAAACTTATCTTTCGATCCCGTTTGAATTGTGCCATGAATTACACATATGATGTTTGTCAATCTTAAAAAATAATTTCCATGTCAAAAAAAGTCACAGTTTGTCGTAAAATTGTTGAAATATAAGACTATGAAAAATACGCAACTAGACAGACTACAAATCCCAGAGTTGCGTAAGTGATGGCACAATTGTTTTCCTCCACTAAGAGATAGCTAAGATCAGCGCCATATAGATATAATCTATCTATATGGCGCTGGCCATAAGATAACTTTAACAAGATGCCTGTGTGCTTAGTACCAGGTTGTTATCATACCAGCAATGGGTCTTCCCAGCTAGCGAGGAACGTTCTCACAACTTTGGCTAACGTTACCTATTGGTTCTAATAAGGTTTTAAAGAAACGTTTTAATCTGATGTTCAAAGAACCTTTTAGGATGTTTATTTTTTCAAATAATGTTCCTATAAGGTTTAAGGTTAACTAAGACATAACGTTTTAACTGCAACATTCAGAGGATGTTTTCAGGATGTTATTGAGGCCTGAGATGACAGAAGGGTTTTATAAAATATTCCTTTATGTTACATGATAACAAATGAAGAACATTCTCCAAGCAACATTCTGCAAATGTTTTCAGGATGTTATTGAGGCCTGAGATGTTTTGCCTTGCATGGCCTCAGATCTACTTCATATAGTAAACAAATCTCTTCACTCAGGTATTTTTCCACAGGCCCTGAAAACTGCAGTCATTAAACCGCTCTTAAAAAAGAATAATCTAGATGCTTCAGTAATGAACAATTACAGGCCCATATCAAACCTCCCATTTCTAGGTAAAATCATTGAAAAAGTTGTTTTTCAACAGTTGAGTAATTTCTTGCATTTAAATAACTGTTTCGATGTGTTCCAGTCAGGCTTTCGTCCAAACCACAGCACTGAGACTGCTCTTGTAAAGGTCTTTCATGACATCCACTTAAACACAGACAGTGGCAGAACTTCAGTGTTAGTATTATTAGATCTCAGTGCTGCGTTTGACACTGTTGACCACAACATATTACTAGACCGACTGGAAAACTGGATGGGACTTTCGGAAACAGTTCTACACGTAAATTGGTTTGAATCCTACTTAAAGGACAGAAACAACTTTGTTTCTATAGGTAAATACACATCTGAGTTGACAAATATGACATGTGGGGTTCCTCAAGGCTCCATCTTGGGGCCTCTTCTCTTTAACATCTACATGCTACCACTGGCTCAGATAATGAAAAACAACAAAATAAGTTACCATAGCTATGCAGATGACACACCAATGTACGTAACAATTTCACCAAGAGACTATGCTCCAATTCAAACACTGAGTAAGTGCATTGAACAAATCAATGACTGGATGTGTCAGAACTTTCTCCAATTAAACAAAGATAAAACTGAGGTAATGGTTTTTGGAGCCAAGTCAGAACGTATAAAAGTTAGCGCTGAGCTTCAGTCTGCAATGTTCAAAACAACAGATAAAGCCAGAAATCTAGGTGTAGTCATGGACTCTGACCTGAGTTTCAACCGTCACATTAAAACAGTTACTAAATCAGCCTACTATCACCTAAAGAATATATCTAGGATTAAAAGACTAATGTCACAGCAGGATTTGGAAAAACTTGTCCATGCTTTTATGTTCAGTAGACTCGACTACTGCGATGGTGTCTTCACAGGTCTCACTAAAAAATCTATTAGGAAGCTGCAGCTGATTCAGAACCCTGCTGCTCGAGTCCTCACTAACACTAAGAAAGTGGATCACATCACTCCTGTTCTGAAGTCTTTACACTGGCTTCTTGTGTGTCAAAGAATAGATTTCAAAATACTGCTGCTGGTTTATAAAGCACTGAATGGTTTAGGCCCAAAATACATTTCTGACCTCCTGCTAAATTATGAACCATTCTCTCAGGTCTTCAGGGACTGGTCAGCTTTCTGTCCCCAGAGTCAGAACTAAACATGGTAAAGCAGCGTTCAGTTATTATGCTCCAAATATCTGGAACAAACTCCCAGAAACCTGCAGGTCCGCTGCAACTCTGACTACTTTTAAATCCAGGCTGAAGACTTTTCTTTTTGTCGCTGCTTTTAATTGAACTATTCATATCTTAGACTGCACCGTAACTTTTATCCATGTACTTTTTCTTTTAATGTTTAATTGAACTATTCATATCTTAGACTGCACTGAAACTTTTATCCATGTATTTTTTCTTTTAATGTTTATTTTATTAGCTTTTCTTTTTAATGACTGATTTTAAATGCCATTTTCTTAATGTCTTTCATTTTTTGTAAAGCACTTTGAATTGCCTTGTGTTGAAAAGTGCTATATAAATAAACTTGCCTTGCCTTGCCTTGCCTGAGATGACAGAAAGTGTTTTATAAAATGTGCCTTCAATGTGATATGTTAACAAAGGTGGAACGTTTTCCTTGCAACATTCTAAGGATGTGTTTTGGACGTTGTTGGGTAACACATTAAAGATGTTCTTTATAAAACGGTCCCTCAATGTTACATGATAACCAAAGAAGAACATTTTGAAAGCAACATTTGGATAATGTTTTCAGGAGGTTATTATTTTTTTATAAAATGTTCCTTTAATGTTACATGAAAACAAATAAAGAACATTCTCCAAGCAACATTCTGAAAATATTTTCAGGATGTTATGACGCCTGAGATGACAGAAAGTGTTTTATAAAATGTTCCTTTAATGTGATATGTTAACAAAGGTGGAACGTTTTGCCTCCAACATTCTAAGGATGTGTTTTGGACGTTGTTGGGTAACACATTAAAGATGTTCTTTATAAAACGGTCCCTCAATGTTACATGATAACCAAAGAAGAACATTTGAAAGTAACATTTGGATAATGTTTTCAGGAGGTTATTATTTATTTATAAAATGTTCCTGTGTTGCGAAATATTAACAGGGTCATGGTCAACGTCAGATTTATTTGTAGGGCGCTTTAAAAAACAAACTTGCTGCATTTGTTTGAAAAGGATATTTAAAAGAAATCTGATGTCACCACATTTTCGATTTTAGAAAAAAACAAGCACGTAATTCATGATATTGCACGTTTGCGTAGGCATGTCTGAGTTCCCAGCTAGACATTGTTGGTTCTAAAAACATTCTGAGAATGTTACCATTCATTGTTCTAGGAATGGTTTCATCGAGAAGTTTTATTTTGGTTCCTAGAATGTACTTCTGAAAGGTAGGATAACGTTCTCTAAAAACATTCTTAAAATGTTTGGTGATAACATTGTTCGAACATTATACCCCAAGTGTTTTTGTTGTTTATGCACATATCTCTATGGTCATATGGATCGAATAACACTTAGAAAACCAAAGACAGACATATAGAAGAATGGACCGACTATCACTGCCCGTCCCTGAAACCCCTGTTAGTGGGTTAGTGGGTTAGTGGGTTAGTGGGTTAGTGGGTTAGTGGGTTAGTGCCCCCCCCCCCCCCCCACACCTGCCTGCTGGTCTGCTCTACACGGCTGGGAGCAATCTCCAATCAACCACACCTGCAACCTGCTCATCAGCCACACTATGAAAACCTGCAGCCTGCACTCATTCCCTGCAGGATTGTTGCCGTGAATGGTTTTTTTGCGTGTCGCTCTAGCTTTTTACCAGCATATTCTTTGACAACTTTGCCTGCTTTTGCCTCACACTCATTTTTGTGTCTCTCCCAGGAGGAATCCAAGGCCTTCCACACTCCCAAGACCAGCCAGGCCTCTCTACCCACCCTGGAACAACTGTTTCCCACTGCAGCCATAACCAACCTCCACTCCCAGCTCCCCTTTTCTAATAAACAAATGTTACTTTCACCAGCTGATTCCGAGTCATCCTTTTACATGTGTTAATAGTCAAATTCCAATAGTTAAGTAAACTATCATAATCATCCTAATGACCACAGTGGTCAGTGCATTTACCCAGGAATTTTGAGTCGAACAATTACAGGAATATTATGTCTTTATGTTCTAATAATGTAAACATATTTTAGTAAATTGTTACCACAGAACATTTGCATACTTTTCTTAACATAAACCATGTTATCCTTCTCTAAAATAATAACATTCTGGCAACATAAACAAATCTAACTTGCAGCTGAAAACGTTTTAATTATAGTTCTAACAATGTTATCAAAAACATTTGAAGAATGTTTTTAGAGAACGTTATCCTACCTTTCAGAAGAACGTTCTGGGAACCAAACAAAAACTTCCCGCTGAAAACCTTCCATTGACTGTAACATTCTCAGAATGTTTTTAGAACCAAAAATGTCTAGCTGGGTTGCTCGTTCTTTCACTTCCCGTCTGATGAAAGGACCAGGAGCGGCTGGATCAAGTTAGCTACCTAGCTAGTAGCTAGCACGTTTGTTAGCATTACAGCCTTGTCATTTTTATTAGCCTTAATATGAAGTAACATTAAGTAACCCAAAATGTTAAACAGTAAGAGTAGTAGTCATATTTCGTGAACCCTTTGAAGAGTACTGTCACCGGTGTGATCATTCTATAATACACAATTTAAGCCCGGGGGAGAAATGCTAACGCTACATTAGCATCGCCGATCTTTTCTACTTCATGCTATCTGCACAAATGGTTGACATTAAACATTAAAAAGACCAGGCAGTTCAGAGAGAATCAAAGGCAGGCAGCTTCGCATGACATTCTTCTGGACGTGTTTCATTGTGGTGATAGTGAGGGTAGTCAATCTTTCAAAAAGACAGTAGTGACGGCCATCTTGGTGACGTGTGTTGTTCTGCGAGACCAGAGATGTAGTTCATTGAGCGTTTAACACAAACAAATGTGTTACTTCACAGTTTTACGACACATTTTTTTTTTTTACTTCCAAAATTATCTTTTAAATTGACAAACATCATGTGTGTAATTTGTGGCACAATTCAAACGGGATCGAAAGATAATCTTTCTCTCTCCATTGACTTCAATACATAATTTTTCAAAATAAGATCCCATGGAGGTCCACCGGAAGAGGAGGGACTTCGCCACTCTATTTAGCTGTATCTGAGCAGAGCAGACAGCCTGCTCGTCACAGAACTCACAGTGTGCCAGCTGCTCAAAAGGGGGCGGGACCAGCAGTGAATCAGCCATTCTCTAACAGGGCTGAAATAGAGGGATGTGAGGGATGTCTAAAATGCATGATTTGTTTGGTATTTTGAGCAAAACACATCATAGATATGTTTTTTATATATTTTATTTATCTGATGCCCATGATATATGCCTAAAAATAGCATAATAGGAGAAAAATGAACGACCATGTCACATGACAATCTTATCATGGATATATACTTTAGTTTGCTAATTGTTCTATCATTATTGATTTACACTATTCATTACCATCAGACTGGCAATAACTGACAGTCAATATGGTCTCCTCATATTAAGGCCTGTCATGCTGATGGTATTCTAAAATGAAATACAAGGATGCTGGTGTGTGTACCTTGAATGATCATGTGACACACCATACAAAAGAACCACATGCATTTGTGAAATATTGCCTCGCATTCCTGAGTGTTGGCAGACTCAAAGTTAATGTCGTGCACACACACACACACACACACACACACACACACACACACACACACACACACACACACACACACACACACACACACACACACACACACACACACACACACACACACACACACACACACACACACACACACACACACACACACACACACACACACACACACACACACACACACACACACACACACACACACACACACACACACACACACACACACACACACACACCACACAGGTTATTAGCTAAATAATTTGGGACTCCTTTACAGTTTCTCCCTGCACTGTGTGTACACAAAGTACACTGTGTCAACAATACAAAGCTATAAAACAAGTTTAAAGTTAACAAGGCGGCATCTTCAGTGAATGTTTTTACCTTTTAAAGTTAAACCTAATTTTACTATATTGTAGTTTTGCCACATGTCCAAAAATCTGGTGTGAATATTTGTTCTGATGTAAAATGATGTATAACTATTACATCATACCTTGTATCTTGCACTGGAAAAGCCTGGGAAGAGCCAACAATTATACTTTGTCACTATTGTACATGACAATAAAACCTGTGACTCAAATCAAATAATCTTATCTGTTTATGAGATACTTTTTAATGTTGTGCAGTAGCTCTGCTCTGGTCCTGTTTTCCAGTGTACCACTCAGTATAACACATGACACGCCTGTTTATGTGGCACATGGGTTTGGTTATTGAAATCACACCACAATAGAGCTCTGTGATGGGTGTGTTCGAAGCACATGATTTATTTTACATGGCACCTAAACACTCAAACTGGTACTACAGGGCTTAACTCGTCTTTTTTAGAAGAATAGATTGGGAGTAGCTTTGGGAGTAGCTTTTACGGATGGAAACACTGTGGAGTGTGATGTGGCCAAGGCGAGGTTTACTATGTGAACAGTGACGCGTTTAACTCATTACATTGATGCTTGGCAACAGAGATAGCTAGATGGACTGGTTGAATGTGCCATCACTATGTGCTTTGTGAGGAGCTGGTATGCTGATACAGCTGAAGACTAGAAAAACATTCTTTGTCAAACTGCTCCATCACATGAACATGATTTAACCCTCCTGGTATCCTCAGATTTACTTTACACCCTTTGTCCTCTTTGTAGTTTAAAACTCAAGACAATGATCATATTCCAAATTTTAACCAAAATGTATGTCTCTGGTGCTTTAGGTATCTTAGTTGACTACCTAAATAACCATTTAAATAAAACATTACCCCAACCTTCCCCCCACAGACCCCTTTATACATCCAGAATTCCTATTATGTGACTATTGAAAAATATATAAATCACCATAAAATCTCACTGACTGAAATAAAATGTTAGAGTAAGATCTTTTTGATGTTGTTAAAGGACCAATAACTAAAGCAGAGGGTCGTTTTTTTTTTACAATGATACATTTGCATGTAATAGTCACCTCGATATCATCCTACACAATCAACACAAATATGTGTAAAATATTGACATTTTTATGTTTTATATTACTAAAACAGCCTGGGGTCAAATTGACGCCAAGGAACACCGATGCGTACAAAGTGTGTACAGGACATTTAAAAAAGATCTTCATTTTAATTTTATGTTTACCCATTAGTCCTCACTAAATTAGGAAAAGTCATGAAATACTAAGCAAAAAAAATAATGTGAACCATTTTTTTAGATACGTTAAACATTGAATGGGGTCAAATTGACCCCAAGGATAACAGGAGGGTTAAAAAGCATCATCATGTGATATCTGAACGAACAAACGTTTGTGTCTTACTGAGATTCCGACAAAATAACTTCTTGCAGATTAAAAAAATAAAGAGAAACCTAATCCAATTATAAAAGTTACTTAATGAATTAGTATACTTGGAGTTAACTCAACTACAGACAAGAAATAAGATAATAATTTTTTGCAATGCACTGTATCTTCATGCTTTGATGCCTCTTGGCACAAACAATAATCTAGAAGAACTGGAAATCATATTCTAAATGCATTTTTAAATGGTAATCTGATCTGATTGTAATCCCAATTACGTAACAGCATTCCAAGTATTCTGTTACTACCAGCCAGAGTCTACTCACAAACAGGCCAGTCGGATGAAAGGAGGCAGGGTGAATAACCTGAAGACTGTTCACCTTTATTCTACCCCCCATCAACAGCGCATATACACTGCTCGAACTATTCTATGTTATTTGGTCGCTCTCATTCCAGTCCAGAGTATGCCATTACAGATCAGCTCAGCAAACACACACATACAAGAGATAATCTATGTAGGAATACACACTTCTCCATGTGATCTTACAACCAAGTCACACACACACACACACACACACACACACACACACACACACACACACACACACACACACACACACACCACACACACACACACACACACACACACACACACACACACACACACACACACACACACACACACACACACACACACACACACACACACACCTTGTCCATGTCCACAGTGCTGCAGCGGTTGTAACGCGTCATTGTCGTCCTCCTCTTTTTGGTTCTGTCCGTCTTTTCTGAATTGTTTTTCTTCTGTCTGCTCGCTGGCCTTCCTCCTCTCTCTCAGATTCTGAAGAAAAACAGAACAAAAAACGTCATATAACGTCATCAACAACAGGTACAGGTACAGTAGACAGGTGTTTGAAATTGGCAGTCAATTGAGAGAGTCATCATAGACGAATAAAAAAACGTTGAAATAGGGCCCATCAAATACTATGTGGTCAAGATGCACAAACACTTGTTGCACGTAAAAAATAAACAATGTAAACATTGGCATGTACATTTATCTTTCTGACCTGATGATCAAAGTAGCTCAGGTGTTGGCCATCCTGCTACTTTCACATCTCTGTTGAGTCGTGCATTTGTGCAGTACTAATTGGGCAATCTCAAAATGATATCAGAATCAGAATACTGGAATTGGGTTTTGTGTCAAATCAAAGACATTAACCTAAAAAAAGAAGCTTAAGTAAAATGTCAAATAAAAGATAAAATAAAATAGCGAAAAGATATATTTATATATAAATGAAGTTAAAGTAAAATTGTGAACATTGTACAACAATATATTAAATGGATATTACAATAAAGACAGTGGTGTATCAGTATTAATAAGATATTCCTGTATTGCCCTGTTAAAAAGTGCAATTTGGCTAATGATAGTGAATTAAGTCCTCAGGCCATTAGTAATACTAGTGTGTATTGACTCAGAGTGACTGATGCTTTGAAGGAGTTAAACAGTCACAGTGTGTCATTCATTGGGTGGGGAGAGATGGGAGGCAGGTAAAGACAAAGTTAAGGAGCTAAATGCACGAGAGCTTTCCAATACCCTGGAACGGGAGATTAGTTGGGTGGAGTTATAGGATGCGGTCGAAACTCCAGATTAATTTAAAAAAAAGATGACAACTCATTTAACTGCTAATAACCTATACAACTATTAGTACAGGGTCGTGTGATAATTGACTTTGGGCAAGTGGATTTCTGACCAACTCCCAACCTACTCAGAGTGAACCTGGTGTGTGTTTTGTGGGGCGAGTCACACGGTCCATTTCGGGGCTGCTCTTTGCTCTACTCTGTGGGATGTTACAGCCTCATCACCATACTTAATGGTTATGACCATGTGACATAACAATAAACATTTATAATGCTCAGTTTCTGAACATCTGACCTCACGAACACATGGTCAATATTTCCACAGATACAAATACAACACACTATTGATCACTGATTGACATGATGTCTGCCTTTAGAGCTAGGGGAGGCAATCTCAAATGTTTTTTATATACATTTGTTGAGAAAATAACCAAAAATGGGGCGAAGCCTGCGAGCTAGTTCAGGCTGTCAACTCGAGCACTTATGCTGCATTCATACATAACGCCCCCTTGCCACTCTACAACCAACCAAACAGAGTCTCCTTAATATGCCGCTCTATTTAACCTGCCAGATCTCTCTCCATGCATTGCTTGCTGCTGCTATTGCTGCAGCTACCTCTACGTCGCTGCTGCTTGCTGCCCCACCATCACCCCAGCTTCCACCTGTAGGCTCGGGGGTTAGTTATTTGATCATCACTCATCGTGCTATGTATATCTATGGAGTGATGATGCCCGAGCCTAGTCGCCAAACTCAACTATATGCTGCTTCTAATAAACATGTTAAAGAAACACGTGAGTTGTCTGACTGTACTCATATTTGTACTCGTGAAGACAGAAGTTAGTCCCTCCAATAATTGTAATCGTCCTGAATGATAGATTCAGGGACGCTTGGAGATAGTGCTGCTAGCTTATTTAATCGCAAAATGGTTTGTAACAGTGGGCTGGGTTTTTATCTGTAAGATGAATCAAAACCTATTTTATTTCAAAGTACATACAAGAGATACATATAGGACAAGACAGTATGATGAGATGAAAATACAAGCTTCGCCGCAAAAATGTAATAAATCCTAATATATAATAGGATCCCAACAATTCAAATAACAAAGTCAACAGTCCAATACACCCAATAACCACAAACACTCACATGACACACAGAGCATCTTTTAGTTCCATTTAATTTGTTAGAGCTCACTTTCACTCTTGCCACCCAACCTAGCTTTAGTGACTCTGCTGCATTGATTTTAAAATGTGAGTTACAGTAATATGAAAAATAGTAGGACAATCCAACCTTTCTATAACATATCCAAATCACACAATCACACCAAAAATGACTACACTATAACCGTATAATCCTTATTACAATTTGGGCTGCAGTTGGAAATAAGACCACATGTGCCATGATGTAACAGTTAAAGAACAATGTGGCTACCATCATATATGCCACATTTAGATTGTTCCTAATCAAAATAGAACCGAAACAAGGGTGTTGTGGCCTTGTTTGACTGAAACAACAGTGGCTTTACACAGTCACTTACTGTGAGAACTCTCCATTTGCCTCACACACACTTCTGTGGGTGTATTTGGCACAGCATTATACATCTTCAGCTGTTGATGCAAAATGCAAATAATTAGATGTTATCTGAGGATGTAAAAAGGCTTTTACAAGCTGATCTGTATTCACTTGATATTAGACTATGTTGAACTGGAAATATTAATTAGCCACTACCCAAACTGTGGTGAGGTAAAGAGTGCTAAAACCCGGAAATAAGTTGGCATTTGACCACTTCCTGTTCCCTGGTCTCAACATGTGGTTGTTTAGACACCTGAAATATGGTCTGTGGTTAAAACAAACTGAAAAGATGGTTCGTTTTATTCATCCACATTAAAATATGTCAGTAAATACCTCACTTGTGAATGTCTCAAGCTTACTACTGTATATTGTCAAAAATGGGCGGGTGGCTAACAAGTGGCTAAATGAGACTAAACATCATAACACCAAACATTAGCCCCCGTTAGTAGCTAACAGTGGTGATGCACAGTCACGTGACCATGATGTAGTGATGATTTTTTACTTCTGTAGATTGGCAGTAACGCTTCAAAGCGGTGTTAATATGTGCAGATTATCCTGCTGAACAAACGTGTTAAGCATCATAAACGTTTTGTCCTGCCAAAAGTAATATTTTCAGTATTGTTGCTCAAACAACGAAAGCAGCTGTGGTTTGCTTGAGTTCATGTGTGTGTGAGTTCAAAATATTCTCAGTTTCCTTTTGTCGCTACTGTGGTTAAGTTTACAAGCTGCTCGGCTGAGATAAAGGCAGCTCAATTTACCAGTGACAAGTGGAAAGCAGTGAATTCAGCCTTATGTTGGAGAATATAATGAGAGTCATAAATACATACAAATAGAAGAATGTAGAGTAAATCATAAAATAGTTATTTTATGCGTTTTATTAAGTTTGACTTTTTTTCTTTCACTCATCATTTATAATTGTGTTCAGTTGCTGTTTTTCAGTGCATTTTAGTGTCTGTGTGTATTCATTCTGTTCAGTGTTATATTGTGAAAGCACTGTAATTGTTTGAAGGGGCTGTATAACTAAAGATTATTATTATTAATTCAAAAAGTTAACATTTATGTACTTTTCCTTTTCCCGTAAACTTTGTTAATGTTGGAATTCAACCCAAGTGGATTTGTTTTAATGTAAATGTAACTATTTATTAGCTAATTAGTTCTAGACACGTAGATAACACCATTTACTCACACAAGTCCCCTACGGTTTGTTATTAGCATTGCCATGGCAATTCAACACCTACTGAGGCAACGTTACAAACCCCCCATCACACACTGCACTAGAACAAATAACAAAAAAGAAGAAACAAAAGGAACATATTAACCTGTCTCCTCCTCAGAATTATTTGATGTTGCAAGTAACTCACTCCTAATAATATGAGATCATACATCTTTAAATCCTGTTTGTAATGAGCGTTCTGCATAGATCCTGTATTACCCAGCGTTATTCAGCATCAACAGATTCAATACTATGAATCGTGCATACCCCTCAGTAGTATTTCTGTTCAACAACTACTCAGCCTCTTTTTTTTTAAATCTGCAAAGCTCTCCACTTTAAATTATAGTAGTTTGTCATATCTTTACTTTACTCTTTTTGTATTTTTATTTGGTGTTATTGTTGTACTATCTTTTGCTCCTTTTCTACAACTTCTTTATATGCCACATCAACCAAATCTAATTCTTCCAATTCAAAGATTGCTGATTGTCAAGCATATTGTCTAGTGGTGTCAAACGATAACAAATTATAAATCAATTAATTGTGTTGATTCCTCCACTTTCTTTGCCTTTTCACTATTGTGCAACACATGGTATAAATTGGTGCGGGAGTTTAATAATTTAAAGGTTTTCATAAATATTATGAGTTTAACGCGTAACCCTTGACAGCCCTAATACTGTCCATATTTATAATAAGTCATTTTAAATGGCAGATCCAGATACTTTCACATAAGTTCATAATTTCAATTTCTTGTGGCTCTAAATTATTAATCATTTTAATGGTACAATATTATTATTTTTAAATGTTCATGAAGCAAAGATGTAGCAAAAGAGTAGACAAATCAGACAATAATTTCAGTATTATAAAAATACTCTATATACTTATAGTCATTTGTTTACAGTTGTTAGGTGATACTATTTGGTGATACCGTCCTGTATAGTAGAGCCCTCTCCTCTACTCCCCTGTTCACACACGACTGCGTGGCCACACAGCTCCAACAACCAATCGTGAAGTTTGCTGACGACACGACCGTCAATCGGCCAGATCAGCGACGGCGACGAGACGGCGTACAGAGAGGAAGGGTCGAAAACCTGACATCTTGTTCAGGAATAGAACGCGAGGGGATTCCATCGTCCCGTCACAAACCAGGAGCTGCATTGTGATTACAGGAGCAGTCAGAAGATGGACCGCGCCCCCATCGCCATCAATGGGACTACGGTGGAGAGAGTCAGCAGCTTCAGGGTTCTCGGTGTCCACATCACTGAGGCCTTACATGACTCATCACGGGACCCGGAACATGGACTCTTCACACCACCACCATCACCAATAAACTCGACAAGTCGGCTCTCCTTCCTCTCAGGCTGAGGAGGTTATTCAACAGGACTCCAGGCTACCTGCAACTTCTAGCAGTGGCACCATAGTAGAGCATCCGTGACCTTCTACAGGTGCAATAGAGAGTATTCCTGACTGGCTGCATCACGGCCTGTACGGCAGCTGTACCGCCCGCAATCGTAAGGCTTACAGAGGGTGGTGAAAACTGCAGAGAACATCACCAGGACGGAGCTGCCATCCATGGAGGACCTTTACTCCCAGCGGCTCAGGAGGAAAGCCCCTCATGATTATAAAAGACCCCTCATCACACCCCAGCCACAAACTTTTCTGTCTGCTGGCCGTCTGGCAGGCGTTACCGCAGCATCGGTAATGAAACCACCTGACTCAGGGACAGTTTCATCCCACAGGCCATAATACTGCTAAACACCTGAACTGTTGAAACAACATCCCTAATATTAATCTGGCTGCTACTTAAAAATGATTTAACTACTTAGAAATTAGAAGCATTGAAGCTTCAATGCTTCTGCCCATTCACTTTGAATGGGGTGACGTCACGGTCAGTGTATGTTTTGGTCATTGGATTTTCTTTTCACAAATGGATATTCAAAAACAAAAAACGACTGGATATTTGATTTTCGTTTTCAAATTGAAAAAACCAAAATTGAAATACAAGGCGTTTTTCTTTATCATGGTCAAAAATGGATTACTAAACTTAAAAAAACGGGATGATTTTCATTTTCTTCTACTCAAAACAAAAAATTAAATCACTAGAAAACAGAAACAAAAATCCCCCGTTTTTTCATATTCTGCTACTGGAAATTGTCTTTCAAAATAAGGCGCAGATGAGGACGGTCAATCCGTGTATCTACGGTCCATTTGCCAAGACACATATTGAGCCCAGATAATGAATGGTATTGAGGGCTGGAAATATAATATGGCCTGTGTCTAAAATGGACAACATTGTTAGGAGATTTCAACTATACAGCGATTCTGCACTGCGGTCACTCAGGACCGTCTCTCGAGTTTGTTAGTATTTTTTCTGCCAATAGTTATTCGTGAGATCGATCCGTTGGACTCAGTAGCCTACTAGTGAAACTGACTACTACTCCCACAACAAGTACTATGAAGTACTTACTGTGTACTTTTTAAAGTAATCCTCTGTCAATGTCCCTCCTCCCGCAACCCTGTCTCCTAAAAATTACGTTCCCCACAGAACTAAACTGCATTCTCAATTACGTTTAGCGAGAACTTATTTTCTCCCAACGTTACGTTTCTTATGAACGTATCTTAAATACGTTTTATTTTCTACATATCTTTGCCATTTATTGTCTTGCTTATAATAATGATAATAGTCATTTATAAATATCATTTTAGAGCACACATTTGAAATCAGTAGGCGAGGCTGTAATTTCGCCAGCTGTTACTCTCATGAGCGAGGCAGAAAATAATAGTTTTAACATGCCAAAAAGCTGCTGTGTCGTTTATTGCACCTCAAACATTAAAACAAATCCAGAGTTACGTGTTTCTGTACTTCCTCTAAGAAGAAAGGACAGTAACAGAAGATCTCTGTGAAGCCAGATGTGGTGTTAATGCGATATTATATCCGAAAAAAAATTCAGTTTAGGATGGCCGAAGACACTACACTACCCATAATCCCCAGCTATCCTTTGGGACTACAGTCCCGTTGACAAACCCCGTGATTAATCTTCAAGCTCTGGGATTGGATGTTGGAGTGGCAGTGCGCCAAGGTTACGCCGAGCGTCAGCTCTTTGAAATGGAACGAAACCACGGCACACTATCCAAAACTGGACTCGAACGCCCCCCCAGAACTACACATGCTGGCTATTGTGTTTCGCAACATGTTCTCTATGGCACGTCTCTACTGGGAATTGTAGTTTTAAAAGACGTTTTTTTTTTCCCAAAATTAGAAGTTGACAGTATTAAACTGTGTACACCCTGGAGGTTTAGGCGATAGGAAACACATTGGTGTGTACACATTTAAAACATATAATTACTAAATGGGTGAAAATCGCTGTGTCCATAATGGGCAGCATTAATATACCCACATGACAGCTCATTGTTACTTTGTAATTCTACTCCACTACAATTCAGAGGTTAACCTGGTATTTTTACTCCACTACATTTATTTGAGTTACTTTGCAGATTCTGATTAATGATGTGAAATACAAACAACCCTTAAATCAGACTTTAGTTACACCTGGGTAAAATTCAGGGAAGGTGATTGTCAAGTGCCAACAATCAGGAGAGATATTTGATAGTTGGTGCTTGAGAAGACTAAACATTTATCTGCAGATCTCTATAAAGTATATTATTACTCGTTATTCTCTACTAATAGTACTTAAAAACGTATAATGACTATTTTGCACATCCCTTTCAAGATTTCAAGATTTTCAAAGGTTTATTGACATATCATACACACTACGGTGTAGTTATGCAATTAATGAAAAACTTGGGTCACAGGTTCCTCAACAGTGCATTACAAGACATCTATCAATATGTGTGTATACCTCCACCATTAAACTGTCATATTCTGCACATTTCTTATACTATCTACATACATAAGAGTATAATTAATGTGTATAATATCGTTAAAATAAGTGCTTCAACATAGTTAACATTGCAGGAAAGCAATATATTAGACGTTAAGCACTTTGTCAGGCTTAATATTTATCTGTAGCTTTTTTCTTATTTGAAAGAAGACCTTAACCTAAAGTATTCTTTAATGTGTTAATAAAGGTTAATTAGTTTGTCTGTTTTGCACATCCTCATATTAATATCTTTGTACATCCAGCACTAAACTGTTTTATTGTAGAGATCACTTACATATCTTCTTTTTTTTATATTCTTATTTCTATCATTGACCTTCTACTTTCCCCCTATGAAGTATGTACTCTTAATATTTTTTCATCAAATAACATTATTCAACAAAAATAACATTATTCAACAAAAATAATTCAATAACGTGCTTTAACCACTAGGCGGTGCACAAGGTACACACAGCATACTATTAATAACTTTGTATTATTAGTGTAGGACACTTATGTATGTATAATCTGAATATGTGTAGTTTTATTCATGTTTTTACATAATTTTACAGGATATTGCTATACTATTTCTCATGTTTTACTTCTACACATTAACATCTGATTTGTAAAACATCACAGACAGAAAGGCATATCCGTCATTTAATGGTAAGCTATTGAAATTGTGATTCCATAGATGTGTCTCCCATCACCCAAATCCCCTGACTATTCACTCAACTCAGTATTTACATTCTTATATTCAAAGAAAATCAGTAATATCTTTCCTTTTCTATCAGCTGTGCACCGTTATGGTGTAAATATAACCTATCTACTACCAATTGGATCAAATATAAAAGTCAGACGAATTACTATTGATACTGCAAGGAGACGTATTGTGTGAAAAGAAATGCAAGATGTTGTTTAATTGTTGATATATTTATGATCCACGTCACATATTCAGTTTTGGCGGCAGTTCTCCTGTTTGTCCAGAAGTCTTCTCAGCAGGGCTCTATAAATAAAGAACTACGCAGATATGTAATATTAATGCAGCCGAACTGTGTATTACAATGCCGTTATGTGATGACTTTCAAAGAGAAAAACAAGACACTCGGAATAAAGTATTTTTTTTTAAATGTTTTCGGATATCATCGCATTAACATCATATCCCAACATGCATTGCGGCTAAAACATCCAATCAACGAGCTTCAAGCTGAGGATCTTGGGTAATCTGTTCAGTGGGTTTGTGGTGTGTATTGCTCGAAAAGTCCCTTATAGGCCTACGTCTGTTTCCAGTGACTTTATTTACGGCTAAAAAGCATGTTAAAAAGCCCAAGATTATAGAATTAAACGAATAAATAAAAACAAGGATAATTGTGTGTTATTGTTGAGTAAATAACAGTGTGTTATTTAGAAAATAATAACAAATTAGAAGGAAAATAAGATTTTCAAAAATACAGATTTCAGTATTTTGAGGCTCTAAGCCCCATTTCTTTTCCTCACAGACGGCAAAAAAAGTCCGACATTATACGATTAAAAAAAAAAAAGATTTAAAAAAAAGATAAAACACTGGCATGTAATTTACACACAACACACACACACACACACACACACACACACACACACACCACACACACACACACACACCCACACACACACACACACCCACACACACACACACACACACACACACCACACACACACACACACACACACACACACACACACACACCACACACACACACACACCACACACACACACACACACACACACACACACCTTTTGAATTCATATAGAGTTGTTTTTTCTATTTCTTCTGAATTGTAGAAATCCTTGGTGTTTCAATACCCTTGTATTATATCATTGTTGCCCTGAGGCAACAAACCAACCCCTGGTTGAGGGGTGTGGAGGGGTCACATTTTATAATTGATATAATATCATTGACCCCTAAGCTACTAAAACACATGGTGAAACATTGTTTTTCCTCCCAAAATAAAAAGTCATGCCATAGAGGGATAAGGCACTATTACAAATATACTTAATTTGCAGTATTTTATTTAAAAAGTTTCAGAAAGACTGCATCAAATATGCTATATCTATATATCTATATAATATCAATATTGTTATTAACTTCAATCAAAGTCAATTTAAATAGCGGGCAAGACTTTCCAAGGAGTAAAAATGCTGCTGCTGGACTACTGACTGGAAGTATTGCTGATATCATGTCTACCATCCTTTTAAAATACTCTGTCCAACAATATCAGTCTCATGAAGAAAGGTGTTTTAACGCTGATTCAAAATAGCAGAGAAACATGCATTCTTGTTCTCAGGAGGGGACATTGACAGAAGATTACTCAAAAAGTACACAGTAAGTACTTCATAGTAATTGTTGTGGGAGTAGTTTCACTAGTAGGCTACTGAGTCCAACAGGATCGATCTCACGAATAACTATTGGCATAAAAAATAATAACAAACTCGAGAGGCGGCTGAGTGACCGCAGTGCAGAATCGCTGTATAGTTGAAATCTCCTAACAATGTTGTCCATTTTAGACACAGGCCTATTATATTTCCAGCCCTCAATAACATTCATTTTCTGGGCTCAATATGTGTCTTGGCTGTTTTCGTTGTGAAAAGAAATGGACCGTAGATACACGGATTGACCGTCCTCATCTGCGCTCTTATTTGAAAGATAACTTCCGGTAGCAGAATATGAAAAAAGGGA